>NC_081412.1:671102322-671425447 GCF_030272615.1 Cryptomeria japonica
TTGAATTCGGACATAGCAAAGTGATGCAAGCAGACTCCTATGACTGCCAGTTAGCTCCACAACCTAGTGCTATTCTATGAGTCTTCATAGGAGTTAAAATTGGATCTAAATCGCTGCTGTTGAAACTTGATGTAGATTATTTCTCAGATTCTACTAGTTAATAAACACATCCTCCAGAGAACAAAGACAAAGCACAATAGAACAGAACAAAGAAAAATAATAAGGCTGCATACATGAGAAACACTTTTCTATAAATTTTATTCTGATCATGGAAGATTTTAATCAATACATTTCCAAATCTGAATCCTATGATTCCTGCAATCCATTTTTATTAACAAAATGTCTCTAAGACTGCCTCCTTAATTGAAAGATCAATTCCTAAATTGATTCCTATGGAGCATACTGGTTTTGATGTGGAGCATTAGCCTCACAATCCTTCACATTTTGTTGAGGGTGACTTACATCATGCTCCCATGTGGCTGTTTAACTCTATTTTCTGCTTAAATTTAAGCAGTTAAGTGTTCCCATGCAACTTAAAAATTGTCAAAAAGGGATAATTGAGAATCTTTCCCTATTTTGGTGGAGCAGCTATTGTTTAGGAATTAGAAATAAGCTATGGAACAAAGGGGGGGCTGGAAATAAGCAGTGGCTGCTTATTAACAAAAACGCCACATGGCTCCACAATTTTCTTTCCTTTTTTTTTAAAGATTTTTTTTAATTTTTTTCCCAAATTTTAAGTGCACAAATTAGTATTAATGCTATTAATACAAATTTAAGATGTTTTTCTTAAAAATAAGCAGCAAAGATAAATATTCATGGGATTAGCTGCTTCACAAATAATCCTTAAAAATATTGAGCAGTGGCTGCTAGCCAAAATAAGCTAAGCAGCCGCATGGGAACATGCCCTTATTTTAGTCTTTTCGGGGCTTAACTACAAGTTTTAGCCACCTGTTCAAGACTAGTTGTCATGACTGGTCTTCACAATAACAACTGTCCCATGATTTGGTTAATGTTAGAGTTTGGTTGAATTAGTTTAGGAGTTGTTTTTTTCAATTTGGAAAGTTACATAGGAGTTAAATCAGGTGTTAATTTCAGTCCACATAGGAGATAAATAAGGAGATAACTCTCCAATTAATCAGATGTTGATTTGTAGTCATTTAGGAGTCAATTAAGGAGAGGATTTTCTAGTTCAAGAGTTTTAAATGGTAGAAGTTTCCATAGAAGGGTTAGGAAGAGGTTTAAGCTCTACTTTTCAGGAAGAAGATTAATTGGAATCTTCTTCTAAAATATAGAAGCCCCTATTTTTTAGGGCTTCTGATTTGAGCAAGTGAAAATGGGGTGCTGCTAGAATTTACCTCATCATCTTAGGAACAATTTATGCCACTTGTCAATTATAATTTGATTCCCACCAAAAAAAAGAAACTAATGAATCCTGCCAAGAAAAAATTAAAGGGAAATCTGAATTTATGTTTATATTTTTATCTAAGCTCTACAACCCATGCACGGTAGAAGAAGACCAAAAAAAGCCGGCTCGACAAACACAAGTACTATTGAGTATTGATGTTGCTCGAGCATGTAACCCCATGCATACCTCTATTCTTTGCATCCACCTCTAAGCTTGCTCAGTCCAAGTTTCACTACCAAACAACAACATGCACCTAGCTAAATTTAGGAGGATCGAATATTTTAGTTTAGTTCATATATTTTTATTGCTCAATCAAATAAAGCATGCAAGTGCATGCAGTTAGTGTTTTTAGGATAGCTGATCGAATCAGATCTAGGAATAATGCATGTAATAAGTTATTGTTTGTTGCAATAAACTCCAGTTTGCTTTTTCCCACTGTAGACGTTGTAATGCTATTGATTATGCATGCAGTTTAGTGAATAGTAGTCTAAATTCAGAGATATAGTAACTGATTGTTTTTTAAAAGGTCGTGAAATCATTAAATAGCCAACCTCTCTATTATAATTTTGTATCAAGATGCAATAATAAATAATAACAAGGGCACTCTGTTTTGTTTTGTTCTGGTTTTTTTTTTTGCTGAATTGTTCTATATTTATTGTTGTTATTGTTTTTCTCTTTGTTATTATTTTTTGTTGATCAACTGGTTCAGAGAGGACAAAGTAGTTTCAAAGTTCTATAAGTGGTATCAGAGCATGTAATATTGTTTTGGGTTAAAGTTTTTCCAATTGGAATTTCACCAAAGTTAATCATGTCGAATTCTAACCAAAATGCTCATTCCAGAATTTGATGGGAATGGCTATGATTATTGGTGCACTAAGATGCTGACCTTTTTTATTGGAAAAGATTTCTAGGAGATTGTTGAATCAAGTTATGAGGAGCTAGCTGATTGGAATGCCCTTACAACTAATGAAAGAACAACAAGGAAGGAGGCAAGGAAGAATAATGCTCAATCTTTGTTTCACATTCAGATAGCTCTTCATAAGAGCTTATTTCAAAGAATATCAGGAGCAACAACTGCCAAAAGATGCCTGAAATAATGTTAGGTCCCGGAGACAACTGAGAAGGGGGGGGGGGTGAATCAGTTGTCTAATAAATTCAAACCAAAAACTAATTAACCAACTTAATGCTTATTACCGGTAAACTAGTTAAGTATGCCGGTAGATAGTGTTAACAGTAAATTGCTATACCGGTAAGGATTAATGCATGAAACATAAACATAAAGTCATCCACAACACATGACACCAATATTTGTACATGGAAACCCTGTAAGGGGAAAAACCACAGTGGGAAACCTTACCCACAATTAGATGATACTACTGCAGATAGTAAGTGTACATAAATGGGGTCTGCACATGCAGAAAGGCCAACAGCCTAGAGCTCATTGCTCAATCATAAAATGGGAGTCACACTGACTACAATTGGATGGTTAAATCCAATAAGAATGTACTGCACAAAATAGCATCTTCATATGCTGGATTCAATACCAGTGTAATGCTGATATGCTTCTACAAAAACCTAACTTCACCTTCAAATGATGTCTTCATGTATATCCCTGCTTGATCTCGTATATACCTTCACTTGATTCTTTTCTGCATTCCACACTTGATCTTACAAATAAGATCTTACATTTATACCATACCCTAAGACCAATTTTAGTAGGTCGGCTCTACAAGATATTACAATAAAACATTTTCCATACAATATAATATCCGATGCAATAATTGATTAAACATGTTGGCTAAATGCATTTACAACAATAATAAATCATCTCCATAGCATGCCATGTTGATCTGGAAAAGATAAACCTGCCGGTGTAACCCTAGATAACTTGGACCTATTTGTCGGTAAAAGCAAATATGCAAATATGAATATACCAATGATTAATTCTTCAAAACAAAGTGTCCACATGATGTCTTCGACATTACCAAGTTTCTTCCATATCATTCCAAGTATCAGTGAACAATATATTCTGTCGGTGAACCATATACCAGTAACTGTTGCACAGTTTACTTGCTCATCGGTGAATGTTGTTGGGTATCCAAAGTAGGTGTTGACATCAATGACAAAACCATACCAAAATACCAACAATCTCCCCCTTTGGCATTGATGGCAACACAAGACAGAAAAACCATCAAAGTGCCAAAACAGAAATGCCAAATACAAAAACCAACAATCTCCATTTCTCCCCCTGGGAGTAACATGAGTTTATCCAAAGATTTATTTTCAATACCAATCTCTCATACCAATTTCTCCTTAAATGTGTTTTCCAAAATCTCTCCCCAAAAAGATAATGTGTTTTTCCATAGATATCTCTCCCCCTTTGACATCAAATGCCAAAGTCACAAAAGTGAAGTTCATACAAAATACCAACCGATTCAATATACCAACTACTCCCCCTGAGAAGTAGCTTCCTCATCAAATACTGGAATAAAATATTTGTCTTTTTAATTCTATCGATTGATGACAATCATCAACTATCTAAGTCTCTACCAGTGGTGGTATGATTCCAAGTTGATCTTTGAGATATTCAAAAGTCTCCTTAGGCAAAGGTTTTGTGAAAATATTTACAAGCTATTCTTTAGTATTCATATAAACCAGTTTTATCTCCTTTTCTTCAACTTTTTCCCTTAGAAAATTCAGTTTGATAGAAACATGTTTTGTTTTAGAATGCAATACCAGATTCTTAGATATATCAATTGTTGTAGTGTTATCACAGTATATAGTAATGGGTTCCTTGCATTTTACCTTTATGTCTTTCAACATTTGCTTAAGCCATAATACATGTGTACAATTAGTTGTTGTTGCAACATATTCTAATTCTGTTGTTGATAAAGATGTACAACTCTATTTCTTACTCAACCGAGAAACTAATCTCTTTCCAAGAAAGAATGCTCCTCCAGTGGTTCTTTTTCTATCATCTACATCTCCTGCCCAATTTGCATCTGTGTATGCCCATAGGTCAAAATTTTCATCTTTAGGATACCATAATCCAAGATTTGATGTGCCTTGTAGGTACCGGAAAATCCTTTTTATTGCTGATTCATGATTTTCCCTAGGATTACTCTGAAATCTAGAAACAATACATATTGCATTCATAATATCAGGCCTGGTTTGTGTCAAATATAGTAAACCTCCTATCATAGATTTGTATCTAGTTGGATTAACAGGTGTAGATTCATCCCTTTGAGATAATTTGTCATTTGTAGTCATAGGTGTGCTTACCGGTTTAGAGTTCTCCATCCCAAATTTCTTTAGTAATTCTTTCAAGTACTTGGATTGACTAAAAAATATACCTTCATCAGTCTGAGAAATCTGCAAACCTAAAAAAAAATTTATTTCTCCAATCATAGACATTTCAAATTCTTGCTGCATTTCAAGAGAAAATTCCTTACATAATTCATCTTCTCCTCCAAAGATTATATCATCAACAAATACTTCAATAATCAAGAATTCATCATTAGTTATTTTGTAATATAAATTGCTATCTGCATTTCCTTTAGTAAAACCAATCTTCAAAAGATACTTATCCAACCTTGCATACCAAGCTCTTGGGGCTTGTTTCAATCCATACAGAGCTTTTCGTAACCCACAAACCATATCATTGTCTTCTGTCAAAGAAAATCCATCAGGTTGTTCAATATATACTTCTTCTTCAAGATCTCCATTCAAAAATGCACATTTAATATCCATTTGATAAACTTTGTAGTCTTTGTGAGCTACAAAAGCCAAGAATAATCTAACTGCCTCAATTTTGGCTACCGGTGCAAAGGTTTCATTGTAATCAACTCCTTCTTTCTGAGAATATCCCTTACACACTAGTTTTTCTTTATTTCTGATAACCTTACCATCTTCATTAAGTTTGTTTCGAAATACCCATTTAGTTCCGATTACATTTTTATCTTTAGGCCGGGGAACTAATGTCCAAGTATTATTTTTCTAAATTTGTCCTAATTCTTCTTCCATAGCTTTAATCCAAAATTTATCTTCACATACCTCATTAATAGATGATGGTTCAATTTGAGAAATAAGACATACCTCTTCATTTGCCAATCTTCCTCTTGTCATAACTCCTTTAAATTTGTTTCCAATTATCTGATCTTCAAAATGATTCAATCTTACATACCGGGGTGTCTTAGTTTGCTGTTGTTCTTCAATTATTGTGGAATCTTTTGATGATACCAGGGTAAATGGATCTTCATTCTGTACCGGTGGATTCAGTATAGGTTCATTTGTCACAATTTCTATTTCTGGTTCAGAGTCTATATATCTTGAAGTTCCTTTGAATTGTTCATCAATCTTTACATTTGTACTCTCAACAATTTTCTGCAATCTTTTATTAAAACATCTATATGCCTTGCTCTTAGATGAATAACCAAGAAATATTCCTTCATCACTTCTAGGATCAAATTTTCCAATATACTCATCTCTTCTAATATAACATTTACTTCCAAAAATTCTGAAATACTTAAGAGTAGGAGTATTACCAAACCATAGTTCATGAGGGGTCTTACCAGTTTCACCTTTGATGTGAACTTTGTTGAATGTATAGACAACAGTGCTAATAGCCTCTTTCCAATACACATGTGGTAGATTTGCTTCTGATAACATACTTCTGGCTGCATCCAACATAGTTCTATTTTTATTTTCAACAACTCCATTCTACTGTGGTGTCCGAGGTGTTGATAACTGTCTTCTGATTCCATTCACTTCACAGAATGTATTAAAGTCCTTAGATGTAAATTCTCCTCCTTGATCTGATCTTAAACATTTGATTTTCTTACCGGTTTCATTTTCAACCATTGCTTTGAATAGTTTTAACTTTCCAAGTGCTTCTGATTTCTCTCTGAGAAAAGTAACCCAACACATTCTAGAATAATCATCAATAATTAGCATGAAATATCTATCACCTTGTAAGCTTCTAGTTATAGCTAGACCACATAAACTAGTGTGAATTAAATCAAGAGCATTATTGGATTTTTCTGGAATACTTTTGAAACTAGCTCTAACTTGTTTTCCAAATTGACATTCCTTACAAATTATATTATGAGGTTTCACAATTCTAGGTAGATCTCTAACTGCCTTAGAAGTACTGATTTTTACCATTCAATCAAAGTTTACATGACATAATCTCTTATGCCATAACCAAATTTCATCTATATGTGCAATTAAGCATGCCTTTTCACTATTATTCAAATGAAAGATATTGCCTCTAGTCTGATTACCGGTTGCAATTTCCAAACCAGTTCTATTCATGATTTTACATTTTCCATTTTTAAATTGTAACTGAAATCCCTTCTCAACTAATTGACCAACACTTAAAAGATTATGCTTTAATCCTCAACATAGTAGTCATTGTCAGTGTTATGCTTACCATCAAGAGATATTGAACCCTTACCTTTGATTGAACGGGCTTTGTCATCTCCAAATCTTACTAAACCTCCATTGTATTCTTGAAAGTTCAAGAATTTACCTTTGTCTCTAGTCATATGATGTGAGCATCTTGATTCAATGATCCATTCATCCTTTGCTTCAACTTTAGCTGCTAGGGCTTGTTCTACCGGTTGAGTAGTAGGTGCTGGTTGATCTTCTATTATAGCAACAAAAAATCCATCCATTGTCTGCTAGATCCTCATCAGAATCATTAGTCACACCTTCATCAGCAATGTAACAAGATTTATCTTTGTTCTTCTTAAATCTGTATCTCTAATATTCAGGATTAGGCTTGTATGTTCTTCTAGCTTCTTCTCTTAGTCTAGCATGTCTATCAGGGCATCTTGAAGCCATATGACCAATCTTATTGTAGTTAAAACATTTAAAGGGTGGTTTACCTTCATACTTACTTCCAATTGGACCTTTTGGCATTTTCCTTGCAAATAGTGCTTCAAGTTCTTCAAGCTCTTCATTCTCCTTTCTGGATTCTTCAAGTTCTCTTACATAAAAGGCTCTTCAGTCTGATTTGTCAAATGATGGAGCAAATGATGTTGATGCTTTAAAGGCCAAATTAGTTTTTTATAGTAGCAACAAGACCAAATTCCTCAATTTCAAAGGCTGGAAGTTTTCCAATCAATCTAGTTGCTGATGTATTAGGCATTGTTCTCAACTCATTTATAGCAGTAACCTTCATCTTATATGCCAGTGGCAAACCTCATAAGATCTTTGAAACAATTTCATCCTCACTCAGGGTTCCTTCACAACATTTAATACCCAAAACAATTTCATTTACTCTTTCCATAAAAGCAGAAATCCTTTCATCTTCTTCCATTTTCAGATGTTCATACTTGACTCGGAAGCTTTCAAGTTTCATAATTTTGACTGTGGAATCTCCTTCATTCAGTGTTTCCAAGTGGTCCCAAATAGCTTTATCAGTAGACCTATTTGATAATCCCATGATTTGTTGATCTGATAATGCGCTCAAAAGTGCTTCTCTTGCTTTGCAATCATTTTCTTCATCTTTAGCTAAGGTAGTTGGAGCAGTCTAACCAGCTACAACAGCAGTATAACCATTCTTAGTAACTTCCCAGATGTCTTTACCAATGTAATTCAGATGTGTCTCCATTATAATCTTCCATATTCCATAGTTGGTTCCATCAAGTTTAGGACTGTCCTTCCTGAAATAGTTAGTAGACATTGGGTCTCCTCAAGTTGTTAAACTTCTACAAAAGAGGATTAAGCTCTGATACTAATTGTTAGGTCCCAGAGACAACTGAGAGGGGGGGGGGGTGAATTAGATGTCTAATAAATTCAAACCAAAAACCAATTAACCAACTTAATGCTTAATACCAGTAAACTAGTTAAGTATGCCGGTAGACAGTGTTAACAGTAAATTGCTATACCGGTAAGGATTAATGCATGAAACATAAACATAAAGTCATCCACAACACATGACACCAATATTTGTACGTGGAAACCCTGTAAGGGGAAAAACCACAGTGGGAAACCTTACCCACAATCAGATGATACTACTACAAATAGTAAGTGTACATAAATGGGGTCTGCACATGCAGAAAGGCCAATAGCCTAGAGCTCATTGCTCAATCACAAAATGGGAGTCGCACTGACTATAGTTGGATGGTTAAATCCAATAAGAATGTACTGCACAAAATAGCATCTTCATATACTGGATTCAGTACCCGTGTAATGCTGATATGCTTCTACAAAAACCTAACTTCACCTTCAAATGATGTCTTCGTGTATATCCCTACTTGATCTTGCATATACCTTCACTTGATTCTTTTTCGCATTCCACACTTGATCTTACAAATAAGATCTTACATTTATACCATACCCTAAGACCAATTTTAGTAGGTCGGCTCTACAAGATATTACAATAAAACATTTTCCATACAATATAATATCTGATGCAATGACCAATTAAACATGTCGGCTAAATGCATTTACAACAATAATAGATCATCTCCATAGTGTGCCATGCTGATCTGGAAAAGATAAACCTACCGGTGTAACCCTAGATAATCTGGACCTATTTGCCGATAAAAGAAAATATGCAAATACGAATATACCAATGATTAATTCTTCAAAACAAAGTGTCCACACGATGTCTTCGACATTACCAAGTGTCTTCCATATCATTCCAGGTACCGGTGAACAATATATTCTGCCGGTGGACCATATACCAGTAACTGTTGCACAGTTTACTTGCTTGTCGGTGAATGTTGCTAGATCTCCAAAGTAGGTGTTGACATCAATGACAAAACCATACCAAAATACCAACAAATACTACAAGAAGCTTACTAGTGTAGTATTCAAGTTAAGGTGGTCAAGCTTCAGACATTAAAGCAAGAATTCGAGAACCTGAAGATGCAAGAAGCTAAAAGTATAAGTGATTATTGTGTTAGAGTCAAAGATGTGGTCAATAAAATGGCTATGCTTGGGGAAACTATAAGTAATTAAGTTTTGATAAAAAAAGGTGTTGAGATTTATGACAGCCAAATGAAATCATGTTGCTATAATCATAGAAGACGGAAGGATTTGACAAAACTATAGTTTGATCAATTGGTTGGATCCCTGATGTCTCATGAAGAAAGATTGAAAGATTCTTTTGAAGGTGTAGAGAAAGCATTTTCCTCTAAATTGCAAATCACCAAAAATGAAGATGTAAGCAGCAGTAGTGCCAAAAGCAATTAAGGCCAAGGTAAAGGACAAAGCCAAAATTCTTCAAGAGGTAGAGGTAGAGGTGGCTCAAGAGGAAGAGGTGGTTTTAGAGGAAGAGGTAGAAGTAGATTTGATAAGAGAAATGTTCAATGTTACCATTGTAATAGGTATGACCACTTTGAAAGAGAATGCAGATTGAAAGAAGGTAAAAGTGCTAACTATGCTCAAGAAAGTAGTGAGATTCCTCCTTATCACTTATTTTTATCTTATGCCGAAGGTGATGGTACAAGTAAAGATGTTTGGTACCTAGATTTTGGATTCTCTAACCATATGATAGGGAATGAAAAGTTGTTTTCAACAAATGATGGAAGTTTTAAATCCAAGATCTAGCTTGGTGACAATAATTCATTGGAGGTTGCTGCCAAAGGAGCTATGGAGGTCCAAATAAAAGAAGGTATAAAGAGTATTCATGATATTTATTATACTCCATAATTGAACCATAATTTGTTAAGTGTTGGGTAGCTATGTGAGAAAATTTTTAAAGTAGCCTTTGAGAATAAGATGTATTATCTATGATAAAAATAAGGGCAATAGGGTGATCATTGTTGTGCTTATGTCAAGAAATAGGATGTTCCCCTTGAGGTTTGGTGAACATGAAGATACAAGTTGGTTATGGCATCTAAGGTATATGGACATTGAAATTTTCATAGTTTCAAGCTTCTAACCTCACATGGATTAGTTTCTAGTTTTCCCAAGGTTGAGGAGCATAAAGAGGTTTGTGATGGATGTGCTAAAGGCAAGCATGCAAGGGAAAAATTTCCAAAGGGAAACTCATGGAGGACCCATCACCCACTTCAGTTTGTTCATTTAGACATACATGGTCCTATGTAGAGTAAGAGTCTGGGAATGTTCATTTAGACATTGCTTCTTGTAATAAAAATTTCTAATGACATATTATAATAGATGTTTATGCAATCCCATTACCAATGAATCAACATTAATCAAATTCATGAGAAAATAAAAATACCACCTCTTTTATGGAAATCCTTACAAATGATACAACAAACAAAGTGTTAAATCTGTGACAATGATAAGATGGATTGGAATAAGTGAAGACAAATTTAAACAATGGGGAATAGTAATAAATTTTTAGTTATACTACTTCTAATTGAACCCAGTTAATATTGTATCATTTCTAGGGATATAAGCAAATTAACCACAATAGAATAAAGGCAGATGATATTCTTCTTAGCTAAGAGTAAAGGGCAAATATCTCCCCACTTTGTGATGCATAAATAATTAGACTATGGGTTCCACACAACATTGAACAAAAACACTTACAAATACTCACAATTCAAGGCAACATCTAGATAAGTAATGAGCGTTAGCTTCTCCTAATCCCCATAGACATTAATATGTTTGAAAGAAATTGCAGTTCTTAAAATTTGAATGTCAATCTAACTTCCTTT
Source organism: Cryptomeria japonica (assembly GCF_030272615.1). Lineage (NCBI taxonomy): Eukaryota > Viridiplantae > Streptophyta > Pinopsida > Cupressales > Cupressaceae > Cryptomeria > Cryptomeria japonica. Next base: position 671,113,369 of record NC_081412.1, read on the forward strand.
GCTTCATAAACTATTTGTAGTCAACACTTTCATTCAACAATAGGTTGTTAGCTTAATGTAAGAATTTTTATTTTTTGATAATAGATACATAGGAAGACACAACATGCACAATCTATATATAGCTCTTATTAATTATTTCTTGTGCAATATATGTCTATTAACACAATATTCTTACCAAAATTTTTTTTTTTTTGAATATTTATTTGTAGTATGCAACAACATATCATTGTTCAAATTATCATGGAGAGAAATTTACATTGCCCAATTCCTACAAAGAGTGGTTTTAGAAGTTACATGGCCATGCTCTCACAAAACGACATACATGATGATGATATATTCTATAGATGATTAATTCTTGGATTTTGTGCCAAGTACCCAAACAATGAATGAAACAAACATCTCCAATTGTCCTCCAATTTATGAAAGGGAAAATGAAGAAGTATTCAGTTATACTCCATCTGAGAAACAATAAAATTTTCAAGATAAAACACCCACTGTTCCTCCTCCACAAAAAGGAAGGACACATTGGAGCATTTCAGACACAATAATCCTCATAGAGGCAAAACGCAAAGAGAAAGACACACTTTCCAATGGTAGGCCAATGAAGAAAGATACAACATCTACCGAATAATAGAAAATTGTGCAAGAGTATTGTTCTCATCATGGTGTCTTTTGCACAACAAATCAATGTCGAGATCAATGGGAGCATATTTTACCAAATTTCAAAAGAATAAGGGACTATGCGACACATATTCCATCCGGGCATGATAGTTACTCGTATATGACAAGTAGAGAGAGAGTAGAAAAAAGGCTTCCTATAAATTTTCCAAAAGAGCTGATGGATGCAATGGAGATCAGTTTTGGGTCCAATAGAGCTATAGATCCTAAAAATATAACTATTAACAACAACTCTCCAAATGAAAATGTTCCAATGGATAAATTTGATATAGTAAATGCAGCATGTCAAGCATCAATACACAGTGACAATGAAACAAAAAATGGCTACATAGGTAAAAAGTGGAAGCCAACATTGAAAACCACTGGTGTGAAAGACACAATTCTAGAAAACAACAAGTTAGTTGTTTCTATATTGCAGCTGGCCGAAGAAGGTTGTATGAAATGCCATGAAAAAGAGTATGCTCTAATGGAAAGGCGATTAAGTAAGGAAGAACAAAATGATGAAAATCAGATCTAATTGGAGGAGCAAAAAGTGAATGTCCAAATGAACTTGGTTTCTGCCCTTAATTCTATTGGTCAAGAAATACTAAAGATTTCTGAAGCATTTTCTAATGAAAAATGATTCAGCTGAATTTTACTACTCATTTAGGTTGAATTTTGAATGACATTTAAATAAATTCTGTATGACATCTAAAGAATATTTTTTATTACATTTGCAATCTTTGTAATTTAAAATAAGATCTTTCTTAACTGTCTTATCTAGCTCTATCTTTTGATAGGTAGATCATATAGTATATTGATGACAACATAAGCTAAAAATTCTATTGCTGCTACAAAAAATTGTTTAGCCATTTGTTTGAATGGATACTTTTTTTTCCTCTTCCATTTTTAATTATTTTTTTCAACTTGATCCATTTTGGATTATTGTACATCTTAAAGCCGTATATACATTTTGTCTAAAGATAGGCATTAACATAGTTACCTCGATAAAGACAATTTTAGTCAATAGATCTAAACGTAACAACAAAAACACTGGGTATGTCATCTCTTTAATTGACAACTATAATATATTACTGGTAAAGTAAGGGCTTAATATTTTAGCTATTTTATTACACAAAGACCATAATTTTAGATTATGCGGTGAGCTTTGTCCACCACAAAATTATACACAAAGTAGCATACATGAACATCACAAGTAGGGCTCAATACATGAACATCACAAGTAGGACTTATTATTTTTTATTCTTTTTATTGTCATCTATTTTTGAGATATCATCCTCTGTGTGCTTCTATCAATGGCTATGTACTATGCCAACATTGACAAGGCTATTGACTGCTGCTAACGCGTGTTGGTTATTAAAATGATAAGCTTTTTGATATTTGGTATAAATCATAGAGGATATATAATTTGGCATACTATTACACTCACTTTGGAAGCCACATAGAGATTATGATATTTCATCTACAAATTACCATTTAAATGTCATCTGATTCCATGTTTGACAATTATTAGTCTGTTAGAATATGCAATTTTTTATTTCCATAGATGAATAAAAAAATAGACGATGATGGATATTACAACCCCTAAATATTTTGATTCATGTTTCTATTTATTTTATTTTATGTGTCATACATAGAGTAGATTTTGTTTTCTTTGTAGGCTCTATGAATAATCTGCATCAATTTTTGCTATTAGAGAAAATCTTTCCTATATTTGTGAGTCACTGAGCTCTACATTAGTATTTGTCTCAAGTTGGCTCCATTGCCAAGGATTTATATCAAGAAGGCAGTAGTTGTAGTAGAAGAAAATGTATTGATTGAAGAAGGATTTGTTACAAATTTAGTTTTTCCACAAGAAATCTGAAGCACTTGTTAGGTCAAGAGGGTCAGTGCAGAATGTGCACAAAAAGATGGAATTGACAAGGAGAGCAGAGATAATAGTGATGGCTTTCCCATATATATATATATATATATATATATATATATATATATATATCGAGGGTACTTTGGAAATGAGTTAATTTCTAGGCTAGATGGTTAGGTTTATGTTATTTAAAATGACAGATTAGTTGTTTCAAAAAGCCAACAAATGGGAGTAGAAAAGGCATGGTAGTTAGTTTGATATGTAGATTGGCCAAGTTATGAGTGGCCATGTTGGCATTGTCTTTGATCTCTTATCTTATGGAAGGACCATATTTTTTGTAGGCACTCTTATGTGGGAAGATTATTTTCATGTTTGAGATAACCCAAGCTCTGGTAGACAGATTGAAAGAAGAATTTTAATAGTTTATAATCATAGTTGTGTATTTGTTTTTTGGTTGTACCTGCAAATATGGAATGGTATCATTATGTGGAAAAGAGGATAACCTATTTGGAAGAACAAGTAAGACAAAGGCACATGAAGAATTTAACAAAGGCCCAGCAAAGGGAGTTGCAAAATTTAGAGGTTGAGTTGGAAGGCTTATGGTGCTTGTTGGAGGAATGCGAGTTATGCAACCATACAAAAGAAAAGAAAAAGAAACCTACAAAATAGGTGTTGAAGAGCAATGGGAAGTTGAAAAAAAATGGTGAAAATGAATATCCACTTTGCAAGAAAGAGCCATCCTTAGAGAGGAAAGGCATTGAGTCAAAGATCAGACAAGGAGTGGAATTGTTAGAACAGATAAAGATAGAATTCATTAAAGAGCTAGCAAAAATATTAATGGATAAAAGACCTTTGAATGAGATCTTCCAAGAGTCACAAAAAGTAAAAAAATCAAATGGGATGAAGATGCATAAATGATTGAGTTTGATGGTGATGTTGAGTTGTGTTACCCCGAATAACGGGAAGGCATTGAGGATTACAATGCAGAAAGAGAAGAGTTGAGAGATTGCAATGAGAAGGAATGCAACCTATCACAAGAGGAGGCCCAAATTGTTGTAGTAGTGGAAGCAGTCCACATTGAAGAGGAAGCTATAACAAAGATGGAGATCTTCAGGAGCTTCATATGTGATGAAGATTTATTGGTTTTAGAGAACACAACTTGCAAAAAGTAGCTAGAAGAATGTCTAGAGGATTCCATTAGTGAGGAAAATGAAGTAATATATCATCACTTCCCTAAGGAAGAAACATGGATGATGGAGGCAAAGCATAAAGATATTTAACTTCATGGTCTAAAGGACAATGTCCAGAAGGATTTGACATGTGAACTATTAGGATAAGCGGTGAACAACTGAGAGGGGGGGTGTGAATCAGTTGTTAATAGATTATACAAATCCAACCACTTAATAACCTTAAACCAAAGCACATAAACTTCAATACCAGAATAGCAGAAATAGATATCGGTAAGCATTAAACCTTAAGAATGAAACACAGAATCAACAAAAAGAGACCATACCACATAACACCATGATTTGTACGTGGGAAACCCCGAAAGGGAAAAACCATGGTGGGAAGCCTACCCACAATCAGATAATACTTCTATAGAAAGTATGTGATACATTGAGGGGCCTGTACATGTAGGAAGGCCAACAGCCTAGAGCATACTGCTCATTACAAAGGAGTCTCACTAACTACAGAGAAGTTAAGACGACCTCAATATAATTTGACAATAATCCAAAAGAATGAACTACCAAAGATAACATCTACCATGCCTGATTACAGTCTCGGTTAAGCTCAATGTCGGAGGGATAAATTCTCTTACAAATCCAGTTCGATCACCAATGATCGAGCAACTCCTCTGCCTAAATGATATTACATTATTCGCACATTACATTCCTTGACCATGACCTCTTCCGATAACCATGATACTCTACAAAGAGTTTCTACATCTTATTTATACAAAACCTAAGGCCTAAATCAATTAGGTCGGCCACCTAAAGACATTACAATAAGATTATTATATAAATACAAATTACAATGATATGCCATGTCATCTTAAGATCAAAACAACATTATCCAATCCACAAATTATCCCAGTAACGTGTAGAGAACACGTAACATGATACTGATCCATAACCTAGATAGGTACTAGACCCAAAATATATTTGCCACGCCAAAGCAACTTGTCCAATCAGTTGAAGTACAAACAAAGATCGTCTCCTACATGTTGAATTCCATCTAGAAGCCACACCAACACCACTTATGCATCCTGACAGAAGATCTTCCATAAAAGCTATGTCGATAAAACCTTAAACCATGACTGTAAGGGTTTACAGAGTGTATAATAGCATCCAATCACCAAGTTAAAACAAATTGACCAAAAAAATCAAACCAAACATGAATCATGTCAGTAGCATTAAATTATAGTCCCATCTGTCGGTAACACAAGTTTTTCTACTAGTAGCCAAAGTCTGTCTACCGATGTCGATATCCAACCATAACAGCTAGTGTTGGCATCAATGACAAAACATCAATGCAACACATAATCAATTCCATTATATTGCCAACAATCTCCCCCTTTGGCATTGATGACAATACTAGATATGAAAAAGAAAACATCTAAGTGCCAAGAAGTGCCAAACAACAATCATAGAAGATACAACAATGAAAAACTGAAACATTCCCAACAACTCCCCCTGAGTAGTACAGTCCAATCTAAAAACCTCCATGTAATAAATCTCCCTCTGATCATATTTTTCACATATATACACTCCCCCTTTGACATTAATGCCAAAGATATGACATAGACATAAAAAATCTTTAAATCTCAAAGCTAACTACTCCCCCTGAGTAGTAGCACACCACATCAATCCGAAGCAAAAATAAAGTTGATAATGCATACCGGACTGATGCACTGCTCAGTCAATCAGGTTTCTGTCGGAGGGGCAAATACCCCCAACATATCTCTCAAATATTCAAATGATTCCTTAGACAATGGTTTAGTGAATATATATGCAATCTTCTCTTTAGTGTTCACATTAACCAATTTGACTTCCTTCTCCTCCACTTTCTCTTTCAGAAAGTTATATTTTATTGATATATGCTTAGTCTTAGAGTGAAATAACAGATTCTTATACATATCAATAGTTGTAGAGTAACACAACAGATAACTACCAGTTCACTACAAGTTACCTTGATATCCTTCAACATTTTCTTCATCCACAAGACCTGAGTGCAATTAGTTACTGCTGCAACATATTCAGATTCTGTAGTAGATAAAGAAATGCATGATTGTTTCTTTTTGATCCATGAAGCCAATTTATTTACAAGAAAGAAAGCTCCACAAGGAGTGCTCTTCCTATCATTAGTATCTCCTACCCAATTTGCATCTATATATGCACATAAAGTGAAGTTGTCATATCTAGAATACCATAAGCCATATTCTGTTGTCCCTTGCAAATACTGAAATATCCTCTTTATTGCACATTCATGATTTTATTTAGGATTACTTTGATATCTTGAAACAATACTTACTGCATTCATAATATCCGATCTAGTTTGAGTTAGACAAAACAAGCCACCAATCATAGACTTATACCTTGTTGAATTTACCGGTGCAGATGTGTCTTTGATAGATAATTTCTCACTTGTCACCATAGGAGTACTTACCGGTTTGGAATCATCCATACCAAATTTTTTGAACAATTCCCTTAGATACTTAGTTTGATAGATAAAGATGCCTTTGTTAGTTTGTGTAATCTACAAACCTAAGAAAAATCTCATTTCTCCAATCATAGACACTTCAAATTCATTCTGTATATTATTAGAGAATTCCATGCACAATTTGTCTTCACCTCCAAAAATGATATCATCAACAAATACTTCAATAATCAGAATATCATCATCAGTGATCTTATAATACAAATTACTATCAGCACTTCCTTTAGTAAAACCAAGCTTCAAAAGATATTTATCCAATCTTGCATACCAAGCTCTTGGAGTCTGTTTCAATCCATATAAAGCTTTCTTTAACCTACAAACCATATCTTTGTCATCTGTTAGTGAAAAGGCATCAGGGTGCTCAATGTATACTTCTTCCTCAAGTTCACCATTCAAAAATGCACATTTAACATCCGTTTGATAAACCTTATAATTCTTATAAGCTGCATAGGCAAGAAATAGTCTAGAAACTTCAATTCTAGCTACAGGTGCAAAAGTCTCACCATAATCAATTCCTTCCATCTACGAATATCCTTTACAAACCAATCTAACCTTGTTCCTTATAACTTTACCATCCTCATTTAGTTTATTTTTAAAATCCCATTTAGTTCCAATAAAATTCTTATTTTTAGGTCGGAGAACTAAAGTCCAAGTCTCATTTCTTTCTATCTGATCTAATTCATCTTCCATAGCCTTTAACCAATGTTTATCTTTACAAGATTCAGTAATAGATTCCGGTTCAAACTAAGAAATAAAACATACCTCTTCACTTGCCAATTTCCTTCTTGCCATAACTCCCTTATTCTTGTCTCCAGATATTTGATCTTCAAAATGATTTAACCTTACATACCTTGGTGTCTTCTGAATTTCAGGTTCTCTGATCTGATCCTTAGTCACAGTTGAATTTTTTGATTGTACTAGTGTAATTGTCTCAGTGTTTGGTACCAGTTGAGGCATTGTCAGTTCAGTTATGATCAATTCCACTACTGGTTCTCTGTCATATGATACAAACTAATTTTTGCATTGTTCATCCACTTTCACATTTGCACTCTCCACAATTTTCTGCAATCTTTTGTTATAATATCCATATGCTTTTCTCTAAATAGAGTATCCAAGAAATATCCCTTCATCACATCTAGGATCAAACTTCCCAATTAAATCATCCCTTATGATATAACATTTACTTCCAAAAATTCTGAAATATTTAACAATAGGTGTATGTCCAAACCATAATTCATAAGGGATCTTACTAGTTTCACCTTTGATATGAACTCTTTTGAATGTATAGATTGTTGTACTTACTTCTTCTCTCTCATAAATGCGAGGCAATTTAGCTTCCATCATCATAGTTCTAGAAGCATCCAAAATGGTTTTCTTCTTCCTTTCCACTACTCCATTTTGCTAAGGAGTCCGAGGTGCATAAATTTTCTTATCCTATTTGTTTAACAAAAACTTTTAAACTCATGAGATGCGAATTCACCACCTTAATTTGATCTCAGAAATTTGATTTTAAATCCAGTTTCTATTTCCACCTTCACCTTACATATCATTAATTTCTCAAAAGCTTCAGACTTCTCCCTCAAAAAATTCACCCACATCATTCTAGAATAATCATTAATTATTAGCATAAAGTATCTATCACCTTGAAAGCTTTTGATCTTTGTAGGACCACATAAGTCAGTGTGAATCAAATCAAGTAAATCATTAGCTTTATCTTGTATGCTCTTAAAAGACGTTCTAACTTGCTTTCCCAATTGACATTCGTTACATATCGAATTATGAGGCTTCATAATCCTAGGTATATCTCTAACTGCATTTGTTGAACTGATCTTAACAATACAATCAAAATTAACATGACACAACCTTTTATGCCATAACCAATTCTCATCAATATGAGAAATCAAACATGTCTTATCACCGGTGTTCAGGTGAAAGATATTACCTCCACTTTGAGTGCTGGTTGCAATCTCCAAGCCAGACTTATTAATGAGTTTGCATTTTCTATCTTTGAATTGAAGTTGAAAACCCTTGTCTTCCAATTGACCAACACTTAAAAGACTATGCTTTAAACCTTCAACATAGTTGACATTATCAGTATTATGCTTTCCATCCAAATAGATAGTGTCTTTACCTTTAATCATACATGCTTTGTCATCCCCAAATTTGACTTGACCACCATTGTATTCTTGTAGTGACATAAATTTTCTTTTATCTCTAGTCATATGGTGTGAACATCCACTATCAATTACCCATTCATCCTTATCTTCAACTTATGCTGCTAGGGTCTTTTCTTCATTCATGATAATAGGTTCAAGTTCATCTTCCTTCATAGCATAGAATACCCAATCTTTTTCAGAGCCAGATGCACTAGCAAAGTCTCTTTCTGGTTCATCCCCAAAGTCATCAATTACTCCTTCCTCATCCGCTAAGTAGCATAGTTTGTTCTTCTTGAATCTATATCTGTTCTGATTAGGCTTGAATGATTTCTTCTCTTTCTTCAAATCTAGCATTCCTTTCAGGACATCTAGAAGAAAAATGACCAATCTTATTAGATGCAAAACATTTAAAAGGTGATTTTCCTTCATACTTACTTCCAGCTGGTCCTTTAGGTACTCTTCTAGAAAATAAGGCTTCAAGTTGCTCAAATTATTCATCTTCTTTCCTCATATCTTCCATATCCTTTGCATATAGGGTTCTCCAATCACTCTTGCCGGTAGATGATGAAGCATGAAAAGCAGCTTTAGATTTTACAGATCCAGAAGGTCCAAATTCCTCAAGCTCAAAAGAAGATAATTTCCCAATCAAAATATCTATGTTAACAGAAGTGTTTGCCATTGTTATCATTTCATTAATCACCATAGCCTTCATCTTGTAAGCTGGTGGTAAGGCTCTCAAGACTTTAGAGACTATTCAATCTTCCCTCAGAGATCCTCTACAACATTCAATTCCCATAACAATCTCATTTACTCTTTCCATAAATGCTGCAATTATTTCATTATCCTGCATCTTCAAGTTCTCATATATTTTCATAGTAGGGTCACCTTCATTAAGAGTTTGCAATTTATGCCACATAATCTTTGCAGATGATTTATCAGTCAATCTCATGATATGCTGATCAGTGAGTGCATACAAGAGGGCTTGTGTTGCTCTACAATCAATGTCAATATTCTTATCGAAGTCTATCGGAATAGGATCACAAGATGACAGGTCATAAGGTGTATATCCTTTCCAGGATATCTAAGATGAGTCTCCATCCTGATCTTCCATATTCCATAGTTTGTTCCATCAAGCTTAGGAATTTCTCTTTTTAAAATAGTTGCCTATGAATTTGAAGTGTTAGCTGCCATAGGATCTACCTCAAGTGGTTAAGCTTCTCCAAAAGAGGACCAAAGCTCTAATACCAAGTGTTAGGATAAATGGTAAACAACTGAGAGAGGGGGGGGGGGGTGAATCAGTTGTTAACAGATTATACAAATCCAACCACTTAATAACCTTAAATCAGAACACATAAACTTAAATACCAGAATAGCAAAAACAGATACCAGTAGGCATTAAAACTTAAGAATGAAACATAGAATCAACACAAAGAAACCATACCACATAACACCATCATTTGTACATGGAAAACCCGAAAAGGGAAAAACCACAATGGGAAGCCTACCCACAGTCAGATAATACTTTTGCAGAAAGTATGTGATACAATGAAGGGCCTGCACATGCAGGAAGGACAATGACCTAGAGCATACTGCTCATTACAAAGGAGTCTCAATGACTACAGATAGGTTAAAACTACCTCAATATAATTGGACAACAATCCAAAAGAATGAACTGCCAAAGATAGCATTTACCATGCCTGATTACAGTCCTGGTTAAGGTCAATGTCAGAGGACTAAATCCTCTTACAAATCCAATTCGATCACCAATGACCGACCAACTCCTCTGCCTGAATGATATTGCATTATTCGTACATTACATTCCTTGACCATGACCTCTTCCAATAACCATGATGCTCTACAAAATGTTTCTACCTCTTATTTATACAAACCCTAAGGCTTAAACCAACTAGGTCGGCCACCTAAAAGATATTACAATAAGATCATTACATAAACACAAATTACAATGATATGCTATGTCGGCTTAAGATCAAAACAACATTATCCAATCCACAAATTATCCTAGTAACGTGTAGAGAACACGTAACATGATACCGGTCCATAACCTAGATAGGTACCAGATCCAAATAGATTCGCCATGCCAAAGAAGCGTCTCCAATCAGTTGAAGAATGAACAAAGATCATCTCCTGCATCCTCAATTCCATCTAAAAGCCGCACCAACACCACTTATGCATCCTATCAAAAGATCTTTAGTAAAAGCTCTGCCGGTAAAACCTTAAACCATGTTGGTAAGGGTTTACAGTGTGCATGATAGCATCCAATCACCAAGTCAAAACCAACTGATCAAAACATACCCCAGAAGCATCAAACCAAACATGAATCATGTCGGTAGCATTAAATAATAGTCCCTTCTGCTGGTAACACAAGTTCTTCTACATGTAGCCAAAGTCTATTTGTCGGTGCCTGTAACTAACTATAACAGCTAGTGTTGACATCAATGACAAAACATCAATGCAACACATAATCAATTCTATCATATTGCCAACAACATCACAATGAGCTAAAAGAATAAGACTAACTCACAAAATATGAAATGGAAGGCATGCCTAAATGGCATAACACAAAAGAGGAGGAAGCATCTTGGAAGATTTTTATTCCTTTAACTTTATTTCTGCTTTAAATGATTTATGTGCAGGTGATACTAATGGTGTAAAGATTAATAATTATTTTTGGTGGAAGAGAACTCCTAAGCCTCCAAGATGTTGCGAAAAGATAAACTGGCAAAGGAGGAGGATCTCTATCTCAAGTGGTTGAAAGCACAAAAAGAAAAAATGTGACGATTTAAAGAAATATCTAATTTGGTGGAAGGGAACATCATGACTTTATTGTTACTGTTAGAAGGATGGTTCTATCATTTGTATCAAACTCTTTTATTGATGTTTGATGCATTTACATCCTGAAAGCATTACCACAGAATGTAATTGTTAGGTTGTTAAGATTTTTAATAATTTACTTGTTGAAGTGTATTGATGAAATTGGGCTTTAAACCAAGAGGTTCAAAAAATTTTAAAAGGGAAAATGGATGCAAACATAGTCCTGAAAATCAGTTTGTTGACTAACAATTAGCTCCATAGCCTACTGCTATTCTACTTGTCTTCATAGGAGTTAAAATTGGATCTAAACTGTTGCTGTTGAAACTGCTGTTATTCAACATGCTGTGTAGGAATGAATTTAGGAATTGATCTTTCAGTTAACGAGGCAGTCTTAGAGTTATTTTATTAATAAAAAGGGATTGCAGGAATCGTACGATTCAGATTTAGAAATGTATCGATTAAAATCTTCCATGATCAGAATAAAGTATTCAGAAAAGTGTTTCTCGTGTATGCAGCCTTATTATTATTTTTATTTGTTCTGTTCTATTGTGCTTTGTCTCTGTTCTATGGAAGATGTGTTTATTAACTTGTAGAATCTGAGAAATAATCTGCATCACAAAGAAAATGAAATGAGCAGATGGCTGTGGTGGAAGAGCTAGCGACCCACGTAGCACACGTGGATTAATATCACAACACAATGCAGGCTTTGAATTGGCTAAGTTGCAACAGTTTAGATATCGAAAACCGTCCCAGATCGTCCCCCACGACCATCAAAATTTATTGGTGCTTCAGCTTGTAGATGTAGAAAATATGAGAAAACTTGACTTACATGGGATGGGCCGTCTCAGAAGTATCACATTACACAAGTGCAAAGACCTGGCGGCGGTTCAAGGTATGGAAAAATTACAACAGGTGGAGTGGCTTCAGATAAGCCAAGTAAATCCAATTTTTAAGCTTCCCGAACTAAGCAGCCTCCAAGGTTTACAACATCTTGAGATCAATATTGCAGTCAACCAGGTGCTCAATCGGCTGGGAGATCTCACCGGTTGTGTTTTCTTAAAAGAGGTTAGTGTTCGTTGGGCATCCCTCTTGGAGTTTCCTAGATTGAATGGTTTGCCGAATTTGGAGAAAGTGGAGTTTAGTGTGTGTGATAAAGGGAAGGGCCCCCTCGACTGTAGAGAATGCGTGGAGCTTCGAAATATTGTCATTGACAGTTACTCTCAGATGGTTGCGTCACCGCTCCTTGTTGGATGTAAGAAATTATCCAAAATTGTGTTCTAAAGACACTAGAGTTGTGTATTTCATGAAAAGCTTCTTCAGCGCCCAAAAGTTTAAAGTCTTGTTACGGACTGAAAAGTCTGAAACTAGGGAATATGGAGATTCTAAAAGAGCTTTCGGGTTTCTTTCTTTTATCAAATTTGATTGTGCTCAAACTTGGCAAGTGTGGTATAAGGGAGCCCCCGGATCTAACATGTTGTGTCTTGTTAGAGGATGTCTCCTTTTACAAACTAATATATTTACAAAGGTTTCCCTGCTTCTCACGTCTGAGGAAGTTAAAGAAGTTAAGTTTATATGATTGCTGGAGCATTCGAGATCCTCCTGATATTAGTGGTTGTCATCAATTACAGGCATTCCATCTAGTCTATAATGACAATATTCAAAGACTTCCGAGCATGGGAGACTGCCTCCGATTAGAAGAACTCCAACGAAGTTGGCATTCTTACAAGAAAATTGATGTGAACAGTTCTGAGTTCTATATGGATCATCAACCTTATGGGGATCTTCAATCCTGTTTGGAGCGCTTTGAAAATGAAAGCTTCCCGAGCTTATGTGATGTGAGCATGCCAGAAGCAGTGAAAGAGTGGCAATTGCTGATGGGAAAGACTAAACTTGTGAAAAGTTATGTTCGTCGAGGGAAGCTCTATTACTCTATCACAGCTCCCTATGAATCGTACAAGAGAAGCCAGTGTCTGAAGGCACTGGCTATCCAGGGGAAAATTTGCACCGCCTGGATAGCCGTGCTCCCTCGGTCCTCCCCCCGCCGCATTGGTCTCTGCCCGAACGGTGCCCATGAAACCCGCAAAAACACCTCGCCTCGAACCGCCTCCGGATTCCGGATTCCGGATTCCGGATTTACCCCCTGCCGTTCCGTTTTGTGGATAATTTTTTTTTGATCATTTTAATATATGATCCTTTTAGAATTATGTTTAAAAAAATTATATTTTTAATATAACAATCCTAATATATCATAATTATTAATACTATTTTATTGAAGTGAGATTTATAGTCCATATTATATAAATATAATTAAAATAATAATAATTAAGAATTATAGAAAATATTTTTTTACTTGTAATATAATATTTTAAATGATATTATATATTAATAATGATATTTATAATTTAACTCTTTTAATAATTACATCGAAGGCATCTTATTTGAAAGAGATGACCTCGGTTTTTCATCGAACGGCAGATAATGTTGTAGAAGAGAAGCAAGACCATCGAAACGACCTTTTGGGTTCAATTTTATCAGTATTATTTAACATGTCATTGATTTGTATTTGTCCGATACTTTAGTATAACACTATACTTTGTTTCTTTTTGGTAAAATGCACTCTTGCACATTCATTTTTAAAAAAATTTATTCCCACGTGTTTGTACATGGCCTTAGACAAATATTGGCATAAATTGCAAGTAAAAAAAAATCCCATAACATAGATATGTTAGAGAGACATTAATGTGCATCACAATGAGGTGTCAAAAATATATGAAACCTACAAAACATGAAAGCAACTTCCCCTATAAAGGTCAAATGCGTATGTAAAGATAGATATTGTTTGAATGTCAAATTCCCCTATACCCTTGAAAACTTCATTTATGATCAACTTTCAAATGGATCAATAAATTCCCTAGGAAGGCTCAAATAAGTGTGGTAGGAAACAATGAAATTCTAACCTTTGTGAAACGAATCTACACCTTCTACATGTTAAATTTGTCCTCTAATTTGAAATCTTTTCAAGACCTTATGAGATTTAGTAAGCAACATCATTAATATAGCTGAAATATGGAAGAGCCAAATATTTTTCGTTAGAGAATAAGAATAAGAAGAAGTTTTAACAAATTGGTTATTTTTTAATTTATATATATAAATTTTTTATTCATAATTTATATGCCTAATTTTTAAAATATCTTTATTGTCCATTTTTCAAACATAGATAAATAAAATTCATACCTAGATAATCTTCAAATATAAATACCACCCCTTACAGAATACAATAGATTGAATGATGAGACAATGTTGAATGGGAAGTGGGAGACAACATAAATACACCAAGATGATGAATAGATATAATATAGAAATGAAAATATAAAGCATCATAGAGCTACCACCATGATTGGAAATCAAATCCATTGGAAATGCACATATCATTCATATTAGTTATAGTCACAATATGAGAGAACTCACACTACCAAATTTGTTGTCAAATATAAGCATAGGAGATATATCATTGCAACTTTGTATTATATATATAATAATAAATGTGACCATTGTGGAAGTGAGTAAGTCACTACACATAAATTTCACAAAAGCTTACAAAAGGATGAGCCAATTTTTCACATATACAATAGTAGTCTAACTCAAAAGTACAATATACAAATAATGTCTTTATCTTAATTCCAGAATCCACTCCCTCCAAGCTCTAATTTTAAAATAGAGTTAAAGTACTTAACGATTAATACATTGGAGAATAATACACTATAGTGATTAACCAAAAAAGTGTTGATCATGATCCTCCATATGAATATCATCAACACCTGAAAATACATATGAGGACATTATAAGATTAATTTTCAAATTGAAGACTCAAATTTGATTGAAGTTCATTTCATAATTTACTTACCGTTTCCGCTTTGCATTGTGTCCATTATTGTCATCATTTGATTAAGATCAATAGAAAATGGTTGCATGTTTTTTTGAGAGTTTTGTTGGCCATCTAAAGTTGCAATAACATTCACATTAATATATCACGTATAAAATTAATTTATATATTAAAGACTGAAAATTAATGAAGTTCACTTCACAATTTCATTACCATCTCTAGCTTGCATGGCATCAACTATTGTTGTTGTTGTCTTCTCAGGATCAACAGAAATCGGTACCATATATTCTTGATTTTTTTGATGATCTTCTAATGCTGCAATAACAAGCACATTCAACACATCAGCTTAGATAAAATTAATTACAAACTAAAGACACAAAATTGATTGTTTTTATTTAATAATTTTGTGACCATATCTAGTTTGTATTGCATCCATTGTCATTGATGTCTGGTTAAGATCAATAGAAAAGGGCAGCATATGTTGTTGATCTTTTTCTTTATCACCTGAAATTGCATTGAAGTACACATGTAACACATCAACTTAGATAAAATGCTCAAGTATAAAATCACATTACGTAATTAATCTAAACAATATTAAAATTGATAATTACCTGCAACAGTTTGTTGAAATGTTTGAGCTGAAATAATACTAAGCATTGATGGTTGATCTCTAGAAATTGTATCTTTTTGTTTAATTAAGTACAAAAAAATGGTTAGAGATAGGAATTGAGTATTTTTCAATAAAAATTAATAAAAATGTTTAATATTGACTAACTTACTATCTACAGCTTGTATTTCATCTGTTAGCATTTGGTTTAGATCAATGGAGAAAGGCAATCGACGTCGTCGAGTACTTTCTTGATCATTCAAACCTATAATAAACATATGTTTAACATATGAAATAAAAATAAGAAGTATTGATATGTGAATTACTCAAATACCTATGAATAAATGTACTCACCTTGCTGCATGATAATATCTCTTTCTTCTTGTATTGCTATGCCTGAGCGATTGGTGACCTTTTTTTTCTTTTGCTTTCTACATCTTGTAGAGGGGAATAGAAAAGTTTCATGCTCCTCAACTCTTTCATTTAAGTTTTCAGATATGGCATTATGTCTTTGATGAATAGAATGATGTTTGTGCATTTTGGTTGGACTAAACCATGGTGATATTCGTCTAATAGACATGTTCTCTGAGCCAGGGATTGATCTAAATTTGGAAGATGAAGCAAGAGATGCATTGATATCTTTTCTAAACCTCTCAACACACTGACTAAAAATGTTTTTTTCATCTTCACTGGTCGGTAAATTTTGGAGCAATGAATTTAAATAATCAATGGAACTTTGAAATCCATCATTAGAAGTATTAGATGATATCCAACCATCTGTAATAGAAATAATAGTGATTAAGTCAAAAAATATTTAAAAACAACGCATATTTCATTATAAAATGATGCTTTTAAGAATTACCAGTTCTTTGAGCTTCACCAACGACAACCCCATGCACATCTTGATCTTCTGAGGGTATGCAACCATCTACAGTTGAAATAAGAATTAATCAATGATATGAATCAAAAAATCATTTTATACTTAATTATAAACATCATATCAACATTACCAATGATGTCAATTTCATGACTAGAATTCCCTCTAACTTCATCAATATCATCAATCAGTGGAGTAACATCATCTACAATTCAATAAGATTAATTTAGTTAGTATTGAAAAAAAATTATAATAATTAAAAATATAAATATTAAACTTAAATATGAAATGACACTTACCAACAACCTGGTCTTGCTCATTTGGTTTGTTTCTCTTTAGAATATCTAAGACCTTCAACACATGTTTGCATGTGTTTCCTCTTTTTGCCCAATCACAATCACACACATGCAAATTTGGTTCAAATTTCCTAACAAAATACCATTTTGTTGGAATTGTTTGGCTTCTTATCCTATATGTGTTAGGGAGGAGATCATATAGAAAACAATCTACATCTGCTATATTTTTTGATCTCTCTAGAGCAGTTATGTAATATCTTTCCTTTTTGAAGTTTGTGAGGAATCCAGATAACTGCAAATATCTTTTATTTTTGTAGAATGGTTCTACTCTATGAAGAAGTGTATGAATAAGCCAATCCATTCTCCTTGTGCATTTCTTTGAACGATCACTTAAATAGTGACTCTTAATGTGGGAGTGGTATGACTCTATAGAAGCATTGGTTTCTTGATTTGCATGAGAGAAGTTTCGAAAATGTTTTGCCCACATTGCTATACAAACAAACATAATGAAGTCTTAGCATATACAAAAAACAACTTAAATTATGAAAATGTATACAAACAATAATTGATAACTTGATTATCTTACCAATACGACTCTCATCATGACACCAAGTATTTTGAAAATAATCAATAAATTTCTTCTCTTCTTTGAATTCCTCCATAAAATTTTTGATCGATTGAGTAGTGATGCCTTGATCATCACTTATTTCATACATTATCTCACCCAATCTATGAAATATATGTGCTGCAACATCCTTATTACTAGCATACCTAGATTACATAATAGAAGATCAAATTATGAAGTTGACGCGTGTAATTTACCATATGTTTTAATTAAAGATTGACTTACCTATACACATTCTTCAACCATGCCCTACGTACATGCCAAATGCATAACAATACTTGACAATCAAAGGATAACCTACAAGTTACATCATCAAAGCTTATAAGTGGGATTTTAACAAAATTAATTGTTAAATTGAAACTAGTTAATGTTGAAAATTAGGGAATATAAATTTTGATAAACTAAATATTAAGAAATTACAATCTCATAAACATAAACTAAGACTAATAAAACCTGATTGCTTCAATCTCTGCACTAGCATCATCTGTCATGAATGCATTGACATGCCAATCTTCTTTATCTTGTTTCCCTCTCTTGTAAACCTCCATCAACCATTCATTTATATCTTCAACTTTATTTCTTGAAGATATGGCCCATGCAACAGGCACACCAGCCTCTTGTTCATCAAATACGAGCAAGGAATATAATTGATACTACACATGAATAAACCATTGATAAGTAATTTTTTAGATAAAATAGACCACTAACTAAATTAAGATCCACAAATACAATTAATATGGTTCTACTTACCCCATATTTGTTTGTTGAAAATGTGGAATCCATTGCAATAATTGAGTTATGTGAATGTTTCACCATCATCTCCCGCATCCATGGTGTTTGAATGCCTATGATAAATGGAACATTTTCCTCATTGTTTGGTGTTTTATAGTAGAAGAAGTTATCTTTCTCCTCTTCATGCCACAAACATACACTTTTTGCATCATCTTCATTTTTTTGTGATCGAAGAGAGCGTACTCTTTTCCATGCATTCAATACATCCTTCCTCAACAAGCATGTGTCCCTCTTATTCATCAACTTTGTCAAACCACGATCCAAATAGTGATGTTCACATATTGTGTCAATTGACACACCCATCAACAATAAGGATTCAATATATGATTTGCATTCATTTGATAATCTTGGTGCAACACTACTTCTTGGATCACCAGAAGGGTCATCCTTTCCATGACAAAATTCACCATTAACATCTTGATGGCTAAACTCATTATATGTGATGATTGCAACATTTGGTCTACCATACATAACCTTAACATAAAAGTGGGCTTGACAACCCCTTTTTTGAGTAAACCTTCGTATCCTTTGCATTTTTTCAAGATTGTTTTCAGGTTTATTTCTTCTATCCTCAGGCCCATAAGCACAATGATAACTGTTTATACATGTACAAAATATATATTAATTGATATAATTAATGACAAATATAAAAGGTGATGTGCTTAATTAATTTATTAAATCTAAACAAACCTTAAATACATCTTGGTGGCGTGGTCATTAGGTTCTATCAAATTGTACACTTTATGCTTTTTAATTACAAATTGTGTCTCAGTGTCATCCAATAAACCTTCTCCTTGGACAAAGTGAGAGAGTCTCTCAAAAGGGATAGCAGCACATAAGTCTATATGTCGGTTATTATCATCTCCAATTGGTGTCCATTCAAGGTTTTCACTTGAGAAATTATTTCCCTCGTTGCAGATGTCTTGCACATCTAGCTTGATAAGTGATTCCCATTTATTCTTTCTACCCATTCTGGATAATATTAATATGGTTAGTGGCCCTCTAGCTTGTTCAAATATCTAGTAACAACTACATTGACACCTAAGCTTTAACAAGATAATTTGAATCTAAGAAAACAAAAATAGGACCTTTTTATTCTATAATAATGATTCTCTTATATTTTAATTTTTTTGAGTACTTACACTATAAAGGAGACAAAATATAATAAGAAAACATACAAAATAAGACATCAAAATTTAAAAAAAACTAAACTATTATATCCAGTACAAAATTTTGAACATTTAAAAGAGAAGTTAGTATGCAAAATTTAATCTAGTTTAACAATTGTTGACAAATATTATACAACAAGAAACACACTCTAGACAAATTTACCTGAATTTTGGTGTGCAATATGAGGAAAAATCTTGGTCCACTACGTGTCCTTTGAACTAGTTTTCAAATGCCTACAAATAATTTAAAAAGTGATTAGTTAGTGGTTTGAAATTTGTTCACATTTTCATGCAAACAAATTCTTAAGCATTCATATATATGAAATCCAAATTTGATTAAATCTTAATTATATCCAAAAATAGAAAAGTGTTATGGAAGTGTGAATATAAGTATGACATTTAGGAAGAGTGAAACATTTTTTGGGTGTGCAAATATTGAGTTTACTTCGATGATGCTCATCACTATCCAAAAGATAAAATGATGGCTTTGAGCTCTTAATACTTGGTTAGTGGCCCTCTAGCTTGTTCAAATATCTAGTAACAACTACATTGACACCTAAGCTTTAACAAGATAATTTGAATCTAAGAAAACAAAAACATGACCTTTTTATTCTATAATAATGATTCTCTTATATTTTAATTTTTTTGAGTACTTACACTATAAAGGAGACAAAATATAATAAGAAAACATACAAAATAAGACATCAAAATTTTAAAAAAACTAAACTATTATATCCAGTACAAAATTTTGAACATTTAAAAGAGAAGTTAGTATGCAAAATTTAATCTAGTTTAACGATTGTTGACAAATATTATACAACAAGAAACACATTCTAGACAAATTTACCTGAATTTTGGTGTGCAATATGAGGAAAAATCTTGGTCCACTACGTGTCCTTTGAACTAGTTTTCAAATGCCTACAAATAATTTAAAAAGTGATTAGTTAGTGGTTTGAAATTTGTTCACATTTTCATGCAAACAAATTCTTAAGCATTCATATATATGAAATCCAAATTTGATTAAATCTTAATTATATCCAAAAATAGAAAAGTGTTATGGAAGTGTGAATATAAGTATGACATTTAGGAAGAGTGAAACATTTTTTGGTTGTGCAAATATTGAGTTTACTTCAATGATGCTCATCACTATCCAAAAGATAAAATGATGGCTTTGAGCTCTTAACTCAAGTATTAAGACATGGTCAAAATTTCACAAAATCGTGATTTACTATTAAGAAGCTTGACAAAATCTACACATATGTACACACACACACACACACACACACACACATATATATATATGTGTGTGTGTGTGTGTGTGTGTGTGTGTGTGTGTGTGTGTGTGTGTGTGTGTGTGTGTGTATATGTGTGTGTATATATATATATATATATATATATATGTACATATGTATATGCGTACATATATATATGTACACACACACACACACATATATATTTGTACATACATACATACATACATACATACATACATACATACATACATACATACATACATACATACATACATACATACATACATACATACATACATATATATATATATATATATATATATATATATATATATATAGCGTGTGTGTGTGTGATGAAGACCTCAATTTTGTAGAAAAATGTATAAATTTTTTGTCAGTCAAGGTTGAATTAATTAATGAGAATAGAATGAATCTCTTGAAAATTCATAAAGAGTTGCATGCAAATTATACAAATTTTGAAAAATTTATCATGCAATCGATAGACCTTGACCTCTTCTTTACCAATAAACATGGGTTAAAAACTCTAAATGTTATACAAATAACTTGGAAGAAAAAGATGGAATTAGATTTAAGTATTTCCCTAGGTGTGAATGAAAGTATACTAGATATGCATATGTACATCAAAGTAGACTTGAAATCATGGAAAGAGGATCTTTAGAAATTGGATAAATGTGTCTAACCCACAATGTTTCTTTGAAATTGCTAAGAAGTTGAAGAAGGTTCACCCCACAATTTTCACTAATCATGAGACCTTATTGAAAGACTTTTGGGCCAATTTGCATGAAAATTTTGAAGTCAGGAAGAGGTGATATTGTAGATTAATTTCTTATCAATTAAAAGATTTTAGAATAAGACATGACATTCCAAAATATTTCTCAAATAATGGAGATATTTTATAAATTGTATATAAGGTAAAAAATATAGTTACTAAATAATTAGACCTTATTAATTCATTTGAAAAGGAAGGAGTGTCATTTAATGATTTTTTTAGAACATACTAGGTATAAGAAACAATACCTAAATAAAACTTAAAATAAAGAGTTATCAAACAAGCGTAAAGAGAAAGACACAAAGATCCATTGAAGTATCTTTATCTTCTATTCCACAAGATTAGAAGATATATATATGTATATGTATATATGTATATATGTATATATATACATATACATACATATACATATATATATGCATATTTATACATATATACATATACATGTACATACATACATACATACATACATACATACATACATACATACATACATACATAGATATATATATATATATATATATATATATATATATATATATATATATATTGTGTGTGATGAAGACCTCTATTGTGTAGAAAATATTAGCCATGGAAACTAGTGAATGGGATTTGCAAATAAAACAAGATACATTATTAGTAGAGATTGATTTTAGCAAAGCATACAATGGAATGTGCTATAGATTTATTCTTAAGATTATTTACTAGTTGGGTTTGGACCTAATATTTTTTCACATGCTAAGATACTTTTTAATGATTCAAATGCATGAATTGTCATTAATAATTCCTTATTAGAGTAATTCTCATTGTAATGTTCTATTAGAGGGTGTCAATTAGCACCTTTCTTATATGTTCTTATCACTAATGCACTTATTTTTCTATATGAAAAATACAATCACATGAGCTTGATTAAGGGAATATTCATTCCTAATAATGATGGTGTGCTTAATTTCCACTTTGGAAATGATTGTATGTTATTCCTACAAAACATCGAAGAAGAGATTTACATTATTCAATCATAGGTTCAAAACTTGCGTATCATAGGACTATTTTTTTATGATTAAGTCTAATCCAATGCCATGATGGATCCTTAAAGATTGGATACATAATAAAACATGGGAAAATTACTTGATACATGTGAAATATAGTTGGTTTAGGATTTTGTCTTTCAAACATGTAGAATTAGTACATTTCTAATCTTAATTATAGGCAACTAAGTCGAGGAAATAAATTTCCATTCCTTGCTAGTAAAATTCAAGTCATAAATAAGATTTTATTGGCCTTTAATGTGTACTACTCATTCTATTGGATGCCTTCTAAGAAGGAAAATGAAGAGAAAAATAAGATCATTCACCAATATTCATGGTGAAATTGGGAATGTATGTTGGTTATAAATATGCCTCTTGGTTATAAATTAAAGGTGGTCTTGGTTTCTTGAACCTTTGGATGCAAGGGATAGCTCTAATTTCCAAATGGATAATTAGAATAATATCAGTTAAAGAACCATGGAAAACATCATTTTCCACTACATCATTATTGCTACTGCTAGTAAGAAATGGTAGAATGTTGGATGGAATGATGAAATTTTATTGTATCCTTTATTTTCAAGATAACATCCTCTTTTCTCCTTCTATCTATATGGAAGGCTTGGCATATTACTAGTATGTTTTGATCCTAGAATGATGCCTCCTTATAGCATGGATTTAGGTTTGGTAATTATTCTATCTAGTTAAATAGGCACCTATAATATCATGGTTTGTCTCTGGCTATTGACTTCCTTATCCATGCTTCTTAATGCTTTAAGAAAAGAGTTCACCAATTTGGTGATATTTGGTATTTTAATTTTAATTAGACCTCTTGACAATTGTTGAAGGACAAATATAAATTAAATAGCATGGCTAATAGATTTTTATTTTTGTTAAATCATTCCTACCAGTTGATCTTGCTATGAAACTTTGTACCTTGTTCCATTGTAATTTTATCAAAGACTTGATTTGGTTGTCTAAATATCATTTTTATAGAGTCCCTTTATACAAGATTTGTTTAAAACTTCTTCCTAATTTTTCACTCAACCTCAGCTAGAACAAGCATTGGGGGTGTAGGTTCAGTGAAACGATATGGAGAAGTTTGAGAGGAAAATTTTAGAGGTCTAAAGAAGAAGTAAATGCTCATATTTTAGCCTAGAAAGTTCTACATTACAAATTGTCAGTTAGTGAGAGATCAAAATTTGTGATCTAATCTATCAAATTCTCTTTTTGTTAGCATAATTAAAAATTAAAACATATATTATAGGAATGTTCCATAACAAGTGAGAATTAGAATGTTAATTCAAGGACATTCTTGTCATTTTTCTCTAGTGTACAACACCATAATAGTCTGTCACCTTGCCAAACTTTTTGTCACCATTCTGATCATTGAATGACAATTGATTTAACAAGGAGCTAAATACTAAGTTCGATTTTAGAACCTGACATTTTATTATTGGTCATCATTCCATACTCAACATTCGTTCTTCATATAACAGCCAATTAAAAATAACTATGTTTAACGTTCAGATGTCCAAATGAGATGTTTTGGCACTATGAACTCTGACATTATCTGAGAATAGCGATATTTAAATTCTATTGCTGCCAAATTCAATCGCTCTAGGAATCGTTGTGTTTAGAATGAACTAGAGAAAAACAACACAATTAGGGTTAAACAAAACTATCATCTATCTGTAGTCCTATTTAGTATATAGATAATTAAAATTAAAGAATTACTTACAAGAAAATTATATAAAGGCAAACTATTAGCCCAGAAACAGATTTAAGATATTAAATACTACAGAAGTTACAATGAAGCAAAATTGGAAGAAAACTTTTTGGCATCTTGCGTACAGTCTTATTCAGATATCCTTTTATTCTAATAATCTTGTATCCAGTCTTATTCAGATCTTCTATTTAGAAAATCCATGTTTTAAATGGTACTAAATATAGCTATCGCCCACTTGCTATATCATTTAAAATCTAGATTATCAAACTCTAGAGTAGAAGAATATCTGAATAAGACTGAACACAAGGTGTCAATAGTTTTCTTACACTTTTTAGGCTAATATTTCTTACAATTTCTAGGCTAATATTTCTTTATAAACACTTTTATTAAAAAGAGTTTGAGTTAATTACTCTAAATGAAAATTCAATGGGAAATGTTGAGGCACTTCAACTGAAATAGTGAGGCGTTTTATTTAGGAAGAATTCAGGCACTTAGAAAGGTTGGTTTCTACATAGACAATCACAAAATCACAAGGTTGGTTTCTACATAGACAATCACAAAATCACAACTAAAAAAATTACATTGTCACTCTTGGTTTGATTGATGTTAAAAATCAGAACCAGGCTTAACCATTGATCTGCATGCCACCCATTTATCTACTTATTATGTACATTGGAAACATCAAGAAATAATTATCATTCCAACATTCTTCAGCCTGTCTAATATAATATTATATATTTATAAACCAACACCAACCTGTCCAATCTAATATTAAATGTTTGTAAACCATGATAATGATTGTCAAAATCGGTAAACAACTACCCCTGCAAGACAATTTAATAACAACCCACTAAAACTTATTCGCTTCCAATTTGCTACCACTTCAACTATTTCAAAAACTCAACTTTCTTTGACATTGTAGCTTTGGAGTATAATCATATCCTTGGTTTTAGTGGTTATATTTAATTCCATTAAGAGAGTGGGGTGAGATGTTTTAACTAAATTTAAATTAACGATATTAGCTCCGGTATTCCTCTACAGTTGCAATAGTGTTAAGAGGTATAGAACATGGAAACAAAATATAATCAGTTCCTCAATTTTGAGTAATGATTAAGTTTCGTATATCTCTACAGTTGCAGGCTTGCAGCTGTAGAGAACAGTTAAATTTTAGTGAGCACATCTTTCCTGTTCTCTTAATGGAATCAACTATGCTAACCACTAAAACCGAGGCCTGTAAGAATTTGATTTTACACAAAAGACTCATAAAAAGTTGAAACAACATGACATCTCTAAAATTAAACACCCAGAGAGTAACAAGCAGTCTTAGGAACCAAAAGAAACAATGTATCATCATGATTCACAATACAGCGGAAAAACGTTTGGCATGACAAGAATTTTTTTGGGAAAAACGTGGCTAACCTGTACACGCACAGCGGCTGCATGAGAGGGAAGAAGATTATGTGTCACGGTATATTGAAAAAACATACACAGCGAAGGCGAAACGTAGAGAAAGAAGATGAGAAAAATCATTTCGGTGAGTGTTATATTGCAAGCGGGTGGGAGTTTTGCAGTTGTTGGATGCATTTAGTTTCAATGGAAGCGAAATTGGGCGTGGAAAGGAGTGCGTAGTTGCAGCATTTATTATGATCTTTATCACTTCCAGTTCGGTGGCGTCAAAACGCGGCGTCAAAGGGAACGATGTGCAGGAAACCACAAAACGGAACGGCAGGGGGTAAATCCGGAATCCGGAGGCGGTTCGAGGCGAGGTGTTTTCGCGGGTTTCACGGGCACCGTTCAGGCAGAGACGAATGCGGCGGGGGGAGGACCGAGGGAGCACGGCTATCCAGGTGGTGCAAATTTTCCCCTGGATAGCCAGTGCCGTGTCTGAAGCGTGTTGAAGGAAATGTGTCAGAAGTCTAGATATTGTACGGACTCTTGTTAATATAGAGCATTCTTTATTCTCATGAAGGATCACATAATGTGATTTCAAACATTGATGCAAAAGCATTAATTATCAAATATATATCTTGATAATGTTTTTATTTTTATTTTTATTTTTTATGTTTTTCATATTATACTTAATTTTTTTTTATGATGAATCATGAAATTTGTAAAATCTTTAACATGGTGGAATTCAGAAATTATGATAAACAATATTCATTTTCAAACTTGAAAAAACTGTAAAGAACGGAATGAAAACAAGGATAATTAATATTACTTGAAATTTAACAAGCTTAATGACACACTCTTCATGATATACAAATTCCAAAAGAAGGTATTTTATATCTTTTATTTATACTAAATGATCCATTAGCTAATGGAAAGAATGTGTTTGTCCCAAAATATAATAATTTTGAGTGAAAAAATTATTTAAGTTTTTACAACCCTTCTCATTGTTAAATTGAAATAAAAAGTAAAGTTTCATCATTTTGGATACAACCACTTGAAGATTTTGGGGTTTTCCTTCCAAAAGCTTTTAACTAGCATCTTTGTGGTGATAAATGACCCACCTCACTACTAGATCTTAACTTAATGAACAAAAAGGCATGCATTTTATATCATTGATTAATTAAATAAACCATTTTTATAAAATAATGAGGATGCAATTTCTTTTACCCTTGAAAGAGGTTTTTCACCACTACCTTCACAACTCAACAAAATGGATTGGATGAAAGGAAGAACCATATAGTGGTTTAAATGACAAATAATATGTTACAAACCAAAGGATTGAGTAACTCTTTTTGGGGTAATATAGTTACTTCAATAGTGTATATTCTCACTTGAAATCTCACTAGCACACTTGACAAGATGAATCATTATGGATCATGGTATGAGAAAAAATCTAATGTTAATCAGTACAAAAGTTTTGGTTGTTTATTTTATGTTCGTATAGTTGATCAAAAGATACAAAGTTAGATCCAAAAAGTGAATCACATACATTTATTAGACATAGTGAGCAAAGTAGGGCTTACAAAGTTGTATTATAATCCTTTCATTGATGTTAGAGATGTGGTTTTCTGTGAAGGGGGATTGTTGGATTTTGCCAAGATCAAGGGCACAATGAAAAGCATAAAAGAGACAATAGAATGACAAGAACAAACTGTATTCTCATCAATATAAAAATAATCAACTGGATTAACCAATACAATGAATAGAGGCCTGCTTATATAGGCAAGGCCATATGGATGTATGAGCACACAAATATGACAAGTGGCTCAATGAGAAACAAGGGTACGTAGGAAATAGGTGTGGGTAGGTAGGAGAAATAATATAATATTCCACATGAGGTGGATCACCCACCGAAGGTGGAATTATCACTCCACAATAAGTGGATATGATAGTGTAATAACAAGATCAACACCATAAGAGGTGGAATTTCTCCTACACACACTATCCCAATGAGGCACAAACACCCAAGTGTCTCATATCCAAACTACTATGTAATGCATTATCCTAAGTAAACTTAAGTAAGTGTAATAATATCCATGATGAATAATTATTTACACCAACACCCCCCCTTAAGTGCAACTGAGGGGAATGCACTTAAGTCTACAATGCAACTAAGCAATGCAAGATGGGTCCCGGCTACGAGGCCATGATAGGTACCCATGTACAACATGTGAATGCAAGCAAAACAATGCAATGCAATCTCTCACAACCGGAGAAAAGGAGAAAACCCAGTGGGAAAAAACTCCCCCCCAAAAGAGAGATGAATGTACAAAAGAATCTCAAGGAAGAAGGACAAAACCTCAAAGAGGAAAAAGTCCCCCCCAGAAGAGAGGAAGGAGAAGTCAGCTGACCCCCCCTAATGACACATCCCGCACCCCCAAGAGAGCTCGCAACTGCTGGAACTTACTCTCGGTGAAAGGTTTGGTGAATATGTCAGCAACCTGCTCTGCTGTAGAACAATACTGCAAATCAATGACCTGCTCCTGGATGAGCTCTCGGATATAGTGCATATGAATCTCGATGTGTTTGGTCCGCTGGTGCTGGACCGGGTTCTTCGAGATGGCAATGGCACTCTGATTGTCGCAATATAGGACTGTCGGCCGTGGAGTAGTGAACCCAAACTCTGTGAGAATCTGCTGGAGCCAAATGGTCTCAGTCGCTGCGTTAACAGCGCCTCGATACTCAGCCTCAGTCGAAGAGAGAGCAATAGCATGTTGCTTCTTGCTCTGCCAACATATGGGGCCCGAACCAAGGTGAAAACTGTAACCAGAAGTAGACTTACGATCAACTAGATCGCCAGCCCAATCGGAGTCTGTGTAACCAACCAAGCGAAGTCCTGTGCCTACTGCATAGTGAATCCCATAGTGATGTGTACCCTGGATGTAATGTAGAATGCGTTTGGCGGCTTTCCAATGAAGCTCATGTGGTTCCTGCATGAAGCGGGAAACCATGCCAACTGCAAATGAAATATCAGGGCGTGTATGAGTCAAGTAGATGAGACTACCCACAAGCTGACGATACAAAGTGGCATCAACTAGTGGAGAAGAACACTGAGCCTCAAGCTTGACTCCTGAAAGAAAGGGAGTCGGGGCAGGCTTACAATCAGCCATATGAAAGCGTGCAAGTAGATCAAGAGCATACTTGGGCTGCGATAGAGTAATCCCGGAAGATGACTGTGAAATCTCAATCCCGAGAAAGTAGTGCAAAAGACCCAAGTCAGTCATAGAAAATCTGTCATGCAAAGTAGATTTGACCCTGCTAATGATGGATGCAGTACTCCCTGTAATGATCAAGTCATCAACATAGAGCACTAGTATCAAGTGAGAGTCATCCTGTCGCAAAATGTAGACATTCGGATCGGAATGACACCTGGTGAAACCTGCAGAGAGTAGAAAGGAGTCCATCTTGGCATACCAAGCCCTGGGGGCCTGCTTAAGGCCATAGATAGATTTCCTCAATCTGCAAACCAAAGAAGTATCCTGGATGAAACCCTGTGGCTGCTCCATATAAATCTCCTCATCTAGATCACCTTGAAGAAAGGCACTCTTCACATCCATCTGATGTACAGCCCAACCATGAGCTGCAGCTATAGCAAGTGTCAAACGAATGGAGTTCATCTTAGCTACGGGTGCAAAGGTCTCAGTATAGTCAACACCTGCAACCTGCGAGAAACCTTTGGCAACAAGCCGAGCCTTATACTTATCCACACTACCATCCGCTGCAAACTTAGTTCGATAGATCCACTTACATCGAACCATCTTTCTCCCCTTAGGGAGATGTACTAGATCCCATGTGTTGTTCCTCATCAAGGAACTATACTCTTCCTCCATAGCTTGGTCCCACTCAGGAACCCCTGATGCTTCCCTGAATGTCTGTGGATCGGAAGCGGTAGCAATAAATGCATGTGGATGATCCTGATGTTGTGATCGTGTTCTCCGTGTATCCAAAGGATCCCCAACAAGAGAACCCGCGGACTCAAGTGTCTGTCGAGCCCAACGAGGTCTAGGTGGAGGTGGAGAATGAGGCACCTCAACTATAAATGGACCCTGCGGAGGTGTAACCCTGCGAGTCGGAGTTGAGGGAGTCTCATCATCTGAATCACTAACATCACCATCCATAATGGAGGAAGGTGGAGGAGGTAGAGAGGCTAAGCTAGGAGAGCTTTCCTCAAAGTGAACACTCCTCTCAATGAATACCTCATGTGTCTCTGGATCCATCAATCTGTATGCCTTAACACCCTCAGGATATCCAACAAATATGCAAGGCCGACTCTGTGGTTCCAATGCCTTGCATTTCTGTGGAGGTATGCGAGCCCATGCTGGACACCCAAAGACTCTGAAATGTCTCACAATCGGTTTCCTACCAACCCAAGCTTCAAAAGGAGTAATACCTTGTAAAGCTTTGTGAGGAACCCGATTCTGGATGTGTGTGGCACAACTGATAGCCTCTGCCCAAAAGGCGGGATCAAGAGAACGTGCATGAATCATACAGCTAGCCATTTCTTTGAGAGTTCGATTCTTGCGTTCTGCAACCCCATTCTGCTGTGGAGTGTATGCAACAGAATGCTGAAGATCAATCCCCTCAAATGTACAAAAGTCCTCAAGTCTCTTGTTCACATATTCCCTGCCATTATCTGTACGAAGAATCTTGATCACTTTCCCTGATTGCTTTTCCACACGAGCCTTGAAGTCCTGAAATCTGTCAAATACTTCACTCTTATGAATGAGAAAGTAGACCCAAGTGAAGCGGGAGTAGTCATCAATGAAGGTAAGAACATAGTGGGCCTTACTAAATGAAGGTGCTGGAAATGGACCTGCTACATCACTGTGAACAAGTTGAAGAACTTCCAAAGCTCTCCAAGTTTTCTCTTTATCAAATTTCTCTTCGGGATGCTTGCCCATGGAACAACCTGAACATACACCCTCTGAAAAGCTGATTCGAGGAAGACCTGTGACCATGTCTTTAGTGCTGAGCTGCTGTAGATAGCGGTAGTTGAGGTGACCAAACCGCTCATGCCATAGCTTACTTTCTGAATTTGAATGAGTAAGCAAGGCCCTAGAAGGTGAACGTGGCACAAAGTGGGAAAATGAGTAGAGCCTTGAGTTGTCATTGACTTGTCCCACTGCTACCAAGGCATCATCATCAAGTTCCTTTACCACAACTGAATCTGGTGTAAACTCAACCTTTTTCCCATTCCCATAGTGAGTGATTTGGTAGATGGAGAGAAGGTTGGTAGACAAGTTAGGAACATAGAGAACATTCTCAAATGTTCCATCATCCATGTCAACTGAACCTTTCCCTTCAACCTCTACTTGTGTATCATCACCTATGTAAATGTGAGGTACCTTAGATGGCTCTAATGAAGAAAACTGCTCCTTTGTAGAACCCATGTGATAGGAGGCACCCGAGTCAAGTATCCATTGCTGTGAAGAACCTGTTTTAGCCACAAATGCTTGCCCTTTTCCTTTTGACTGTGAGGAGGAAGAAGATGAATCCTTCTTTGTGTAGGCGGATGGCAAGTTGATGTTGTTTTTCTTGAGAAGATTGGTTAACTCATCAACTTGCTTTGCGTGGCATCGATGCTCATCATGACCATACTTTTTGCAATATGCACAAGTTGGTTTATCCTTCTTAGGTGTTGTCCCCTTCTTGGAAGAGGATTGTTGATTGCCTTGTGATGGAGAGGATGATTGGCCCTTTTCTTGTTGTGGTTGAGACTTAGATTGCTTCTTCTTCTTGTTGGAATTTTTGCCTTGACTTCCTTGATTTCCTTGATTTGCTACCAAAGCCTTGGACTTTGAAGACTTGAGAAGCCCCATGTTCAACAACTTGGATTGTTCCAATATCAACATTTCTGTGAAAGCTTCAAAAGAAGGCATAACATAAGAACTCCCCACTGTCAAACGATGAGTTTGGAAGCTTGATACAAATGCTGCATATTCTGGTGCAAGCTTGTCCAACAAGTTGAATATCAATTGAGCATCCTTTTTGTCTATTCCACAATCCTTTAGCTTTGCTCTTAGCTCATTTGCTTTGGTTACATAATCTTGGATTGTATCAAAATTCTTGGGATCTAAGTTGGTGAGCTCATTATCAATTTGATAGCCTCTGATTTCATCAACTTGTCCATACAATTTTTGAAACATATCCCAAGCCTCTTTAATTGTTTTACACTTCTCAATGTGGAAAATGAGGTCATCTGATACATACTTGCGTAAGGTTCCAAGAGCCATGCAATTCTTAGTGAGCCATTCTAAGTGAGCATTTGGATCAGCCTTAGGATCAGGTGGTGCTGTTATTGTTCCATCTATGTAGTGTGTGAGACCCTTTTCCATTAGTTTACTCCATACTTTAATTTTCCATGATGCATAATTATGTGGAGTTAATGGTGGAAACTTATTAGGACTCATTGCAACAAGAATGGAAAGAGCACAAAAGAGGCACAATCACACAAGACACCCCCCCAAATTCACTCAATCAAAGAACCCCCCCAAATGTGATGATTTTGGCACTTTATAAGTAGTGCGTATACAATGGGCCACTTGCAAAAAAATGGCAAAGTGGACTTCTGATTTACAATTTTACAACTGCCTCAAGAAGGCCAAAAGAGACTCAACTGAAAATGCAAGAGATCTAACTAAGATCCAAGCAATTTACAAGTACCTAATAGGCCAAATAAGACCAATATCTGAAAGTACAATTTTCACTCAAAATCTCTAAAATCTGATCATAGATTCTGAAAGTAGACGAAAAAATAAGCACTTTCAAAAAAAACGGCACCTGAAAAGGAGGTCGTATGAGCTCAAACGAGGCCTTTGAAGTTGCAGAATTGAGGATTGGACAGGTACAGCTGAGAGAATCCAAAAATTCCGAAAAACCTGTGCATCAAAATCAGAAAATAACCACACCACTGCGAAGATCACGAAATTTTAGCCCATTTCAAAAAAAATTGCACCAAAAAAGGAGCAAAAATGAGCAAGATATGGCCTTCCAAAGTTGGACTGCAAAACTGAAAAGCCCAATGGAGAGGGGTTTAAAAATTTTCAAAAAATGCTGATGTGGCGCTGACGTCAGCAAAACACTGTGTTAAATTTGATGGCCGTATGACCGTCACGAAAACTTCGCTGCCTGGCTGACTGGGCGTCCGTACTGTACGGACGGATGACTCGGCCTGCTGACTGTGCAGTCCGTACTGTACGGAAATGATGACTGTGCAGGCTGATGTGTGCGTCCGTACTGCTGACTGTGCGTACGGTAATGCTGCGTGGCACAGTGCTTGAGTGATGACGTGTCTGTACGGTTGCCTGCGTGTCCAGATGATGTGTTAGACGCGTGGCGGGTTCTATGCTCGGACGGCTGCAGGTGTCGTGTGGGGGCTTCCGGCGGTGACACGGCGGAACACGGCGGCAGAAGGAGAGACGGAGGCTCCGGGAGCTGCTAGAATAGGTGGCGTCGGGAGCTGAGCCGGAGGAGCCGAGGACGCTGGCGGAGGAGACTCTACCGGAAGCTGCCGGGAGAGGATGCTGGGCGCCGGAACAGAGGACGAGGGAGGCGCCGGCGCGGCAGACGGAGCGGTGTACGGGTGCTGCCGGAAGGACAAAGCTGTAGACGGCTCACAGACCTGCAAGTAGGTACCGCAGGGGTACGGAGCACAAGGGGGGGGGGGTCAAAATAGGTTGACTTTATAGTCAAAATTTATGGAAATGGCCTCCCGGATTCAACGGTGATGTCCAAATCGCTGTAAGATGCCTCCAAAAAATGAAGATCCCCAAATCCGAAAATAGAAGCCTTCCACGATGTCTCCAAAAACTGATCAACGAAGCCCCAATAGCTCTGATACCATGTTGGATTTTGCCAAGATCAAGGGCACAATGAAAAGCATAAAAGAGACAATAGAATGACAAGAACAAACTGTATTCTCATCAATATAAAAATGATCAACTGGATTAACCAATACAATGAATAGAGGCCTGCTTATATAGGCAAGGCCATATGGATGTATGAGCACACAAATATGACAAGTGGCTCAATGAGAAACAAGGGTAGGTAGGAAATAGGTGTGGGTAGGTAGGAGAAATAATATAATATTCCACATGAGGTGGATCACCCACCGAAGGTGGAATTATCACTCCACAATAAGTGGATATGATAGTGTAATAACAAGATCAACACCATAAGAGGTGGAATTTCTCCTACACACACTATCCCAATGAGGCACAAACACCCAAGTGTCTCATATCCAAACTACTATGTAATGCATTATCCTAAGTAAACTTAAGTAAGTGTAATAATATCCATGATGAATAATTATTTACACCAACAGGGATTTTATGGTCATAAACAAAGATAGTGTTGAGAAGTCAAAAAACTATTTTAATGGTGGTATCATTGATGACATGATTAATGTGTAACTCACTAATATTTGTTTCAAGTAAATACAAATCCACCAAGTAGCCCCTCTTTAGATGCTAGAGTAAGTCAAAATTCAAGTCTAGATTTTATAAGAAAAATAAGAAGATTAAGTGGCATTTATCAAATGAGTATGGTAGGGGCGGGAAAGTGAGACCGGGTGACTAGGACCCAATCCCACTTTTGCCAACACATTGGGAATGCAAAAAAGCCTAGGGAGATAGATCAATTTGGGCTATTTCTTGTGAGAAAGAGAGAGCCAAGGACTATCTCTTGTGAGAAAGAGATAGATCAACTAGACCAGGAGATAAAGAATAAAGCACAAATGAACTCAAAATTACACAAACTTGCAGATCTAAAACTGAGATACTGAAAGCATGAAAGGGGGAGGATTTTGGATGTGTACCTGATGCTATAAACTGAGCCAAACTGACTAGGACTAGGGTGCCATGCCACTGTCCCTGATGATCTGATAAAATGTTGTAACAGAAAGACTACAAATCTAAGATCCTGAAGCTGCAATCTATCAAAAATCACTGAAAAGCAGAGGGACCATGACACCATGCCACTTTCCTGGGTAGGACCAGGGTGCCATGCCCCTATCCTTGATAGTTTTCTGCACTTTTGAGACCTCTGGGTGGTGTTGATGCATTTTCTTGATCTGAAACTGCCTTTGGATGCCTGTTTCTGCACCTGCAACTAAAAATATAGGGTTTGGGTGGCTATATAGGGTTTTTCCTTAGTCAAATCCTTGTGTTGGTGATTTCCACCTCCATAAATAGTCGATAATGTATGTGTGCTAGAACCTTGTGTGTATGCAAGATCGTAAAATGTAAGAAACTAGAGCTACCGTACGCATGAGAGTAAACCCTAAATGTAAATGACAATGCTTTAAACCAAATATGCTAAATGATCTAAAGAATGAATTTAAATGTGCAAAATGATGTAAAGAAGCTCATAGAAGCTCATACAAAGACATGAAAATAACATGAAATCATTCCAATCCCCAAGGGAGAGATATTGCCACTAGACCTCCTATTATTCTTCAATGTCTTCAAGGCTCCTAATTGATGATGAATGATTGATGAAATATTGTTGAATATTGTTGAATACTCCACATAGGCTTCTCTTTCACTACATAGAAGGCTCCTTGTGCTCGCTCACACAACTTTTCCCTTAAATCTTAGTTGCCTGCAAATGAAGAAAGAGAGCTCTTATGTATGAAACCCCAGATCTTAATTTAGACTTAATTTCATCTTTAGGCCAACCTAGGAATTTAATTTCACACCAATATTTTGGGGTTAAGCATTATAATATCATAGAATTATGCTCCCAAAATTTTGGGAAAAAAACCGAGGACCATGTACATTCCCACCACAGTTCGACCAACTTTTCACCAAATTTTTAGGGCTGTTAGATATGATGATATTAGAGTGAATCCCAAAGTTACAGCTGATTCCAAGGTGTTTTGATATGTGAAATAGGGCCTTAAAGGTCAAAATAGGACACAATTAGGGTTTATGATTAAATGATTTATTGGAGGAATAAAATAAAAAGGGGCACACTTAGGGTACAACACCCAATTTTATGATGTGGGGAGTGATGAAATATGACTTTAGATTTAATTAAATTAATTAAATAAATTCTTAAAGGGAAATTATAATGCAAGATGCAAACACACTAAGGCAGGTGCTAAACTAAGTGTGAAATTGAACCACCCTAGCTAGGGTGTACAATTAATAAAACTACCAATAAAATTCAAGCACATAAATAGAAATCCATATGTAATAATACATTTTTCTTTATTTTTACAAGGTTATTTTTAACCACTAATTTTTGAGGATGCATGTGATAATAATTTTGCATGTAAGCAATGCAAAGAGAGATAGATTCTATTAACAATAATTATACTTGAGAGCTTAGATAGCTTCCACATGACAAGAAAAAGATTGGTAGTAAATGGCTCTACAAGACTAAGTACAACAATGACGAGAGTGTTAAAAAACACAAGGCATAGTTAGTTGCTATGAGATTCACATAGAGATATGTGCTGGATTATGAAAAATATTTGCACTAGTAGAAAGAAAAGAGATTATTAGAATGATGATCACACTAACATAGAAAAATAAATGGAGCATTCATCACATGAATGTGAAAAGCATTTTATTGAATGGGTAGTTACGAAATTTATGAAGAACATCCACAACGTTTTGAACTACAAGGTAAAGAACATCAAGTATACAAGTTGAAGCAGTCAAGAATGATTCAATTGAGATAGAGTCATCAAGGGATTCATGTAACATATCAAAATCATCAGTACTAAAAAACTCATGAAATGCACAAAAATATTGTAAAAAGAGATCCATCATGGTTGGATAAACTTTCCATTTTCAAGATATATATCATAGAAGTAAGTATAATTGATAGAAACATAAGAAATATGATGACAAGATGGATAATGTTGATTAAAGGATAAATGAATTTTGTTTTAGAGTTTTGGTTTTCTAAGCTAACAAAAGAAAAAATTAATGCTATGAGATTTCCACAATCCATGTTGTATTCTCTTAATTCTTTCTAGATTCGATTGTGTTTGAATTTTTTTATCATCGAATCCAAAAAGAATTATGAGAAAGAAAAAATTCAAACACAATCAAATCTAGAAAGAATTAAGAGAAAGAAAAAATTGTTTTAACTTTAATGTCTCAAATGTTGCAATCTAATAAGATAATGTATTTAAAACTTAAGATAAATTTTAACACCATATAATAAGGCATTCAAAATGCATATAATTTGGATTTCTGCTTTATTAAATTAGAAGATATGTAAAATACATTGGGTTCACTGAAATGTGATGGTGGAAAAGAGAAGAACTAATATGGGTAGTAGTTTAACCCACAAGGAATCTCTCTTCCATAAAATATTGGAATAAAAACTAACCAAAGATGTATAGTTTATCTAGCTCTTATCAAATAGAACTAAACAATATGGGTTCTATTTTGTCATTGAAAATAAGTTGGATTAATTGGGATGTTACCTAACTAGGCTTAGAAGAATGCATAAATGACAATGTAAACTGATAAAATGCAATTGTAGACACTTGAAGCGACATATAGTGGTGAAAATTGAATAGTGATATAGAGGTGCACCTATGGCTCAAATAAGAAGGTTTTTATGTTGGAATGAAGTGATGGGAATGCTTATCCTAAAGTTGCATTAGTTAAAAAAAATATCCTAAATAAATTGCAAAAAATGGGCAAATCTAGAATAAATAAACTTAGAACTTTTGTCACCTAGAAATCTAGCCAAAACAAGTAGGACAAGGGTGTTAGTAACTCGCTTAGGCTTTTCTTCTCAAATTTGGTATTATGATACATATTTCTACAAATCCTATCTGCATTTACCTCATTTCTCTAATGGAATTTAGAATCTACTCCCATGCAAGCATAAAAAGAGAAAAAGGGGTTGTAGGTATATAAGAGCTTCCCTCAACGAATAGAAAAAATACATACCTAAATAAAGTGTAATCCCTAAATATAAAGTGTATCTAGGATCAAGTGAGAAGTAGTGACATGCATAAACATAGAAAAGAAAACCTACTCTAGTGTGTGTAAGAAAATGAGGGGCCAAAAAGTGGTGATGTGAAAAAATGTATTTTTCATTTGCCCAAAAATGCAAAAATATTATTTTTTACTTAGGTTTGGTAAAAGTAGATGAAACCATGGAACAACCAAAGAGGAATGAATATTAGTTTTAAAAAGATATCTATTAGCTTTCACAGAATAAAAGTTAATTTTATAATATTAACACACACACACACACATGTACATATGTATATGTGTGTGTGTGTGTACATATATATGTATATATGTATATATATATATATGTATATGTATATATATATATATATATATATATATATGTATATATATATTTATATATGTATATATGTATATATGTATATATAGATATATAGACACATATACATATATACATACATATATACATATATATAGATATATACATAGATATATACACATATATATATAGATATATATACTGTGAGATTTTGCCAAGATCAAGAGGCAATGGAAAACACAAATAAGAGACAAAATATATGATAAGAATAAATTGTATTCTATCAAGACGCAAAATATGATCAACTAGATCATTACAAGATATATATTGATTGTCCGTACAAACAATGTAGACGAGCTTTCTTATATAGGCAAGGCTTATGGATATGTGAGCACACAAACATGACATGTGGATCAATCAGAAATAAGGGTAGGTAGGAGAAATAATATAATATTCCACATGAGGTGGAATGTAACAACAAGATAAGATCAACACCATAAAAGGTAAAAATTCTCCTACACACACTATCCCAATGTGACACAAACATCCAAGTGTCTCATACCCAAACTACTATGAAATGCATGTACCTAAGTTAGCTTAAGTAAGGTGTAATAATATCGAAGATGAATAGTTATTTATACCAACAAATACATATATATATATATACATACATACACACATATATATCTATATACACATACATACATATACATATACATATACATATACATATACATATATACGTATATATAGATCTATATATACGTGTGTGTGTATATATATATATATATATATATATATTCAGTCAGAAGATCTCTATCTTTAAGCATGGGCCAAACTAATCAATATCTATCTATGGAAGGGGAATTGTTCACTACTGGAGCTACCGATGGAGTTAGTCCGATCAGCTCAGTAATGCGTAGTAAGTACGATTTTATTTCTCAATGTCCGTAGGAAGAGAATTCATGTTGTTTTCCTGGAAAGAGAAAAGAACAGAGCTTTCGCTCGGAATCCAGCCGGCCATAGTATCTATCGCCCCATTCGGGGGCGAAGCCGCCCACCCCCACCCCCACCACCACGGCTATGGGGCCCCTAGCTTCTCTCTTGGACATTACCCTGCATCCGTCGCTTTTCTCCAGCACTCACTTCACTCTGGTCATGGAGCAAAGGATAGAGATCCGGAAATGAAGAAGTGCGCTCCGGTACCCCTTCTCCGAACCCACCTTTCCTTGACCGGGCGGGATGATCCCAAGGATTTGGCCGATCACAATAGGAAATAGGTAAAAACTAATTGTTCTAAAGATTGTGGACTGGCATGAATATTGTGAGACTTTCTCGCACCAGGAAGCCGTATCGATATCCGTATCTGGGGGCGGGAGCCACTTACTATAGATAGATGCAGGTTCAGTCAGTCGGCGAAGAGCTTAGATCATGCTCATTTAATAATCAGCTCTTAAACATAATGAAGCGCTCGCCCGCCAACTAGGATTCCCAAAAGCAACTAGCCGTGAAGAGACGAAGCCCCTCTCAGATCGGTTCTACGGGAAAAGCTTTTTTCGCTTCAGGCCCTAGTGCCCGTTATTCACGTACATATATAGAAGTTCACTTTTATTATCTTCACGTAGGGGCACAGCCACCAAAGGTGAAGGCATCTGAGAAAGCACCGACAGGGGTTATAGTAGTAAAATAGCTAAGACCTTAGCTAGCAGCAGGGCCTGTTCCGTAGTAGGTTGCATTCCTTCCTTTTCGGAGATCGATCAGGGTGGGCTTTATCCTTTCAAACAGCCGCCGGATGGAAATGGAATCTCGATGGACGACATCACATCATCAACAACTAGAATAAGGCAACCGGTCCATCCCCACCAGAAATCCCAGCTATAGCCAAGTCAGCTCCGTTCTCGAGTAAGGAGAGTATGTTTACCAAGTCCTAGTGGCAGAATAATTTGGAACTATAATTGTAATCGTCCCATTAGGAAAGGATAAAATAGTTGATGGAGTAGGTAGGACAGGAAAAAAGAAAGCGAAAGAAAGAAAGCTCCCTTCACCAAAGGGGAGGACAAAGAAGGCGATTGCTTAGTTGACTGAATTAAGGGTGGGGTCCTGTTGATGTGTTTTTTATGTACAAAACATTTCAGAATAAAGTATCAAGTTAATTTACCCTCTCTTGAACAAAATCACCTCAGATGCCAAGAATGAGATCAACTAAAATGATTCTAAGGTTTCTACATGTCAGATCTTGACGAGTGGGTAAGTTCATTGGTTGATGTGAATTGTTGTGTTTCACTTTGGGGACTTACGCAAATATTTGGATTATCATGAATGATGCGGAATAGGTGTGCTGACAACTTAAGATTTATCAATGAGGCTCTAGATTTACTTCTTACTAAAAAAAGGGGAAAAAAGAATAGGGTTCAGGAAATCTATTCTAAGACTAAGAATGTAGGAAATGGTGAATGGATTTAGTGGAATCAAACCAGGCAAGGTCTCACAATCAGGTATTGACACAAGCTTAGTGCAATCATCTATGGTATACTTAATGATTTTCAGACTATTACCATCAAATGTAGACACCATCCAAGTTGATGCTTGTCAACGGACGCATAATAGTTGAAGTTATGCTTACTCAAATTCCAACTAACCACACAAGGCGCACTTACCAGCGGAAAGAGGCCAGTGGTATGGATTAAGGATTCCACACAAACGAATTCAACAAATCTTTCACTCAATCTAACATACATGAAAATAAATTTTAATTTAAATTCTAATCTAACTTGGAGGAATTCAGAACCATAAATGCAAATACAACACTTGAAGAGAAAAATCACCAACAATTGAAAAATGATTAGGATTCAAATAGCTGTAGTATATACCAACAATTCTACAAAAACTCTCTCTTACAAATGAGAGACAAGGGGGCATATACATTCAGATCAATCTCTTTTGACTCTGACCAATTTGGCAATAGGATCGTCTTCTTCATTTCATTCTCATAATGTGGGTGTGTATGATCTCTATCATCTAGTATCTGATCAGGAATGAGGAAAAGTCCACATTTCCTCATGAAATCCACTGACATTCTGGACCACATTCTTCTCTTTACTACTTGTTCATCCATTAAGTTAGCCCAATAATCCTCTATGTCAACCTTATGAGTGAACTTCTCTCCTCTGATCCTTCAGACCTTCTTGTCTGGATCGAACCTTTCTCTCTTCTTGTAGGTAGCAAATCTGTAGAATGCAATCTCCTCACCTGCAGTGCTGGCAACTATGGCAGATTGGCAGACCTCTGATGTCTTCCCAACTAAAATAGGGAATGCCATTCCTGTCATGTGCTTCTCTCTCTGGATAACATCAAACTCTAGAAGCTATCTTACCACTTCCAACAATATCATTCTGTCAGTCGGATACCTAGGAAGTCTCTAGGGTTTAGATTGAAACCCATGAATCCTGAGGTATGTGAAAGTGGGGAACTATATATACCACGACCCATATTTCTCTATTAACTCTATTGCCTCCTTGGACAATCTTCTGTGGATTTTGCCCTGCAGCAACCGTGTGATATACATAGTGAATGCATCATTCACTCTCTTGTAGTCTTCAATTATGTGCATACTTAACTGGGGGTAGCATTCATAATTCTTAAATTGTCCTTGCCCATTCCCGACTTCACCTTTGCATATTAATCCTCTGTATGAAACAAATCGTGCAAGCAGGTACACCAGGTAGGAAGTCATGGCGAATGACTTGGACCACTCTACATTCCTCAACTAAAAATCCAGATTGTCACTTATGATCTTGGACCAATTCACTAGTGTTCCTCTAAGACAATCCTGGATGAAGTAGAACATCCATCCATGAAATATTGCTCCCTGCGGCATTCCCATCACTTTATTAAGTAGGAACATCAAATCACTATATTCCTCCTTAAAATCTACACACATAAGTGTCTTGGGAGCCTTGGAATGATGATTCCTAGGTTCAATCATCCACTCTTTATTAATTAAACTCTTGCATACACCCATCTTCTTCGTGTATCTGTCTGCATAATCTTCCTTGGTCACATCCTCCATGTCTGTACTGCGTGGAATTTTGAGTAACTCAGCAATGACATCCACAGCAAAGTAGGCGATGACAACACCCTTCGGACTCTTGATCATTCTTGTGAGCGGATCGTAACACTGTGCACACTCCAGGATCAACTCACTACATTGTATGGATTGTGGAAACCCAGCGGCATGGAAAATGCCACTCTTCATAATATTCGCATATGCTGGAGAAGGAACCTGATCTTTGGATCCGAACATCCGATGCTGCATCTGGTCGAAGTCCAGGAAATGCATGTTGGTATCAATGATCTCCTTTCATCTAGATGAAATCCTGAACTCTGGATAAAATCCAGTCTCCAATATCTTCAACAACTCTTTCCTTTCCTTGTATCCTGATTTTGACATTGCACCTGTATGAAGCTGAAAGTTAGTCCTAGGATAAAAATAAATACTTGCAATCAAATCCCTGACTTTCTAAAGATTTAGTCGATTTAGAGCATGGAGTCAGGAAAATGTTCCATACACTTGGTAAATTTTAGCAAATTACGTTCAATGTATGACAACACTAAGGCATGGAAGTCTTCCATAAAATTCATTTATACCTCCTTATGCTTAGAAAATATGCAAGCAAAAATGCAAAGGAGTATATCGGATTGATGATGACTTAGGAAAGGTGTGAAAGGTTGTGTTTTCACACAATGGATGTCTGAAGACACCTTCCGCAGTCAACAATGGAGGTCAAAATTCTAAAGACAACCTAAGAAATTAGACTTTGAAAAACATGTTGTAATCTTCAAAATGTGCATAAAAATCAATAAAAATCAATTTTATTGATGAAAACAATCATTTTTTGGAATGTAAGTATGGCTGGTAAAATTTAGTTTTCTGAGGACAAGTTTGGAAATCGAACACTTTAGACTTACCAGCACCTTGCAAAGTGGTTTAAATCCCTGAAAATGATGAAAAATTGCTAAGGAAATAGCCCCAAGCAAATTCGCCAAAATTGGTTAGGTGGCTTGAAATGAAAATTTCTGAGGACAAATGCCTAACAGTGGAGTTTCAGACCTGCAACAGCGATAAAATGGTCTAAAAAGTGCATAGAAAACTCAAAAAAATGCCTCCAAATGCTACATGTTTAAGTTGGAATTGGCTGGGCAATAAAAACTTAAATCTGAAAATTAATGGCAGCCATTAATGGAGGTCGAAATTTGAAGCAAACCTCTGATTTGAAGCGAATCAG
Source organism: Cryptomeria japonica (assembly GCF_030272615.1). Taxonomy (NCBI): domain Eukaryota; kingdom Viridiplantae; phylum Streptophyta; class Pinopsida; order Cupressales; family Cupressaceae; genus Cryptomeria; species Cryptomeria japonica. Next base: position 671,156,660 of record NC_081412.1, read on the forward strand.
GAGGCTGGAAGTGATGGCAACCACCAAGCATGCATGAAAATCATCAAAACATGGTACCAAAACACCTTCCAAGCAAAATCGAATTTTCCCCAAGTCTAGCGCCAAAAATGGAAATCTAAAAATTTGATGTCAATGGCAGCCTTGATCTGCAACAATGAAGGATATCAACAATCTGGGAAAATCGCTCAAGTTGGGGTTGGATACGCCAAACACAAAAAATTGCCTTAGCAAAAAATCAAAATTTTCAAAATTCTGAAAATTGTTGTTAATGGCAGCAATCTGCAGCAATGAAGGTCTAAACAGCGGAAAAAATGGTGGAGGAAAAATTGCCGAAGTCTTCAATCAAGAATTTGCCAACTTTTACCAAAAATTGCAAAATTTGGAATAAAATCGCCAAACTTAGCAAAATTGAAAATCTGAAACTGGTCTTTAATGGCAACCAGGGAAGAATAAATCAGCAAGCTGGAAAAAATGGAGGAAAATAAATCGTCAATCCCACACTTCACAAAAACGCATTGCTAAAAAAATTCGCCCAACTTGGAGAAAAATCGCTTTCATGGAGACACCTGGCAGAAATAATAATAAAATAATGCTGAAGTTTATCTCATATACTTGCTTTCATCTTTCACTTTCACCACACAAGCAATGTGGAATAAAAAACACTTGTATAAATACTTGCTTGGTGAAACCCTAACTTGCTTCTAGAAGGTTCAAACATTTAATAATTATTGCAAGTTATTAAATTTGCTTTTAAATTTTAAATAATCATTTAACAATTATTTAAAAGCAATCAAAATGGGGCTTTTTATTAAAATATTGCAATTTAAATTCAAAATAAAGCCTCTAGGGGAAAATCGCTATAGGTTGGGATTAAAAAATCCCTTCAAAAATCATTTAAGTGTCAAAATTTGCCCCATAGGGGAAATTCAACCCATGCTTGGACAAAAATCCATGCTCAAAATCATCAAAATGCACATAAAAATCATCCCAGGGGAAAATCGATATTAGTTTGGACAAAAATCCAGACAAAAAATGCACTCATTTTGCAAAAATCACCCCCCAGGGGAAATTCGATGGGTGTCTGGACAAAAATCCACACTCAAAACTCACTTAACTTGGAAAATACCTCTCTGGTGGAAAATCGACCTCAGTCTAGACAAAAATCCGGACTCAAAACCCTTCATAATGTTCCCAGTGGAAAATCGATCCCTGTCTGGATAAAAATCCGGACAAAAAACTCTTCATAATGTTTCCAGTGGAAAATCGATCCCTGTCTGGATAAAAATCCGGACAAAAAACTCTTCATAATGTTCCCAGTGGAAAATCGATCCCTGTCTGGATAAAAATCCGGACAAAAATCGTCACTTAGTTGTCACAAAAATCGTGGTGGAAAATCGACCCAGGCATGGAATTATCCTTGCACTCTAGTCTGCACTCCCAGGGGAAATTCGATGGCAGTCTGGATAAATCCTGACACTTAGCCAAATTTTAGCATTTCCAGGGGAAAATCGCTCCAGGTGTGGATAAACAGTGGGGGAAATTAGTGGCCAGTATGGATTCCAGGGGAAACCCATGTGTAGTATGGATTTTGAGTGGGGGAATGGGTTGGGTAGTCTGGAATGTGAGGGGAAAATCATCTCTAGTATGGATTTTGACCCTTTAACCCTTGGAATATGAATTTTCCTTAGGATTTTATCATTTTAACCACTCAAAATCACTCAGCGACTTTAAATTTAACTGGTCTTAGACTAATTTTCCAAAAAAAAATATGAGCGAAATGCTAGGAAAATATTGGAATAAAGTGTGAAACCAATTTAAATATTACCTTAGGAGCAAGAAAACAACTCTAAAAGGTCTATGAATACCTTGGCACTTTAAAATCATTGATGCACGTGTTTGAAAACACATTAACATTCAAATGGTCTAACACTTAGACAAAACCTAGGATCATTAAAATATCATCTTTTGCAACTTGATCCTAACACTTCAAAAACCCTAGACGAGACTAGGCATGATTAAAACTCTGAGACTCGGGCATGGGAAACGCAAAATTGCCCACGAAGTAGCCAAAACCCTAACCTAACAATGCAGGAAGCTAGCAAAGAGGGGGTCCCCATTAGCAATGGGGCGATGTGTGAAAAGGTCACAACATCTGGCGACTCCACTAAGGAAATGTTCTAGAACATTTCAAGAACAAAGCTCATTCCGACACTTGGAGTCTTCAATTAATCCTTGCATAACATAGCAAAAGGCCAAAAAACTCATTTGAAAAGATGGAATCCAAGAATTGTATCAAGTTACTTAGTCATTGATTATCCAGGTGTGTGCAATTGCGTTCATTACCTTCACGAGAATATTGTCCATACTTCGCAGGTGGCCGATTATAACCTCACGAATATTGCTCCACTACCCACTAGGCATCTATAGCCCTAGTGGAGTTACTCGCATATTCCCACTAGCCAATTTAGATATTTCATTTCTTTGCATTTCTTTCTTTTCTTTTGATATTTCGCTTTTTGCGTACTTTCAAATTTCGTTAATTCATTTGTCTTGTAAGTAATAAACTTACTTGGGTTCGAGAACTATAATGGCACTGAAGTAGGATATATAGATTTTTCACTAGTCACAGCTTCACCTGAGAATTTATAATAACTCGAATAAAATTAATATGTGAAATATAATAATCAAATGATGTTAGCATCAAAATATAATAAAAGTTTTCCAATCCCGTCAAATACGGATTCAACTTATGATACACTATACAAAAACAATCTCTAATTCAAAGAACTTCATGAAGAATAGTTCAAGAAATGGACTAAACAAAACCAGGTGAAATGCAAAGTGTGTCTTGACAACAACTCCCACATCACAAGCAGATATCCCTCAGAACCAACACCAAAGCAAAGTCAAACCAAAACCCTAGAGCAAAACTGAAAGCAAACACTAAACTAAGGCAAACCAAAGAATACCTATTCTAACTTTGATACAAGGGGTAGGCTTCAAAAGAAACCTAAGGTTGGAAGTAATGCTTGAGGAATTGTCCATTGACGGGGAACAGAACATCCTCACCAGTTAAGGTTCTCAGCTTGAATGCATTCTCTCCCAGTAACTCAACAATCTGATAGGGGCCTTTCTATAGTTTGTCAAATTTGTCGTGATCTCCCCTTCTTTCATGGGCTTTATCCCAATATAGCACTAGGTCAGATATCCTAAAGGCTTTTACCCGTGCTTATCTGTCAAACCATCTCTTAACTACGCCCTGATGTTTGGCGAAATTCTCTAATGCTTTATCTCTTTTTTCTTCTAAATTCATCAACTGTGTCAGTCTTGTTTGCACTCTGTCTTCGCTCTCCATATAATCTTGTATGAATCTCAGTGTAGGAATTCTCAGTTATACGGGGAAGATAGGCTCTTGGCCATATACCAAAAAATATGGGGATGTCCCCAATGAATTCTTAACTCTCGTTCTATCCGCCCAAAGGGTGAATCTCAATTGTGTGTGCCAATCCTTCAGATTTTTCTCTAACAATTTCTTAATCACACTTAGCAAATTCTTGTTCATAGATTCGGCTAACCCATTACCCTGAGGATAATAATTTGATGAAAACTTAAGGGTTATACCATATTCAAAAGCCCAATTTGAAAATTTTAATGATGTAAAGGAAGAACCATTATCACAAACAATAGCATGTGGACAACAAAACCTGGTAATGATGTTCTCCTCTAAAAATTTAATCACGGCATCAGTTGTACATAACTTCAAAGCTTGAGCTTCTAACCATTGAGTATAGTAATCAGTCGCGGTTAGAATGTACCTATGTTGCACAGAGGAAGGTGGATTAATCATACCAATGAAGTCGATACCCTACATAGCGAAAGGTCTAGACTCGATCACGGGCTGCAGCGACATGGCTAGATTCTTCTCTCAAACGGTAGTAACTTGGCATGTGTGACACATCTTCACATGTTCATGAGTATCTCAGAACAAGGTAGGCCAGTAATAGCCTGCTCTTAGAATTTAGTGCACAGTAGCTAAGCTTGCACCATGACCTGTCCCAAATCTATTGTGATAATGTTCCACAATCTGTTTAGCTTCATTCTTTCCAACACATCTCAAATATATTCCTTCATGATTTCTTCGGTATAAAATTGAGCCTTGTAACATAAAATGCTAACACTTCAATTTTAATGCTCTCTTCTGAGCTGGGGCCATATGCGCGGGGCATCTATGGTTCAATAAATAGCAAACAATGTCTTTATACTATTCATCTAGAGTGACATCTTCAATTGAATAGACTTGTTGGACTAATCTGGGTCCATCAACTACTAGAGTCTGCGCTAAGGCTTGACCTCGAACAAGTCTCATTGGTTGTATCTCAATGTCGTACTCCTGGATAGTGGTGACCCAATTTCCTCTTCTTTCTCCTAACTCATTCTGCATAAGGAGCTCTTAACTACTGCATCTGGCACAATGGCATGAACTTTTGTCCTTAAGATGTAATGTCTAAATTTCTTTATTGCTTTCACCAAAGCATAAGCTTGTTTTTCTACGTTTGGATATCTTAGCTCCGCATTTTTCAATGGTGCACTCATAAATGCTATGGGATGTTCATCTTTATCTTGGTTCTTCTGTGTAAGGACTGCAACACAAGTATGTTCCAAGGAGATTGAATACACATAAAAAGGCCTCGTATAATCAGGACTGACCAAAATAGGAGCCTCAACGATGGTGGACTTGATATCTTCAAATGCTTTCTTTGCTTCTGTTGTCCAATCCATCTTGGCATCTTTCTTCAACATTTCATTCAGTGGTTGTATTATCTCAGCAAATCCAGAGATAAATTTCCTCACAAAATTAATCTTACCAAAGAAGGACTTCAGTTCTTTCTTACTGCTCGGGAGGTTTATCTTAGATATAGCCTCAACTCTTTTTGGATCAATGGAGATTCCTTTCTCTGAGATAATATGTCCTAACAATTTACCTTTTGTAACCTCGAATATGCATTTCTTGGGATTAAGGGATATCCCATATTTTCTGCATCTTTGAAATACCTTTCTCAAATCTTCAATGTGATCTTCTCTTTTCCTTGAGAAAATTGTAATGTCATCCATGTAAATAATGATGCATTTTCCAATTAAATCTTGAAATTCAATGTCCATAGCTCTCTAGAATGTGGCTCCAGCATTGATTAAGCCAAATGGCATCCTTCTATATGTAAACATACCCCACTTTGTGGTGAGGGCTATCTTTAATCTATCTTCATATTCTACCATCACCTAATTGTATCCTGAATATTCATCCAAAAAGGACATCATCTGCGATCCATTCACAATCTATAAAACCTCATCCAATGATGGAAGTGGGTAGTTATCTTTTTCTGATGCTCTATTCAAATTTTTGAAATCAACACAAAGCCTTATCTCTCCACTCTTCTTTCTAACCGGGACCAAATTGGCGACCCACGTCGAGTGTCGCACAGGAAAGATAATCCTTGCTGATAACAATTTCTTCACTTCCTGATATATGAGAGGCTCCAGCAAAGGGTTCACTGGCGTCTGTCTCTGCCTAAATGGCTTACTGTCTAGTTTCAAGGGAATAGTATGTGTAATGATTGATGTGTCATATGTCTTCAAATCATCATATCCCCATGCAATCACATCAGGAAAATATCTCATGTTCTTTAGTATGCCTTCCCTTTCACTGGTTGTGCATGTTTTCCTTATGAATACATTCTTAATTTCATTGTCATTTCCCAAATTCACTATTTCATAGGCACTTCTACTTGAGTCATGCAATCTTTCTATCTTCATTTTATCTCTATCAAACACTCTTTCTAGCTCTATCATTCCCTTAGGAATGAAGTTTGTCTTCAAATTTAGAATGCCATCTGAATCATATTCTGCTTCTTCGGCTTCCTCTTCATCAATAACCTGACTCAGGAAAACATCTGTATTTGTGAGAAAATCCAATATATGCTTATCATCTTCAAAAACTTGGAAATTGGTGACATTATCTGGTACGGATGGAACTGATGTGAGTTCCACTATAAACTTCTTTAATCCTTCCATGGCAATGGGTGCCAAGGAACTAGCAGCCTATGCAAGCGCATTTGCCACTTGATTCTGTGATCTATATATTGACTTGATATTGAAAGCATCAAAGCTCTCGATGAGATCCCATATCCTGTTGTGGTATTTTCTCAATCTTTTGTCATGGCAGACATACTGCTTCCGCACTTGTCTTACTACAATCTCTGAATCTCCAAACACATGTAAAATCTTCACTTTCTTCTAAATGGCTAACAACAATCCATGAACTAAGGATTCATACTCAGCAACATTGTTCGTACATGGAAACTGCAATCTATGGGAGGTCAAATAAGTTTCCCCAGAGGGAACTATTAATTCAAATCCGGCTCCTGACCCTTTCTTTGACTTTGAACCATCAAATCTCAATGTCCAAACTTGATCTTTGTCATGTATTTCTTCTTTGATTTTATCTGTAATTTCTTCATTTGGCCTAGGAGAGGCCTCTCTAATTTCTTCAAGTGTCAGAATTTCAGGAATTCTTTTGTGTATTTGATTCAAAGCTACCTTGCACATTGTGCAAGAGAATTCAGAATGAGCAGTATCATGAATTCGGCACCAATTAGGCAACAATAAATTTTGAATGCGAGCACGGTTGCCTAACTCAATTCCCTGCTAGATATTCTTGAATACAAATCCTCTGAAACTTTCAAACATATCAATTTCCTCATCTGTATCATGACCACTTTCTACTACGATTTCTGTGGAATTCACAATCTCATGATTTTCTTCTATCTTTTCAACTAGGTTTTGAAGCATCAAAACCTTTGCAACTTTTGGGCTGTAATTTCCTAGATCTGTTTCTAGGAAAATAAATTCATTGTTTTCACCATATTCTGTTATCATCAATCTTAATCTTGGGGTACTATCTATCTTGATCTGGTTTGGTACACCTCTCCATGGCAGCCACATGTGAGAGAAATCAATCGAAAAATAACCATTCAGTCTTCGTGACCAATCTTGACTCAGGAGCATGCCATATTCGTCTGGAATGTCTACAACTGATATATCTATGAAGTGCTGGACTCTTGGATCCGTAGCCAACTGCATGAATATTTTTCAACTCTCCAATCATAGGTACCTCTGTCTTATCTAATTGTGTAACTCTTTTACTAGTTTGTATGGGAATGAGACCCGATTTCTCGCATATAGCCTTTGGCATTACATTACTTGAAGCTCCGGAATCCACCAGGCAATTATGTAAAAGCTTGCCGAAAATCCTTACTGAAAGTAAGAATGGGGCTGGCTCATCATGATAATTCATTGCTGGCTTATCCCTATGGACTTGCAAACTTTCTTCCTTTTTCACACTTTCTTTAGAAACTTCCTCTTTTTTAACCGTGCTTTCAACATAAACAATCTCACTGTTAGGAGGGATGTCACCCTTGGTAGGATTTTCAGTTGCAAATGGTGAATCCTTAACTCTCTTTACATTATCTCTTGTGAGAAAAGCTTTGCCTTCTAGCATATCTTCTTTCTTTGGCACATCTGCCATCTTTACTAATTCTTCTTTGTTGGGCATATTAGATGAATCTTGAACACTACATGCCTCTTCTGATGACTATTGAATATTTGGTTCATCTTGAACCACATTTATGCTTGCTTGAGGGACACTTGAACCTCTCTGAATGTTGGAACTGGTTTGAGTTGTTGCTCTCCCGATAGTATTCTCATTTAATCCATTCATTAATGTATCTTTGATATCAGGTACCTTCATTAGTTCAAACAATGGTAGGCTTACCTTGCCTTTCTTGAATTATTCTAACACACATAGACTCAGCCACTTCAACTCCTCTCCTGAAGGGGGAATGTTCTTCTATCTATACTCAGGTGAATCTTGTGGATAGCTTGGTGTATTAATAGCACTTGGATTTGGTGGCATAGAAAAATTGTTTGGAGGAGCAGAACTAGTTAAAGGCTCTTGATTCCTCTGATTCCTTTGGTAAACTCTTGGTCCATTGTTTCCTGACGATTGATGAAACACTTCTTTAATTCCTTCAAATAAAACACTTTTATTCAATGGTGGGAAATAGTAGTCTGGATCTTCAATAGGTCCATTGGCTAAAGCAGGTGGGAACTGAGAATTAGGCAGAACCATAGGTCCATTCGCCGATTCTGGAGGGAATCTTCCACCTTGTTCACACATTAAACTTTCTTCATAAACTGGAGGAAACTTGAAATCCTCAATGATTAATGTTTGGTCATATCTTGTAGTTGGAACAATTTCATATCCCATTGTTGGAATGCTTTCTGAAGCTTTACTATTTCACACTTCCTGCTGGAAAATGTCAGCAGCAACCTTGAATTCGGGACAATGCAACTCTGAATGTTGACTAGTGTTGTATAATCTGCACCAATTTGATAAGGCGGCCTCCGTGAGGAAGACTCTGTCAGCCGGTCAACTTTCTAAAGCGGGCGGATTGTCAAGAGGTGATGACACATTTCCATTGTTGGGCGTAGTATTCCACGTTCTCTTTTGATAGTTCTAATTATTGCCACAATATCCTTGGTTATTCTGATTGTTGTTCTGATAATTATGATTGTTACTTTGGTAACCTTGATTGTTGTTTTGATTACCACCTTGATAATTTCTATGCATACTGTAGAGTTGATTATTCTGGTTCCCCAGCTGAGTAACCTCTGTAGATAATTTCTTTACTTGATCTATTAACTCTTTCATTTCTTCTTTCTCCTCTTGTGTCCTTGTGGATGTTACAACATTTTGCAGGTACATTGGATGCATTTGCAGAGCTTGAGAAATGGGTGCTCTAGGATGGAGTACCATATGATTTGATGGCTAAGCCATTGGATACATCGGCTGTGGAACTTGATTCATTATCGACGTCTAATGCACCAAAGCTTGGCTTAAATTCTGAATTTGATTTGCGGCCATGGGCGACCCCAAATTGAGCAAAGGTCCACTAAGATTCTGACATAATATTTTACTAACTTCTATTGCCTTCGCATATGCTTCGTTCAATTTTTTTGGAGAGGGATGAGTATGCACGAACATAGCTGTAAGTGGATATAAACCATGATAATATATCTCTTGAGCATCTGGAATAAGGTAAGGAGTCTACAACCTTGTATAAGCTTTCTGGAATCGGTTGTTGAATGAATTGATAGGTTCATTCTCTTGTCTTTTGCACTCAACAAACTGTCTATGCAACTCCGATGGGGAAATTTGGATTCCAAACTTTCCAATGAATGTATCTTTTAATTCTTCCCATGAGGTGATGGATCCTGCAGGTAAATGGATGAACCAATGATATGCTTCTTCTCCTAAGGAATAGGAAAAGAGTCTGCAAGCAACATCTCCATACTCAATTGGTCTATTTCTCAAATGGTCTTCAAACATCTTGATGTGATCTTCCGCCATCCGGCTTGAGTCGCTAGCACTGTACTTTGAATAGAAATTCTCCAGATTCTTTGGCATCTCATGAATGTCATTGAAAGCGAGCGGTGATGGGCTGGTAACCAACCAGGTAGCACCGTTTGGGGGTGGTCCTTGATTCTTGGGCATCTCTTTGTCTTCTTGTTGAAACTACTGAGCTTCCTCTTGATTTGGATCTGAAGGATCTAGAAAAGTATTGTCTTCTCTCAGCGTGTCCCCTAGATTGAATACTCTATCTGTATCTACTATATCTGAATTCGGTGAAGCCTCCCACCTTCCAAGTCTGGATCTGCGAGGAATCCTCAACTCACAATGTCTTTGATCTCCAAGAGTAGATCTTAGAATTCTCTAAAGTCTCTCAGGTGAAAAGGAATTGATGTGATCTAGTGTGACCTATCTAGGATCAATCCAGACTTGTTGTAATCTTTGAGCAAGTAAATCTCTTTCAATCTGCTCCTCAATTTGTTTGTCAATTCGTTCAGCTATCTCTTCCTCTTCTTCCAAGATAAGAGAAACTCTAATGTATTGTGGTGCACTTGTTTTCACATCCCAGGCAAAGTTGTTCAAACTAGATATAATCTTTCTTTCATCTCCTAGGTTTGGTTGTTCAAGCTCAAGTTCATTCAATTCAAGCTCATTCGTTCTATCAGGATCAGGCAGCACCATGGTATTACATACTAACTTGAAATCTTCAACAGGTTCAATTTCTTCCAGGCTGATTGGTAGACTGGTTCTCATGATCAACTACTCCAACAACAATGACAATCAGAGGCAAGCTTCCCAACTGCTCTTCTTTGTCTATCACTTCTCTCACTTGTCTGAATTCAGTGTGACTACTTTGGTTTCTCCAAGAAAGAGTGTTGAATTGTGAAATGATATCTCTTTGTTCACCTTGGATAAGTTCTTCTTCAGGCAACACCATTCCGGAATATAATCTTTGAATGACTGCGAGGAATGTTGAGTGCGGGAGTGGGGACAAAAGTCCTGGATAACTCCTTGCGGATTGAATTGATAGGATTTGCAGTCTAACTGCTCACAACATTATAATGCTCAACCCTCCTTCTAGCGCCAAAAGAATGTTGATGTGTTTTTTATGCACAAAACATTTCAGAATAAAGTACCAAGGTAATTTACCCTCTCTGGAACAAAATCACCTCAAATGCTAAGAATGAGATCAACTAAAATGATTCCAAGGTTTCTACATGTCAGGTCTTGACGAGTGGGTAAGTTCAGTGGTTGATGTGAATTGCTGTGTTTCACTTTGGGGACTTACGCAAATATTTGGATTATCAGGAATGATGCGAAATAGGTGTGCTGACAACTTAAGATTTATCAATAAGGCTCTAGATTTACTTCTTACTTAAAAAAGGGGAAAAAAGAGTAGGGTTCAGGAAATCTATTCTAAGACTATGAATGTAGGAAATGTTGAATGGATTTAGTGGAATCAAACTAGGCAAGGTCTCACAATCAGGTATTGACACAAGCTTAGTGCAATCATCTAAGGTATACTTAATGATTTTCAGACTATTACCATCAAACGTGGACACCATCCAAGTTGATGCTTGTCAACAGACGCATAATAGTTGAAGTTATGCTTACTCAAACTCCAGTTGACCACACAAGGTGCACTTACCAACGGAAAGAGGCTAGTGGTATGGATTAAGGATTCCACACAAATGAATTCAACAAATCTTTCACTCAATCTAACATACATGAAAATAAATTCTAATCTAAATTCTAATCTAACTTGAAGGAATTGAGAACCATGAATGCAAATACAACACTTGAAGAGAAAAATCACCGACAATTGAACAATGATTAGGATTCAAATAGCTGTAGCATATACCAACAATTCTACAAAAACTCTCTCTTACAAATGAGAGACAAGGGGGCATATATAGAGTCTCTTACAAAATGGATGGCCAAGATTGATCCAAGATCAATGGCCAAGATCATGCCAACAAAACCCTAGAATTGCCCTAATTAGGGTTACATCAAAAATGGCACCACCAACATATGGCCTAATGAAAAGATACCTAGTCATCATATAGGGAATCTTTTAGAAGATTCCTTCCCGCATCTCTCTCTCTCCTAGCATACTCCAAGAATCTAGCCAATACTAAATCTAACTCCTCCATGGAAATGCTAGGCAAGGTATCCTGTTGTAAATCAATCACATCCAATGAATCGGAGCAAGCATTCAAAGTGTTATCCCATTCTGGCATAAGCTTCTACGAATTATGAACATGAATCAACAAAGAGACCAAGTCATCAATCTGACTCTTCTGCAAAGAGTCCAACTGGCAAAAATACATAAACTTCATCTTGTCTCTTAATTCGGCTAAGTGTAAACCACTAGCATCACTAACATCAACACCCAATAATTAATCCTTCCATCTCCATACAACTCGATTGGGCGTTCTCATAAGCTGATTTCTTCAAGGCTAGTGCACAATACCAGCCATGGAAATCATATATGTCTCCACTATGCACAATGTTCTCACTGACCAAGGTGGAATTAGGAACCTCCTTCAATGCCAGGAGGCGTGGAATAGTCTTCTCTTGGATAGGCTGGAATTATTCCCAAACTCCCTCCAAATACTGGATTCTAAATACAAGCGTCGTTGTCTTATCATATGCTTGGACAAACTGAGTAAGGAAATCATCTGCCTACTTCCTTGTGCTTTCAATCCACTTTTCAACCTCTTAGTGTGTACCTCTCACTACCTCGCAGTGTGAATGTATTCCATGGTCAACTACAATAGGGGAAATAAGGGTGGGATTCTCATGCCTTGTCCCTGCAATATACTCTCTGAATCTAATATTTTCTTCTTTGTACCTTTCATTCTCCACAACCACTGTGTCTAACATTGCATGATTGCTTGGAGGTTGTCACCAATCTCCTGGAATTCTTTCCCTATGGATGGATGACCAAGGGTGACTGAAGTGATTTGGAAATCCATGGGAGTGGTAGTGTTCACTATCATGCCGGCTCTAGGAACAACAATCTGTGCAATCCGCATTCCTGTCTCATCTCTAGCTATGTGTGACAAAATCTCCGCTCTCTTGGGCTCCTTATTCTTAGCACTCCTAGCTAGGTAGTCATCAATATCATCAATAGGCTGTACTTCTATCATTTGTTTACTTTTTTCCATACTCTTCTTCAACCATTCAGGAATAGCGGTCATCTCCATACCATCATCGAGACATATTTCTCGATCATGGTCTTTCAGTGCCGAGATAAATTCATCATTATCATCAAGATTATCCTTAGTCCAATCATATACATCTTTTCCCAAACTAACTTCCAAAAGGATAGTAGGGGATTCCGGTTGGTCATCATTCTCATCAGGAAGTGCAGATGTTGTTGTGGCATGAAATTCCTGAGTATTCTCTAGTAGTATCACTATGTTGGAGCACTGCTGAGTCTCCTTATTCTGTTCTATTACTTCAATCACTTCGATTGATGAGACACTAGGAGGGGGTGAAGGAATGATAAGTGGAGGAATCATAGTCTTCTATTTCTTCTTCACTTCCTCAATCTTCTTCCCTCTAGCCTTGACTTCTCCAGGCATGTTCTTCCTTCTCTTGGGAGCTTGACTCTCTTCATCTGCATGAATCCTGACATCACTGACAGTCCTCTGATCATCCTCGAAAGTAGGCTCTTCCAGCTTCATCCTTTCATAAGTGAAGGGAACACCCATGTCAACTAATCCGCTCATCTACATATCTACCCATGTGCAGGAGAAATTCAAAACCTCTCTGATCAATACATTCAGGTCAATCTCTTCTGACTCTAACCAATTTGGCAATAGGATTCCCTTCTTCATTTCATTCTCATAATGTGGGTGTGTATGATCTCTATCATCTAGTACCTGATCAGGAATGAGGAAAAGTCCACACTTCCTCATGAAATCCAGTGACATTCTGGACCACATTCTTCTCTTTACTACTTGTTCGTCCATTAAGTTAGCCCAATAATCCTCTATGTCAACCTTATGAGTGAACTTCTCTCCTCTGATCCTTCCGACCTTCTTGTTTGGATCAAACCTTTCTCTCTTATTGTAGGTAGAAAATCTGTAGAAGGCAATCTCCTCACCTATAGTGCTGGTAGCTATGGCGGATTGGCAGACCTCTAACGTCTTCCCAATTGAAATATGGAATGTCATTCTAAAGATTTAGTCAATTTAGAGCATGGAGTTAGGAAAATGTTCCATACACTTGGTAAATTTTAGCAAATTACGTTCAATGTATGACAACACTAAGGCATGGAAGTCTTCCATAAAATTCATTTATACCTCCTTATGCTTAGAAAATATGCAAGAAAAAATGCAAAGGAGTATATCGGATTGATGATGACTTAGGAAAGGTGTGAAAGGTTGTGTTTTCACACAATGGATGTCTGAAGACACCTTCCGCAGTCAACAATGGAGGTCAAAATTCTGAGGACAACCTAAAAAATCAGACTTTCAAAAACATGTTGTAATCTTCAAAATGTGTATAAAAATCAATAAAAGTCAGTTTTATTGATGAAAACAATCATTTTCTAGAATGTAAGTATGGTTGGTAAAATTTAGTTTTCTGAGGACAAGTCTGAAAATCAAACACTTCAGACTTACCAGCACCTTGCAAAGTGGTTTAAATCCCTGAAAAAATGATGAAAAATTGCTAAGGAAACAGCCCCATGCAAATTCGCCAAAATTGGTTAGGTGGCTGGAAATGAAAATTTATGAGGACAACTGCCTAACAATGGAGTTTCAGACTTGCAATAGTGATAAAATGGTCTAAAAGTGCACAAAAAACTCCAAAAAATGCGTCCAAATGCTAAATGTTTAAGTTGCAATTGGCTGGGCAATAAAAACTTAAACATGAAAATTAATGGCAGCCATTAATGTAGGTCAAAATCTAAAGCGAATCTGCAGGCTGGAAGTGATGGCAGCCACCAAACATGCACGAAAATCATCAAAACATGGTACCAAAACACCTTCCAAGCAAAATCAAATTTTCCCCAAGTCTAGTGCCAAAAATGGAAATCTAAAAATTTGATGTCAATGGCAGCCTTGATCTGCAACAATGAAGGATGGTAGCAATCTGGAAAAATTGCCCAAGTTGGGGTTGGATACCCCAAACACAAAAATTTGCCTTCCTTAGCAAAAAATCAAAATTTTCAAAATTCTAAAAATTGTTGTTAATGGTAGCAATCTGCAGCAATGAAGGTCTGAACAACAACAAAAATGGTGGAGGAAAAATCGCCCAAGTCTTCAATCAAGAAATTGCCAACTTTTACCAAAAATTGCTAAATTTGGAAAAAAATCACGAAACTTAGCAAAATCAAAAATCTGAAACTATTCTTTAATGGCAGCCAAGGAGGAATAAATCAGCAAGCTAGAAAAAATGGAGGAAAATAAATCCTCAATCCCACACTTCACAAAAACACCTTGCTAAAAAAATTCGCCTAACTTGGAGAAAAATTGCTGTCATGGAGACACCTAGCATAAATAATAATAAAATAATGCTGAAGTTCCTCTCATATACTTGCTTTCATCTTTCACTTTCACCACAGAAGCAATGTGGGATAAAAAAACACTTGTATAAATACTTGCTTGGTGAAACCCTAACTTGCTTCTAGAAGGTTCAAACATTTAATAATTATTGCAAGTTATTAAATTTGCTTTTAAATTTTAAATAATCATTTAATAATTATTTAAAAGCAATCAAAATGGGGTTTTTTATTAAAATATTGGAATTTAAATTCAAAATAAAGCCTCCAGGGGAAAATCACTATAGGTTGGGATTAAAAAATGCCTTCAAAAATCATTTAAGTGTCAAAGTTTGCCCCATAGGGGAAATTCGACCCATGCTTGGACAAAAATCCATGCTCAAAATCATCAAAATGCACATAAAAACCATCCTAGGGGAAAATCGATATGAGTTTGGACAAAAATCTAGACAAAAAATGCACTCATTTTGCAAAAATCACCCCCCAGGGGAGATTCGATGGGTGTCTGGACAAAAATCCACACTCAAAACTCACTTAACTTGGAAAAATACCTCCTTGTTGGAAAATTGACCTTAGTTTGGACAAAAATTCGGACTCAAAACCCTTCATAATGTTCCGAGTGGAAAATTGATCCTTGTCTGGATAAAAATCCAAACAAAAAACTCTTCATAATGTTCCCAATGGAAAATCGATCCCTGTCTGGATAAAAATGTGGACAAAAAACTCTTCATAATGTTCCCAGTGGAAAATCGATCCCTATCTGGATAAAAATCCAGACAAAAATCCTCACTTAGTTGTCACAAAAATCCGAGTGGAAAATCGACCCAGGCATGGAATTATCCTTGCACTCCAGTCCGCACTCCAGTCCGCACTCCTAGGGGAAATTCGATGGTAGTTTGGATAAATCTTGACACTTAACCAAATTTTAGCATTTCCAGGGGAAAATCGGTCCAGGTGTGGATAAATAGTGGGGGAAATTAGTGGCCAGTATGGATTCCAGGGGAAACCCATGTGTAGTATGGATTTTGAGTGGGGGAATGGGTTGGGTAGTCTGGAATGTGAGGGGAAAATCACCTCTAGCATGGATTTTGACCCTTTAACCCTTGGAATATGAATTTCCCTTAGGATTTTATCATTTTAACCACTCAAAATCACTCAATGACTTTAAATTTAATTGGTCTTAGACTAATTTTCCAAAAAAAAATATGAGCGAAATGCTAGGAAAATATTGGAATAAAGTGCAAAACCAATTTAAATACTACCTTAGGAGAGAGAAAACAACTCCAAAAGGTCTGTGAATACCTTGGCACTTTAAAATCATTGATATGCATGTTTAAAAACATGTTAACATTCAAATGGTCTAACACTTAGACAAAACTTAGGATCATTAAATTATCATCTTTTGCAACTTGATCCTAACACTTCAAAAACCCTAGATGGCACTAGGCATGATCAAAACTCCGAGACTCGGGCATGGGAAACGCAAAATTGCCCACTAAGCAGCCAAAACCCTAACCTAACAATGTAGGAAGCTAGCAAAGAGGGGGTCCATGTTAGCAATGGGGCGATGTGTGAAAAGGTCACAACAGGTCCCATGGGAGGGGCTTGGGCTCTATTTTTATGGAAAAAGTGGTCTCATGGAAAAAAAAATTGGGCTACAAGATCATTTGGAATCTTTCCCTAAAAAATAGAAGCTCCTACTTTTTAGATTTTCATTTTTGAGTGGGTGAAAATGGGGTGGGGCTAGAATTAGCTCCTACAGCTTAGGGATAATTTATGCCACTTGTCAATTATAATTTGTTTCCCACCAAAAAATATTTAATAAATCCCACCAACAAAAAATTTAGAAGGAAATCAGAATTTATGTTTAAATTTTTAAGCTAAATTACGCTCATGTGATCACCAGCTTCCTTCAATTTAGGAGCTTAAATTTTTAAGCAGAAGTGCATTACAAATTTCATGGGACCACCCGCTTTAAAAAATTCCTAAAAAATCTCTGCTTTACCCGCTCTATTTTTTAGGGAGCCCCCCTCCATGGGACCCCAGCCTAACAGACGCTTATTTTAGCGGCCTGGCCCGAATTCCCCCCCTACTCACCAGTTTAATTGTTCCGTGTGGTGGGTGGTCTAATTAGAATTCCCCATGAACAACGCCATTATTCGTATACATATATGTATGTATGTATGTATGTATCATAAATTAATATATAATATAAATTTTAGTATATTAATAATAATACATATAATATATATCATATTTTAAGACAATTAAAAACTAACAAATTTTAAAAAATCCTATGACAACAAATAGATATTTGTTTTCTTTATCAAATAACAAAAATAAAATATAGAGTTTTCATAGATCAACCCATGATGGTGGGAGAAAGTTGTGAGCGATGAGCATAGAAGAACAAATATAAGATATTAACTGATAGATATTTAAAAAATCTCAATTCCATTGCCAAATCAAGTGAAAGGTATGTTTTTTCTTTTTTTTATTCTTCACTTTTTGTTTTTGTTTTTGTTTTAGTGTAAATTAGGTTTGTTTATATGAATTTTGGTTTGTAGTTGAAAACTTATTATTTTAAATTTTTTTAATTTCATTCAAGTTTACCAATGGTTGATAATCTAAACCTTTCCTAGTAAAATCCTCCACCACCACCATACCCTCCTTTAATATGGGATTTGATTAATGTCAATTTTACTAAATTGAGAAATCTTTGTAAATTATATTGCAAGCATCCTCATTTATACTCAATGATAACCACCTTAGAATCAACAATTTCAAGTCCTGGAACCCTGACACACCAATGCATTTCCTCTATAGAATGGTGAGAAGCCATGGGGAAACACTATGTTGATGTCTTCTCATATGATGAAGTGATGGATATTGATATTTTCAAAGTCCAATTAGTAGAACTATTTATCAATCCTAAAACTAGATAACCTGTCAACTACTTGAATAGGATATTGCAAATGTGATGTTGATGATTATGATTGGTTGTAATTGATGTCAACATAATGGTTGTCATTAGTGTCAACATGTATTGTTGGTGTTGGTGATCAAAAAATTGTGTCACCGTAATCTTTGGTGCTCCAAAAGCTGTGATTCAACATTGATTTATTGAGTTGATGGTGATCACAATTTTTTTTGTTTATTGGATATGGTGTTGATCAATTGTATTCATGTATATATTGGTTCCATTCCTATTTTTGGTGTATTGGGTAGTGCTTTTTGGGTCCAGATTAAGTCTGGAATTCAAGGATGAGTAGCAGCATTGGTGTAGCATGCGAGTTGTGATTTGGGTCCATAATTTTTAATGGATGCAACGTGTTGATCTGACCATTATTATGTGTTGTGGTATGGTATACTTCTCATTCCTTCCCAGCATTATAATAATTAGTGTTGACCTATTTTAGATATCTGTCTTGGCTCACTTGGAAAATTATGCCTCCCAAAAGATAGTATTTATATGAGGATGATTTGATTGTGTTAGTATGAAAAAGTGTGACATTATTATTGAAGAGATGTGAGATTGAGATGGAAGGATCTGATAATTTATGTTATATCAATTTTGTGAAAGGTGTTAAGGCATCAAAATTTGTCCAACTTTACAGATTGTTTTATAGTGGTGGATTCTTCTTTTCTTTCTTTCTTTCTTTGGTAGTGAGCCCACCTATAGTGAGCATTCAGGTAGTGAGCCACCCTATGTAAAAATCACCTTAACTAGTGTTTATATTGAGAACTAACATTCTTCATGGTTTTTTCCTTCTTGGGTTTTCCATGTCATATCTGGTGTTCATTGTGTGATATGCATTATGTATGTGCTCTCATGTTATATCTACAGTTATTAAATCTATTGGTTGTTCTAGATGGTAAAAGGGTTAAGAAATTAATTTAAAGATATAAACTAATTCACCCCCCCTCTTAATTGCCCGGATATTCAACAATTGGTATAGAAACTTTGGTTCCTTAGGGAAGAGCTTAATCGCTTGAGGTAGATCCTAATTCAATGGCACATAAATTGACTATCTCTATCTTTGAAAGATCTAACTATGGCTTTTCAAAAGTGAAGATTAGAGACTATCTGATCTCCTTGGGTTACAATACTTGTAAGGCTAGGGAAACTAAGTATGTTCAACCAGCAAATGGTCTTACCACTCGTGATGAGATTCAATCTTATGAAGGGAATGAAAAGGCAAGTTATGCAATCTTTAGTGCTTTATCAAAACCTGAATTGACAAAGGTTATTTCATTGAATACTGCTTATGAGGTCTAGAAAAAGTTGAAAGATATCTAAGAAGGAAATGAAAGAGTCAAATTATCAAAGAAGCTAACAGCTAAGTGCAAATATGAAAATTTGAAAATGGAAGGAGTGAGACATAACAAGCTATTTTCACAAGATTGATAGTGTGGTAAATGAAATCAAAGAAGTTGGTGGTACGTTGATAGATGAAGACATAATTGAGAAGATTCTAATGTTCCTACTGGAGAGCTACAATGACAAAATCTTGGCTATTGAAGAAACCTATGATCCAAAGAAGTTCACTAGAGAGTAGCTATATGGTACTATATTAGAATTTTAGATAAGGAAGTTTGGAAAAGACAAAGCTAAGACTGAATCTAAGTTTAAAGAATCTAAGGAAGATCTAGAAAATAAAAGTTCACATGAGATGGAAGCAAACTTTGTGAGGAAACTAAAGAAAGACACCAACAAATACAAAGGTATATTACCTCTTAAATGCTTTAGATGTGGAAAGATTGGTCATGTTACTAATAGTTGTCTAAAGAAAGGTTCAAGTCAAAAATCTCGAGAAGGTAAAGGAAATTTTAACAAGAGAGCTTATTATGTCAAAGATGATGTCAGTATTTTAGATGATGAATCGGATTATGAAGATGGTGTTTGCTTGTTTTTGTAGAAAAAAATAAACCTAAGATTGATATTCCTAAGACTATTACTACTATTTTACATGTAATAAGAGATACAAATGAATGGTTGATTGATAGTGGTTGTTCAAATAATATGATTGGTGATCAAAGTAAGTTTGTAAAACTTGAGAAGTATGATGGTGGTTATGTTAGATTTAGAGATGATCAAATAGCATAGATTATGGGAATTAATTCTATTTCTTTTGATCGAAAGCATAATACTGACAATGTTTACTATGTGAAGGGTTTGCATCATAACTTTTTGAGTGTTGGATAGATGTGAGAAAATAGTTATAATGTCATTTTCAGGATGATGGTTGTGAGATCTGGAAAGGATCCAAAATTGTTATTGCTATAGGAAAGAGGACTGATGGAAACATGTATCTATTGGAAGGAGTTGCAAAGCACCATTTGTTATCTTAGATCAATGATAGCTACCACTGGTATAAGAGGATGTGTCATGTCAACTTTGACAAGTTGGTAAAGATGAGTTCATTAAGGGCAATGAGAGATCTATCAAGGCTGAGGAAATTGGATGGCAATATATGCAAAGAATGTCAAGTTGGAAAGTAGACGAAAGGAAGTGTAGTGTCGTAAAATTGTGACCGTAGAAATTTTAGACCACATTAGGTTCCTCACGCATGCAAGATCAAATCCCTAGGCCTGATCGGAGACCAGAGATCGCTCAGCCCTCAGAATCTGCTTCTCCCCTTTCCTCCACACCACCTTGTCTACACTTTGCCTTGAAGAAAAGGGAAGGATAGGGCATGGCACCCCTTTCCCCACTAGGACAGGGGTGTGGCATTGTTGTCCTCCCAGGACAGGGGCGTGACGCCCCTATTCCTGCCCTATTTTAGGGTAGGACCCTTGCTTGAGTCTGCATTGTGGGTTGTGCATTGGGCATGAAACCTTCCTCGATGTCAGCCGATGATTAAAATCAACTTCATTAACCCTAATTGATGAATATAAATGTTGCATTCGCTTTCCCATTTGCATAACAAGAGGCATCCATAAGCACATGAGATCACACAATCAAGCATTTAAGAGCATTCAAGCATCCCTTTCAAGCATTGAGCATCTCAAGTCTCCCTTCAAGGTTAGGTGTTGCATTCAAGTCAATGATTCAACCATTGAAGAGGAGATCCATTTCAACATTCAACTTCATTCAAGCAATTCTATCAACATCTCTATCGCAACCTCCCTTGAGGTGAATTACATTTCAGTCTTTCATTTACATTTACTTGCAAGTACTTTCTTTCATTACTTGGTTAATTCCAAAACTGGGGTTTGACTTGAAGGCAAACTCCCAATCCCAACCCCTTTTCCTCTCTTTTTTGTGTGTAGGTTGTAGGTGTGCATCTATACTTTTGGATTTGGACTCCATTTGCAGAGGTAGAAAAACCCTTTTCTATTTGCAAATTTTTTGAAGGACTGTGTACATTCCCGACATGGTCCGGACAATGTTTTCTCAAATTCACAGGGCAACTTCATCTCAACATTTTATTGCCAGATCCAGGTGTACAGTTTCATCCCATATCATGATCTTGAGTATAATCACTTCTTTGTCACTTTTACGCTTGGTTTTGATACAAAATTTCATCAATTCTTTTCTATTAAAAGAAGAGGGGATCAATTCATCATTCTCATTTCATTTAGAATTGAATCTTCTTCCTTGGAGGTTGAATCTAGTGAATTCTTCCTCCCCTCTTCCAATGTAATGGGTGAAAAGTATTTGAAAGGAAATCCACAGTGAAACTCTCATATCTCTTTAGAGGGAAAGGGTAGCATTCCTCTTGATCTCCCTTTCACATCACCTTTTCCACCATTACATTTTGGTGAACCCAACGTCTTGCATTATTTCCTTTGAACAAAATTGCATATTTTTCATTTACAAGTTTACTTTTTCTACAAACTTAGTGGTTAAATCATTCAAACCCCTAGTTTTTAAAATTAAAATTGGACTTGTGATTTGTAGAAATTGCTTGTTGTTATCTTAGATCTAAAAATTGCTTTATTGTAAAATTCAATTTCCATTTTGTCTTGTTCAATTTTCAAAATCAAATTTACAAAATTAAGTGGTTAATAGTTAAAACCCCAATTTTCAAAAATCATCTCGAACTTGTGCAAAAATTGGATTTCCATTTAATTTTCAGATTTGTGATTGTTCTTAGACTTTTTCGTCATTCCTACAATTCAAAATTTCAATTTCCCTCCTTTTTCCAAAATTCAAATTTAAAAAATTAATTGGTTAGATCTTGAAACCCTAATTTTCAAATTTAATTGGACTTTGTGCAAAATTTCAATCAATTACATTCAAATTTAGATTTCTAAACATTTGCTAAAGTGTCCTTATCCATTAGGTTTGACCTTTTTCAAATTTGCAAATCAATTCCTCTTTTTCTTCAAAACCCTAATAGGGTCCTATTTTCACATTTGAACCTTCATTTCGCCTATCTAGAGATCGTAAAATTCACCAATTTTTTGGGGTTCGCTTTTAAATCATCATAATATTTGTCCCTTAAATTTTCAAAAAAAGTTAGTTAGATCATGTGCATTCCTGCCACGGTCTTCGACTTTATTTTCCAAAATTTTAGGAGACTTTTATGACTATATTTAATAGCCTAAATCTAGAAGATTGGCTGATTTTGTCAAGTTTTGATCCCTCTAGAGTCGAAAATACTTCCAAAACTCAACATTTCAAATTCGAAAACAATTTTTGAAATTAAGAGGTTAATTTTAATCTGCCCTAATTTAAAATTTTTTGTTAATTTAAGTGGTATCCCCTTGGTCCTAAATTTCAAATTCCAATTTCCTTTAATTTACTACAAAATTTTTTTTGGAAATTGTGTCGTTTTCTTTCTCCAACAAAGTTCAAATTGTTTAATCATTATTTTTTTAAATTTTGCATTACTCAATTTTGTAATCTTTGTTCTTCAAAATTCAAATTTTCCCTCTAGTGTATGAGTTTTACCACTATTAGTCCTACCTATACCATCCCCATTAGATGAAGCATTAGAATTAAGGCCTCCAAAGGTTTAATTACCAAGGAGATGGAGCCTAATTTGGGTGACTTCTTTAATGAGGATCATGCTAATTCATCCCATCCTAATAATGTGTCTATTTATCCCATGATGAAGAAGAAGCTTTGGCTAGAGTCTCTATAGATCAACTTTCAAAATTGAACAATCAATTTGATGACTTTCAACAAAGGATGTCTCAAGAGTATCTTAATAGTGAAGCTCTTCCATTAATTGAAGGCCTTAAATGCATGATTCAAAGTGATAAGAATGAGATTGATACATTGCATGGTATTACACATATTTTTGATTCTAATGTCATGCCTATCAAGAGTTGTTTTGAAACCATAGGTTATTCACAAACTCCAACACAAGTCAACCGTTTGATTCCTTTGACTACTCCTATTCGTAGTGTTCCTACTTTCAACTCCAACATTATGGCTACTTCAACTCCACATGTCATCCCTACAACGATTAGTAATGGGGGAAATACCTCTTCTTCATTCAATCCTCCATATTTTAACTATGTCTTCAATAAGTGTTCCTATCATCCCTCAACCAATCAATGCGACTCAAGTGGGCAATTCTTTCAACCACTTTATTCCTCCTTTAAGTGTCCCATTTCCTACCCAATCATCCCCTATGCCTACTTATCATAATGTTCCACCACCTTATTCTCAATCCATGCCTTCTTTCAATAACATCACACCACCTTCTCAATCAACTATATCTAACATCAACTCTTCTATAGAAGCCACAATTAACAATCTTGCTCAAACTGTCTTCCTTACAACAACAAATTGCTTCTATGTGTCAATCCAAGTTTAGTGTGCCCACCTTTGATGTTGTGAGCCAAATTTCTCTTGATATTGTTAAAGTCATGCCACCTAAGCATGTGGAGGTCCCTCAATTAGAACTTTATAATGGAAAAGGTGATCCTCTTATGCATGTTAAAACAATTCAAACCTTGGTTACCAATTTTGTTTATGATCAAAGATTCCTTGCAAAATTATTTACAAGAACACTAAGAGATAAGGATTTACAATGGTATTTCTCTTTTCCTTCTTATTCTATTACTTATTTCCAACAACTCGCAAATGCTTTTATTCAACAATTTCAAAATAACATTGGTCCTAAAATCACTTCGACTAATTTAATGCATTGTAAACAAGGTGTTAAAGAAAAAGTGATGGATTTCATTAGTAGATATAAGTATTTGTGTGCTCAAATTTCTTTTCCTGTACTTGATAATGATATTCAAAGAATTTTAATTTTTAATTTACAAAAAGATATTAGGGAAAAGCTTCTTTTGTCTGAGTTTGCTTCATTTCTGCATTTGTGCACAACACTCCACAATTATCAACTGGTTGTGAGTCAAATGGAGAAATCCACTACTATGGCTATGAGTGATAAGGGGGAGAGTGTTCAACAACTGTTTGCAAATTTCAAACCAACAAAATTATTCATCAAGTTCAATGATAAAATCAACAACAACAATGTGAATGCTACAACAAGTGTGCCTCCTATTTCTAAATTTTTCAAAAGAGAAAAACAATCTACTCCTTTGAATGAATCTTTACATTAGTATTATGTATCAGTTGTTGCAAATAAATGTTATACAACTTCCTCTTATAAAACCAATTGATTGTTCTAAACTTGCATCCTCTTATTTTGATAACAAGTCCTTTTGTCAATTTCATCGTCAGCCTGGTTATGATACTGAGAAATGTTTTTTATTGAAAAGTAACATTCAAGATTTGATTGATAATAATATTACATCTGTGGCAGATGTGAATGATAAGGGAAACAAATCAGTATCTCCTCCTAATCAAAATCTTAAGATTTTCACTGATCCCTTTCCTTCTCACACTTCTAATGTGATTGATCCTATGCATACTTCTTTCTCTTATGAGGAATTCACTTCTATGGCTTCAAAACTAGCAAATATGGTAGAGAAATAAGATAAACCGAAGGATCCCTGTATTATATTTGATCCTAGTGAGGCCATTAAAGTACCCGATGGCCCTTTATACATAGTTGCAAAGGTTAAATATATACCTTCTGTGGTGCCCTTATTGATCCCTCTTGCATGGTTAATATCATAACTGAGGAGTATATTTTCTCTTTACAGTTGCATAAACCCATCTATGATGACTCTAATGTAGTTGTGAAGTTGTTTGATGGATTCTCTTATCCTCCCATTGGTTCTATCACCCTTCCTGTTGAAGTTCATACTAAATCTATGGATGTTGACTTTGTTATCATTCCGTCTTCCGATAAATTCTGTGTAAAGTTGGGCTATTCTTGGCTATATTCCATGAAGGATATTGCTTCTCCAATCCATAAGTGTTTGAAATTCTCTCAAAATGGTAAAATCATAACTATGAACCATAGCTTATTTCGACCATCTGAAAGAAGTCGTAACACTCCTATTGATTTCTTTTGGCCTAAGCAATTTCAATCCCTTCCATCATGGAGTGATTCTCTTTTTCAATCTTATAAAAAATAGAAGAGGGATATGATCTTATCCTTAAGTCAATCTAAATCCCCAACACTTGACATTCCTATCATTCTTGAAGATGAAGTTCTTCCCCTCACTGATAGTACTAATCTTCCTCCTAATTAAGATCATCAACCTATTCTTATGGATGTGTCTATACCTTCTCCTAAGAAACAAAACAATGTTCCTCCTAAGGCTAGACTCTTACCTCCTCCTCATGATGGACCTGGTCTCCTTCCTACACCTAATATTCCTCCTTTGTATGGCACAGTTCCACCTCCTTCCTCTTATAAAGAGAAGAGGCCTACTTCTCCTCTTGTGCAACCTAAAAGACCTCAACCTAAACCTTCAATTATCAAAGATGAAAATATGCCTCCCTCAACAAATGTTCCTCCTCCTCAGCCTCCCACTAGGACTCGATGAAATCATTGTGTGAGAGAACACCAATGAAGATGTCATGTTTGAGCTCGTGAAGTTGTCCCTCAAACTATTTAATCTCCTAAAACTCTAGTAGTTGGCATGATTCCCTTCTCTCCTAAACAACATTTTGAACCTAAATCTCCTAAACATAAATTGCAAAGAATATGTGATTGTTTTACATCTATTCATGTGAAACCTCCTCTTTCTATAAATCTTGATGATGTAATAGGTGAAAATGACATTCCTGATGGAAATACAACTCCTAATGCTTTTGATAGTGACTATGAATTTTTTGACATTGACATGAATTTATCAACTGAATTCTCAAAAGCCCTAATCCTAGCTCCTAGAGTCGAACAAAGTGACTTACCACATGAGCATAGTCCTTGTTTGGATCTTGTGATAGCTCCATCTATTGTGCTCAGTGTCACTCCTTTGGCATGTTTCTAACCTTCCCAAAATATTGATCAGCAAGATCAGGAGGTGGATGTCGTGTTAGATTAGCAACATTAGCACCGTAGATCTTCTTTCTCTCTCCTTTCTTGATCTCTTGTGACTATTCTTTAATGTGTATCCCTTTTCTTCTATTGTTCCCTCAATGTCTATTTGGGGATGATGCAAAGCATTGAGATCTTTTTCTTGGTCTCTTTCATATTGACTCAAAAAGACTCCTTTCTTCCCTTTCTTCCAAGGAAGTTTCCTTTATTTGGGGAATGACTATTATTATATGTGCATACATGTATGATATACATGAGTTATCATATATCATGTTGACCTCGAGTAAAGTGAAACTACCTCATGTTTTGTGCTCCTTATCCTTGGGTTTATCCTTCGATTGGGGGCCAAATTCTTGCAATACCATGCTCCTTTTCCTCTCTCTCTTGGGTGTATCTTACATTAAACAAATCTCTCTCGATAAGGCACACGTGATCGCTTTAACATGGGGGCATACACTCCACTGATATTTTTCTTCTTGATACTTAGAATTACTTAGTGAACTTGGTTTTTCTTTGTAATCTTTGGTATCCTTGCTTTCATGACTCATAGTGAGGGGAACCTTGCTACTTGCAGTCATGGTTTTCCCCTTCTCGATCTTCCCTTTTACTTTGTCAATCGAAGTCATAAGATGCTAAGTCCACTGGGGGCTTGGTGCATCTTGCCTCTTTGAGGTGGTAGAAGTCTTTCAATATTGTTTCCTTGTACTTTACCGACAGTATTGATGAATGCTTATACTCTCGCTAAAATGGGGGCTAAATGTATTGTCGTAAAATTATGACCGTAGAGATTTTAGACCATATTAGGGTCCTCACTCACGTGAGATCGAATCACTAGGCCTAATTAGAGACCGAAGATTGCTCAACCCTCAGAATTTGCTTCTCTCCTTGCCTCTATACCACACTATTTGCACTCTACCCTTGAGAAAAGGGTAGGATAGGGCCGTGGTGCCCCTATCCCCCCTAGGAAACCGACGTGGCACCCCTACCCCTACCCTATTTTAGGGTAGGACCCTTCCCTTAGTCTACATTATGGGTTGTGCATTGGGCAGGAAACCTTCCTCGATGTCGGCCTATGAATAAAATCGGCTTCATTAACCCTAATTGATGAGTATAAATGTTGCATTCTCTTTTCCATTTGCATAACAAGAGACATCCATAAGCACATGAGATCATGCAATCGAGCATTAAAGATTACTCAAGCGTTCAAGCATCCCTTTCAAGCATTGAGCATCTCAAGTCCCCCTTCAAGGATAGGTGTTGCATTCAAGTCAAGGATTCAACCATTGAAGAGGAGATCCATTTCAACATTCAAATCCATTCAAGAAATTCTATCAACATCTCTATCACAACCTCCCTTGAGGTGAATTATATTTCAGTCTTTCATTTACATTTACTCGCAAGTACTTTCTTTCATTACTTGGTTAATTCTAAAATTGGGGATTGACCTGAAGGCATACCCCCAATACCAACCCCTTTTCCTTTGTTTTATGTGTGTAGGTTGCAGGAGCGTAGCTATACTTTCAGATTTGCACTTCATTTGTAGAGGTAGAAAAACCCTTTTCATTTCACAGATTTTTCAAAAGACCATGTACATTTCCGTGATGGTTTGGGCAACTTTTTCTCAAACTCATAGGGCAACTTCATCTCGATATTTTATTGCCAGATCCAGGTGCACAACTTCATCCTATATACCCATCTTGAGTTATAATCACTTATTTGTCACTTTTATGCTTGGTTTCAATACACAATTTCATCAATTCATTTCCATTAAAAGAAGAGGGGATCAATTCATCATTCTCATTTCATTTAGAATTCAATCTTCTTCCTTGGAGGTTCAATCTAGTGAATTATTCCTCCCCTCTTCCATTGTAATAGGTGAAAAGTGTTTGAAAAGAAATTTGCAGTGAAATTCTCATCTCTCTTTAGAGGGAAAGGGTAGCATTCCTCTTGATTTCCCTTTCACATGTCCTTTTCCACCATTATAGGAATTTATAAAGGAAAGGATCATTCATCCACTAGATTGCTGGATTTAGTGCATACAGACCTATGCAGTCCTACCAAAATGAGGAGTATACAAGGTGAGAAGTATTTCATGTCATTGATTGATGATTATTCTAGAATGTCATGGGTTGCATTTTTTAGAGAAAAGTCAGAACCATTAGACAAATTCAAAATATTCAAGCCTAAGGTTAAAAATAAGGTTGACAAAAACATTAAGTGTTTGAGGTCTGATAGAGGAGGAGAATTTACTTCTGATGAGTTTAACAATTTTTGTGAGAGACATGGTATTAGAAGAAATTTTTTTGCCCTTAGATCACTACAACAAAATGGTGTAGTGGAACAGATGAACCAAACAATTCAAGAGGCAGCCAAAATAATGATCAAAGGAGTAGAAATCCCGAAAGTCTTTTGGAGAGAAGAAATTCATACTATAGTCTACACTCTTAATAGAATTATATACCAGAAAAGATATGGAAATACATCATATGATCTATGGCATGGTAGAACTCCAACAATAAAATATTTCAAGGTATTTGGAAGCAAGTTCTATATCCAAAGAGATGAATATAGTCTTAGAAAGTTTGTTAGTAGAGTAGATGAAGGAATATTCTACAAAGAGAAATGCATACTGGTGTTACAACAAGAGATTGGACAAGATTGTTGAAAGTGCAAATGTGAAAGTTGATGAAGGTACTTCTAAAAATTATGACAAATTGGTATGTTATGAATTTGATGAAGTAGTTGACAGAAAAAGGAAAGAGAAAACCAAAGAAGATGATAAAGAAAAGGATAATCAATAATCTCAAGTATCTACATATAAAACCCTAAGATATGTATAGAAGAATCATTCAACAGATCAGGTTATTGAAAGAAAGAACAAAAGGAATCATCACTAGAAGCAAAGAAGCTCAAGAAAAAGTTTTGATATTGTTACTTTAAAAGATTGAACTGAAAATAGTAGAAGAAGAATGCAATGATAAAAATTGGATAAAAGAAATGAGCGAAGATCTCGATCAGATTGTGAAGAATTAGACATGGGAATTAGTTCACAGACTGATAGATAAGAATGTGATTCGAACAAAATGCATATTATGGACCAAGTTGGATGAAGATGGAAAGGTTGTGACAAATAAACCAAGGTTGATTTGCAATATACTCAGATTGAAGGCATTGATTTTGATGAGACATAGCCCCAATTGCTTAGATGGAGGCAATTCAAATATTTCTTTCTTTTGCAACTCTTAAAGATTTCAAGATCAACGAGATGGATGTTAAATCAACATTTTTGAATGGAGAAATAAAAGAAGAAGTTTATATTGAACAACTAGAAGGATTCAAGCTGAAAGATGATCCAAACATTGTTTGTATATTGAAGAAAGCCCTATACGGATTGAAACAAGCTCCTAGAGTGCATGGTATGGAAGGCTAGATAAGTACCTAATTGATCAAGGTTTTTAGAAGGGTTTGACTGACAAAAAATTATATTTGAAGTCTGATTTAGTTAAAACCTTAATTATTGTAGTGTATGTTGATGACATAATTTTTGGTGGAAATGAAGGTATGTGTAGAAAATTTGTTGATGATATGAAGAAATAATTTGAGATGTCTATGATTGGTGAGTTAAATTTATTTCTTGGATTGCAAGTAAATAAGAATGATAAAGGAATTTTAATTTCTCACTCTAAGTACATTTCTTAAGGGATTGTTGAAGAAGATTGGGTTGGATAACTCCAAATCAGTGTGTACACCTATGAACACTGAATGCAAATTAAAAAAAGATGATAAGTCCCCTAAGGAAGATGAAAGTTACTATAGATCAATGATTGGAGGATTGTTATATTTGAATGCTACCAGACTTGATATCATTTATGCATTTTGTTTGGCGGCTAGATTTCAGTAAGAATCAAAAGAATCATATGTTGTGGCAGTTAAAAAGAATTTTTAGATATCGGAAAGGAACAAAAGATTTTGGTTTGTGGTATCCTCAAAACTCAGATTTTATTCTGACAACTTATACTGATGCAAATTGGGCTAGAAGTGTCGATGACAGGAAGAGTACAAGTGTTGGAGCATTCTTTCTTGACTCTTAGTTAGTTGCTTGGTGAAGTAAGAAATAGTATTTTGTGTCCTTATATATAGCTAAAGAAGAATATATTGTAGCATCTTCATGTAGTACTTAGATATTATGGATGAAGCAGACTTTGAAGGATATTGGTGCAATGTTCAATGAACCTATCTCTATCATGTGATAACACTAGTGCAATAAATATTTTCAAGAATCTGGTACAACATTTCAAAATAAAGCATATATCCATTGAGTATCACTTCTTGAGGGAAAAGGTGTTGGATAATGAATTCAAGATTGAGTATGTACCTACAAAAGAGAAAATTGTAAATATCTTCACGAAGGCATTGTGTAAAGATACTTTTGAGTATCTCTAATAGAAGCTAGGGGTGTTATTCCTTCCTACTTTGAACTGATGTAGATTCAAATGTGCATTAGTCTAGTGAACAACTTGCATATTCTTATCTGGATTGATGCTTGGGTGCTTCCTTTTATGGAGAGAAACATAAGTTTCATAGGGTAGATTTTCCCACCTTTGTCTCTGTTATCAAAGGGGGAAATATTTAGAGAGTTGTTTTAGAGAGTTGTTGGGAAATATTTAGAGAGTAGGGCATTGAGTTTTTTGTGTTTGTTGTTGATGGATGTTGCAATCAATGACAAAGGGCGATATTGTTGCAAATGTGATGTTGATGATTATGATTGCATGTCTTTAATGTCAACATAATTGTTGTCATTAGTGTCAACACATGTTCTTGGTGTTGGTGATCTAGAATTTGTGTCCCCAAGTCTTTGGTGATCCAGAAGTTGTGATTCAGCATGGATTAATTGAGTTGATGGTGATTTTGATATTTTTATTTATTGGATATGGCACTGATCAATTATATTCATGTATATCTAAGGTCCATTCCTATTTTTTTTGTATTGGGTAGTCCTTTTTGGGTCTAGATTAAGTCTGAAATTCAAAGAAGAGTAGTGGCATTGATGTAGCATGTGAGTTGTGATTTGGGTTTGAAATTTATCATGGATGTAATGTATTGATCTGACCATTGTTGTGTGTTGTGGTATAGTATAATTCTCATTCCTTCCCACCATCACAATGATTAGTGTTGACCAATTTTAGATCTTTGTCTTGTGCGACTTGGAAGATTATGCTTCCTGAAAGACAATATTTATATCAGGATGATCTGATTGTGTCAGTATGAAAATGTACAACATTTGTATTAAAGATATGTGAGATTGAGATGGAAGGATCTAATTATTGATGTTGTATGAAAGTGTGTAATTGGTACTGAGGCACCGAAAGTAGTCTAAATTTGTATATTGTGTTAGAGTGGTGGATTCATCTTTTATTTCTTTCTTTCTTCGATAGTGAGCCTTTTTCTAGGTAGTGAACCCACCTACAATGAGCATTCTGGCAGTGAGCATGATGTTTATGTTGAGGGATAACATTCTCTTTAATTTTTTCCTTCTCAGGTTTTCCATGTCATATCTGGTGTTCATTGTGTGATTTGTTTTCTATATGTGCTTTCATTTTATATCTGTAGTTATTAAATCTATTGGTTCTTCCAGATGTGTAAAGGGGTTAATAAATTAATTTAAAAATATCAACTGATTCACCCCCCTCTTAGTTTCCCAGATATGCAACATAGGAGAGATTTTTAGGGTGTGGATAGAGTAATTCCTCAATATAGACCTAGGGTAATACAATTAGTACAAGGAACATATTCTCCCCATCCTTCTATTTCTTGGCCACCTTTGATACAACACCTAGATATTGTTGTATATGTTGGCTCAATGAGAATATTGGACACATATTGTTTGAATAGCCATTTGATTTCTTATAAATCTCAATTTTCTCAACCATAGGAACTTGATACACATGGTGGAATGAGTGGTGTTGGTATAGCTCCCTTAGCTCCATGTATTTGTACATGCCATACTTGCACCATGTGTAAACATACATATTTAGGTCCTCTTGGATAGGCTACTGAACCACCCATTAACACAATCGATTATTAGTTAAATCATAAAGAATATACAATATGAGATGGTAGGGGTTGGAGCATATCCTAGAGAGTCATTGCATGTAAAAGATAAGGAGGATCTTGAATCTTATCAAGATTGTGTAGTGGTAAGAATTTAAATAATTTCATAGTGCATTTTATCTTAAATTAATATTTATAAGAGATACTAGTACTAATGTATATTTATGTGGACTATTTAATTTAGTTGATGATCGAGGATGATATGACACAAGTCCAACACAACACTATTTTGGCCATTTCATTTGGCCCAAAGTTTTACATTGTATACAGTTTTGAACATAGATGTTTAGAATTTTTATAACATATGCATATCATTTAAATTGTCATTATTTAAATTCTATTTTAATTTAAATGTTCATCATATTTTACTCCTGTAGGGCACTCCAAGTGTGGGTGACGTGCAACTTTTTCCAGTCTTTGATAACACCACTATTGAAAACTACTAGATGTTGAGAGGGAGGTGAATCAACATATACTAAAACTTAATTAGATTAAGAAAATTATTCCATTAAGTCTTCACAACATCTATCACCACACATAAATGAAAGTGAATAAATGAAACATAAAAACATTCACACAGAAATACCAAGATTTTTAGGTCAAAAACCAAAACTAGGGAAAACCACAATGAGAATCAAACTCACAATATATGTAATAAATGTTTATAAATATTTAGGTCATAGGCTAGGGAGCTCACTACTCTAGACTTGCAGGCTAAGACACACAATCTTAGGGCAAGATACAAAAGAGAGACTTGCACACCTGAAGATCACTTCTTCAGTGCAAGATACAAAACATGTGTCTAGATATAATACTAATAGTAGATTGAACTGAAAAATATAATAGCATCTACCAATATCCAAATAACAATTCACAACTTAATACTCATCTAATCCAACTTTCATCTGTGCGTTGTAACACATTTGGACCTTTGTATCAACATAAACTCACATCATATCTGTATCATCCTTCTTACATTCACACACACACCATCTATATTTCTCACATAAAATTCATATTTAGACTTTATAACATGATTAATTTGTCCTATATATACCAACTGGATGAACAATAACCTATATTAGGTTAACATAAAAATGTAGTGTGTATATGCATCGTTGATCCAAAATATTGCATATAGGAGGAAACAAAGACATATGAAGATTCACACCATTTTGGTACATCTTCCATTATCTCCAAAATGGGTTCTACAAACAACCCTGTTGACCAAAAACACATAAATTAGCTCATATCAATCTTTTTAACCCAAACATTTAATCTAGACCCAAAAATAAGATATCCAAGCCACTGCAAAAGAAGCATAATATGCTAGGAATATATTCAAATGATCCATAACATCCTTATAATGCTAGCAAGATGAGGAATGCCTTGCATTCCTTCGTAATCTCCTGAAATTATACTAGCTCTAAACATAGACATGTATAGTTCTTGCAACAAAAATATCTGTCCATCTGAAAGCTGAAATATAAGAAGGTTGGTCGGCCATTTCCATTCTACTCCAATGAACAAATCTTTCTAATACATATCTAGCACAACTAGATAAAGATATTGTTCACCAAAACAATCACTAGACATAGTTTCACAGTTTTTTGACTAAACAAAAATACATCAATCCTTTGCAAACACAACATATCATCAATATATGCTATCCAAAACACTTAGAGTTAGTTTCCTCACAAAAAAATAAATCCACATATTCCTAAAAGCAACTCATCATACTACACATAATCTGCATATAACTCTACATCATATCACTTAAAATAAAACATTCAAACTCAACCAATATCAATTGCTCCACTAGAATACACCTAGAATACTATCAGACTATGCACTTCTACAAAATATGATTTCTAGACTAACATCTAGACTACCAATGAGTTTGAAATCAATGAAAACAAAGACTCATATATGCAACAATGTCCCCTTTTTTCATTGATAGCAACACAAAATACTTCTCCCCCTTTCACATCAAAGACAAAGGATAACTCTACTGGCTAGGAAATATACATAATTCACTAACTCCCCTATCAAAATCAATCACTTACATCATAGATATTCAAAGAAGAAAAATAATGGACTAAATTATACAAATATCTTCAGATAACCAACTACCCAATAGTTATCCATAAAAACTGTCATACATTACCATGCCAAATGTCCTTGAATTGTTACTTAAGACCCACAAGAGAAGAATCCAATGAATGAATAATTGTAGAAATAATTATACAATGACACTCATAATCAAGACACAAATAAACTACAACCTCAAAAATTTATGAATTTTGTACACTCTGTTCTACCTTTTAAACATCTACCAATAACCTAATAAATGAAGACATCTATAGCTCTATAACAACTTTAAGATAGCATAATTGTCTCATGTATCCATCTCTTTGTTTCTACCATAGAGATAACTATGAATGCATTTCTGAAATTCTTGATCCCATAGCACGATTACCATTTTTAAAAATATCAAAGGAATAGGCCAACTCATTAAGATGAGACTCAATCAATTCCATCTCTTCCTTGAACTTATACATAGTAGTTGGCCACCTCAAGCAACAATGGTATAACCATACAATATTATCAATCAACTTCCTAAAAATTCTTCAAATTAAGCTTAAGATTGTAATGTGTCATTACACATTTCTCTATCAACTTATCAACTAGTTTCATCTTTGTACACAATTCATCTAAATCACTATTACTAGCGTCCCCTTAAGCCATGCACTCAGAAATAATTTCCACCAATACTTCCAAAAGAAAGTCAAAAAAATCACTAGGAACAAGATTATTTTGGAGCACATATGTAATCAATTCTTGTTCAATGACATATTGATCATATGTAGGAATTATAAGATACAAACAACAGGTCTCCTTCAAACCATTAGCATGACCAATTAAATAAAGTAATTTATCAACCTCAAGAGAAATTTCCCCAGAAGAATTAGGGGAAGCAACCAACCTTTCTCCTTTCTTAGCATATTCTTGCATACTATTCTCCAATTCTCCTTTGTCAC
Source organism: Cryptomeria japonica (assembly GCF_030272615.1). NCBI lineage: Eukaryota > Viridiplantae > Streptophyta > Pinopsida > Cupressales > Cupressaceae > Cryptomeria > Cryptomeria japonica. The sequence goes on from NC_081412.1 coordinate 671,192,156, forward strand.
TTTCCATAACTATAGTGTCTACAATGCTTAAATTTCAATAACTTAGAAACAAAGAAGAGGCCTCTGAAGATAACTTCCTAGTCATTTTCACTTTTGAAGATATATCGACATTATCAACTCTTTTTCGACTTGATTTTCCCATGATCTTATCAAATGTTCCAAATATTTCTACACTCATATCTTTAGGAAATTTAAGAAGAATCTCCACAATACCCATACATTCATCCTCAAAAACTTCATAGGGAAGATTAGATACCTATGAAATCCTTGGCACTACCACGTCCATAAAGAAATTTTTCCTTGTCCACCATAAAAGTAATCTCATTTCTGTGCTAATCTACCACATTCAATGAAATCCTAGTGTTGATAATCATATCCTTCCAGAGATCCATAAAAAACTTGCAACAAGAATCATTACTATCATTTACTTTATTGAAATATTATTTAGGTTCAGCACCTATAGTTACATCTTTTCTCCACAAAATATTTTTCCTTCTAGGAAATACATTCTAGAAATAAAATACCAAGCAAACAATGAGAGGGCCATACCGAAATGGGTTCATTTTGTTCTTTTTCATCCATAGATTATCTAGAAGTTGATGCCTCAAGAGTTCACACAAATCATAATCCTTGTTCTCCTCTACAATTTGATAAGCAACATAGAGTACCATAGAGGAGGAAGATCCTTCTCAATTTCTGAAATAAGCCTTGTATGAAATTACCATCAGCACATACCTCGCACTTAAATAAACAATACTATCAAACTAAGATAAATTTCATCCTCACTAGACCGGTCACCTTGGTGTTATATCTTTCAATGCCTCGTGTTTTCTTTGATTATCCTCACATCCCTAAAATGTGCAATTTTTCAACTCCCTTTCTCACCCCTATTCAAATCTGAGTTGTGATTAACAAGACTATGGTGTTGGGGCATCATGGTCCTAGCTAAGGACTAGGGTTCCCCGCTGCCCTGGTCCTAGCTCAAGACTAGGGCACCCCACCATGTCGGTCCTCTTAATTAGGACTCAAATTTGGTCCCAACAGTAGTGACTTCAAGTGCGCCGATATAGGTCCCATGCCATCCTGCTCTAGAAATTTAAGTAATTTTGTGATGGTTAAGTATAAAAGGATGCCTACCCCTCTCATTTGAAGTCTACTAATAATATGGATAGATCTCTCTCAGTTACACTCTAGTGAAATTCAATTAAAGTGAGAAAGAAATCAAGATTTCATCAAGAATTGAAGGAGAGTTCAAGTCATGTGCAAGCATTGAAGATCACATCCATGATCAACCTTCTATGAAGATATTATACTTGAAATCCTAAACCCTTGGCATGAAGATTCAAGTGAGCTTCATCAAGGTATCAACTTCAATTACAACCATCGAATTTCAGATTTAGCCTTTCCCTCAAAAGAAAAAGTATTTTGTTGCAATTAAATTCTATTTCTATTTCAATTATAGTTTCAATTTCAAGGTTAATTACTAAATTGAGGTTTTACACAAGGGAAAATCCTATCCACAACCCCTTCCTCTCTCTCTCTCTACGTGTAGGAGATTGATTCAACTATTGCAATAAAATATTTTAATAGAACATACAATGACAAATAGTTTCATCTCTTACAAGCACAAAAAGTGCAGGACCAAGTAGTCCCACCATCTTGGTCCCATGAATTTTGCTTGATCTTTTGATAATGTACCATACATCTCCCTAATCTAGAAAACATTATTCTTGTTTATTAAAAAATTGCAGCACTAGGTTGCCCTACCCTCCTGGTCTTGACAATTCGGCTTGGATTTTTAGCTACAAGTTTGGAATCATTTACCCTTCTCAGATCTCTTTCTATGGCTCTATGTGAAGTTTGGAACACTTTTTTATAATTATTTTACTCAATTTTTTTTTTTTTTTACCCTAGGACTTTATGAGTCAAATCTATTTTTGACTTTCTATAAAGGGAAACAACAAATAAATATATCCAATCAACATTTTTATGGTCTTCTCTAATTTAATTGAGGTTAGACCTATTCGGTTTTAATCTCCCTTTCAAATGTAAGGTTGATTTTGTGAAATTCGTGGTTTTACTATATTAATTGGTGAAACCCTAATTCTGAAACCATGCCTTTAGACCACTTACTATTAGGAAAGTGGATAACTCGGTATGGTGTGACGTACTTAAAAGAATCCAAAAGAAGCTTGTAGGATGGAAAGGAGACTTTTTTATTAATGCTAGAAAACTTTAGCTTCTTAAATAAACTCTCCAAAGTACCTCTGTTGTTCCTCCTCACTATGTTCCATATTTTGGCCTCCTAGGCTAAGAAACTTGATTAAATTCAAAGGAGATTCCTTTGGTTTATCCTTAATAGAAGAATATCAATATATTTTCTTGATTGGGATATGTCTATGCTAGTAAACAATCTATAGGCACGAGTATAGAATATTCTTGATATGTAAATTTGGCCCTCTCAAAAATTGGGTGGAGACTCACTTTGAACAAAGAAGTAAGATTGGTATAATGAGATGATAAATAAATACCTTTATGGGAGGGATTAAAAATCCTTCATGTTTTATGATTCTCTACCCTAGGGTTCCTACATATGGACTAATTTTTTGAAAAGTAAAACACTCCTTCAAAAAGATGCTCTATAGTAGGTTGGTAATGAAAGGAGTATTACATTTTGGAAGGACCCTTCTTCTTCTTCGATTACTTAAAAATATTAGTATATCTACTCATGAATTGAAAAGGACTTGGTTTATTAGGTTTGGTGTCCTTGTTAAAGATTATTGGAATCCTTCTTCTTTCTTCCTCAACCTCATGGAAAATCAATCCCGTAAATTTTGATCAACCATTTTGGATAGTTGGTGAGGAACCTATTAGGATTCTAAATGACTAAATGTTCTTTATAACGAAAGGTAATGAAAAACCATTTAGTCCTCTTGTAAGAATTGGAACTATTCTGTTAAGAATTGATTTCACATCCTTGCTCCCTCACTATCCTCATAATTTAAGTGGGTTAGAATGTGGAATACTAATATGATGTCAAAGGTTTTCTTGTTTTGTGGACAACCTTCTATTAAAATATTATCACTACTAACAACCTTCAAAAATGGGGATTCTAGTTTGTTAATAGATACATGTGTTGTTTGAAGAGGCAGAAGAAAGTATAAACCATATTTTGTTTCATTGCTAGTATTCTCAAAACATAAGACAAAATATTATGAGCATGTTCTCCATATCCTGGGTGTGTCATATTTTGTTCCATTGCTAGTATTCTCGAAACATATTGACCCTAAGTTGGGTGTGTCATATTGCTACATGATCTCCTTCGATGACATTCATGACATAATATAGGAAAATGGAAATCCCAATGATTCATAAATATCTTAAGGTTTCCTTTCTATTTTATATCTTATTCATATTTTTTGTCAATCATTCAATGATATGGAGATGCTTTATTAAATCTGGTGAAAGCTACACCTCTCCCAATATTGCCTTTTGTTATCTCTTTCCTAGAGCTAGTTTTTGGAACCATTTCCTAGTCACTATTATTGGTTTTTCTATCAATGAACTAACTATGGTCCAAGTAATCTAATATAGACTGAGCTAGATAGTTATGATAATTTAAATAAGAATGATACTCTCTAACCAACGGTCCTAAGAGGGAACCTAACATCCTATGTCGAGGGCACAAAGGGTTTGAACCCTTCTCTCTCAAATTAGTTTGCTCCCTCCTTGAATGAAAAAAAATTCAATGTTGGGGGTACAGTTTTTATGATGCCTATTAAGTCTATTGTGGCTACTATTGGTCTTATTGTGGAAGGAGTGACCTTCCCAAAAACCCAAGTGGCATTATAAAGCTGAGTTCAAGAGGTTTCAAAATATAGGTGAAGAATTTTCTCATCTACAAAATGGTTTTAACAGGGAAGATCTTCTTGGAATTTGGAAGGAGGTTGTTCTATTTTAATGAAATACATTAACTTAGATGGAAAATTCAAATGTTTTTACTCCCAATTATTCCCAGTGTTGAATCATCTCATCTATGAAGTGAAAATTAACTTCCATATAGATTTTTTTCCTTCCATTTCCAATTCTATTGTTGTTGATAAATATAAGGATGTTCCCTCTTTGCATCAAGGGTTAATCTTGAAGCCTAATAATTTCCACCTGGTCATGACACTAGGTTACTTGTGGGCCCTCCATTAATTGTTTTAGCCCGGTCCCTAACCTACCTTGGTTGTGTAACTTTTTGAAATCCCAAATTCTAAGGTTTTCCCTAGGGGTATGTGCAGGATCATGGGGGTCCAAAAAGTGGCAATAGGAAAAAAAACGTGCTTTAAACTTTGCAAAACATGCCAAAATCCGCTGAATTTTTTATTAGGTTGGCCAAAATTTGATTTTGGTTTGGTAATGCCAAACCAAATCAGATATCCATTAATAATGGATATCCGATATTAACGGATATCTGATTTGTGATATCACTATTGTGATGTCATGTTTTTTCAAATCGGATATCCGTTTAAATTGGATATCTATTTTGGAAACCAAATCGGATATCCGTTTTGCTCAACGTAAAAAGTATACTTTAGTAAAATGGGCATAACTTTTGCGTTTTTGATCAAAATTTCAATCTTTTATAGGCGTTGGAAACGTAATTAAGAGACCTATTGAATGAATAAGATAATTTTATTATATTATATACCAAAAATTAATCATGATCATTTGAGGTTAATCCTTCATTTTTAAAACTTTAAATACTCACAAATTTTGCATACGAGGTCTCCTTTTTTTGTTCCTATCACCTCCTTTATCTACCACTTGTCGATATATACTTATATGAATTATCTTTTATCTATCTCTTCCTTCTCTACTTATATCACTTCTTTTCTCATCCCATTTAGATAAATAAATTACCAAGTTACATCCATCTCTACATATATCTCCCTCTTTCTATTCCCATCTCTCCCTCTCCCACTCCATCCTTGTCACTCCTTATTTCTATATCTCTCTACTAATCTCTATTCTCCCTATCTATCTCCCTCACATACATTACGCTGCCTATACATATTTATTACTTCTCTCTATCACCTCCTTTCTCTCTGCGTCTTGTCCCCTCTATCTCTATTTCCCTATAGATCTATCTTCATATATATTTATATCTCATTAGATCTTTGAATCTCACTTATTCACTCCATCTCTCCCTCCATTTGTCTTACACTCTCTATAACTTTCTATCCATATCTATCTCTATCTCCATCTTCACATCTCCATCTCTTTCACTATTAATCTCTCTTTCTATATATCCCTCTATCTTTATATATCTTCCTCTATACATGATTAATATACCTCTCCCTCTCTTCCTGTATCGCCCTCTTTAAGTATATTTCCCTTTCTCTACCTTTATCTCTTTACTTACTCCCTCTTTATATATCTCTAGCTCTCTCCCTCCATCCTTCTCTATAGCCCCTATATATATCTCTATATCTCCCTCTTTCTCCCTCCCTCTCTATCTATCCCTATCTGTAATGTCCATTTCTCTCTTTACCAATCTCTTGCACTATCTACATCTCTCTATCTATCAATAGTCCTCTTCCTTTATATCTCTCTATCTCTTCCTTTTTGTATCTCACTCTCTTTACCCCTCTCTATCCATTTTCCTCTATCTCTTTATATATTTATCTTTGTCTTTACCTCTCTCTTTCTCTATATCTATTCATCCCCCTCTCCCTTTATCTTCATTTTCATCTCTATCTTCCTCTCTCCTTTTAAATCTCTATATATATTTACCTCTTTCTATCCATCCTTATCCTTCAGTTTTTCTCTCTCTCTCTTCACAGTCCTTGATATCTATATCTCTATTTATGTATCTATCCCTTTTCTAAGTATGTCTATCTCTCTCTATTTCTCCTCCTATCTCTCCTTCTCTTTAGCTCTTCATCACTCTTGACCCTTATATCTCTCCTTATTTGAATCTTTATCTTTATAAATCTCTATCACTCCCTCTATATATATGTATCTCTTCTACCTCTATTTATCCCTCTCCTATCTCTTTATTTGTATCTGCCCATCTATCTCTATTTTAATCTATGTATAGATCTCTCTCCCTATTGGTAATGGATCTTGATCATCTTCCTTATTTATATGTTTTTATGTTAGCTATAGTTGGATCTTAGTTCTTGATGAGGTGTGTTGAGTATCTTTATCCTATGAATTTTGTTGCTAAAGAGGAAGGGGGAGGGGGGGAGATATGAGAGAGCGATAAAGACTATGAGAGGGAGAGATGGAGAGAGAAGATGAGAGAGAGATAGTGAGAGAAAAAGAGAAAGAGAGGGTAGGGGGAATAGGGAAGTATCAACAAAGGGAGAGGGAAAGAGAGGTTAGAGAAAGAGAGGGTTATTTGGTGTGTGTGTGTGTGTGTGTGTGTGTGAGAGAGAGAGAGAGAGAGAGAGAGAGAGAGAGAGAGAGAGAGATGACATCCTAAGGGGTCATATGGTGTTCTAACACGTATGCCCCCTTAGGACCCTGTATGACCCCTACATAACCATATGACCCCTTAGGACACCATATGACCCCTCAGGACATCATATGGCCCCTTTTAACATCCCACTACACAACAAGACCCCTTATGACATCATATGAACCCTTATGACATTATGATGTCCTAATGGGTCATATGGTGTGTAAAGGGGTCATATGGTGTACTAAGGGTTCATATTGTGTCCTAAGGGGTCATATGGTGTCCTAAGGGGTCATATGGTCTTCTAACTCATGTGTAGCCCCTTAAGACCCCATATGATCCCTAAACACACCATTTGACCCCTTAGGACACAATTGTTAACAATATGATGAAATTGATTATGTGTTGCATTGATTTTTTGTCATTGATGTCAACACTAGCGGTTATGGTTGGTTACCAGCACCGACAGACAGATTTTGGTTATCGGTAGAAGAACTTGTGTTACAGGAAGAAGGGACTATCAGTTTGATACTATCGACATGTTCTATGGTTGGTTTGATTCTTCTGGAGTATGTTTTGGTCAGTTGGTATTGACTTGATGATTGGATGCTGTCATACACTCTAGTAAACCCATACTGACAAGGTTTAAGGTTTTATCGGCAGAGGTTTTATTGAGAATCTTTGGCAAGATGCATAAGTGGTGTTGGTGTGGCTTCTAGATGGAATTTAGGATGCAGAAAGTGATCTTTGTTTGTGCTTCGACTGATTGGAGACATTGCTTTTGCATGGTGAATCTATTTGTGTCTGATACCTATCTAGGTTATGGACCGGTATCATGTTATGTGTTCTCTACACATTACTGAGATAATTTGTTGATTGGTTAATGTTGTTTTGGTCTTAAGCCAACATGGTATATCATTGTAATATGGATACATGTAATGATCTTATTGTAATATCTTTTATGTGGCTGACCTAATTGGTTTAGGCCTTAGCGTTTGTATAAATAAGATGTAAGATCTCATTGTAGAGTATCATGGTTATTGTAAGAGGTCAGGGTCAAGGAATGTAATGTGCAAATAATGTAATATCATTTAGGCAGAGGAGTTAGTCAATCATTAGAGATCAAACTGGGTTTATAAGAGGAGTTAGTCCTCCAGTATTGAGCTTAACCAAGACTGTAATTAGGCATGGTAGATGCTATCATTGGCATTTCATTATTTTGTATTGTTGTCCAATTATATTGAGGTGGTTTTAACCTCTTTGTAGTTAGTGAGACTCCTTTGTAATGAGTAGTACACTCTAGGCAGTATGCCTTCCTACATATGCAGGCCCCTCATTGTATCACATACTTTAGACAAAAGTATTATCTGACTGTGGGTATGCTTCCCACCATGGTTTTTCCCTTTCTGAGGTTTCCACTTATAAATCATGGTGTTATGTGGTATGGTTGCATTGTGTTGATTCTCGGCTTCATTCTTAAGTTTTAATGCTTACCGGTATCTATTTTTTCTATTCCGGTATTTAATGTTTATGTGCTTCGGTTTAAGGGTATAAAGTGGTTTGATTATCATAATATTTTGACAACTGATTCACCCCCCCTCTCTCAGTTGTCCACCGGTTATTCTAATAATTGGTATCAGATATTTGGTCCTCTTTTGCAAAAGCTTAACCGATTGAGGTGGATCCTATGGTAGCTAACAATTTAAATCCACTAGCAACTATTTTTAGAAGAGAAATTCCTAAGCTTGATGGAACAAACTATAGGATATGGAAAATTCAAATGGAGACTCATCTTAGATGTCTTTGATAGGATATACATCTTATGATCTGGCATCTGGCAATCCTACTCCAACAGACTTGGATAAAAATATTGAAAATTATTGCAGAGCAAGAGAATCCCTCTTGTGTGCACTCACTGATCAAAAAATCATGGGATTGACTGATAATCATCTGCAAAGGCTATGTGGGATAAATTACAAACTCTGAATGAAGTTGAACCTACTATAAAAATTGCTAAACTTGATGGTTACCGGGTAAGATATGAGAACTTGAAGATGGAAGATAATGAAAGAATTACTACATTTATGGAAAGAGTAAATGAGATTGTCATGTGAATTCAATGTTGTGGAGGATCTCTGAGTGAAGATGAAATAGTTTCTAAAGTCTTGAGAGTTGTACCACCGACTTACAAGATGAAGGCTACTACGATTAATGAATTGAGAACAATGGAAAACACTTCAGTTAACATAGACATTCTGATTTGGAAATTATCTACTTTTGAGCTTGAAGAATTTGGAGACTCTGGAGCTACAAAATCTGAACCTATTTTTCATGCATCATCATCTACTGGCAAAAGTGATTGGAAAGCCCTATATGCAAAAGAATTGGAAGATATGAGGAAAGAGGATGAAGAATTTGAGCAACTTGAAGCCCTATTTGCTAGAAGAGTACCTAAAGGTCTGGTAGGAAGTAAGTATGTAGGAAAAACACCTTTTAAATGTTTTGCATGTAATAAGATTGGTCATTTTGAATCCAAGATTTGAAGAAAGAGTTAAGAAATCATTTAAGCCTAATCAAGAAAAGATATAGATTCAAGAAAAACAAACCATGCTACATAGTGGATGAGGAAGGAGTAAGTGATGACTCTGAGGATGAACCGGTAGAAGACTTTGCTAGTGGATCCAACAATGGAAAGGATTCATTGTTCTATGCTACGAAGGAAGATGAACTTGAACCGGTTATCATGAATGAAGAAAAGACCCTAGAAGCAAAAGTTGAAGACAAGGATGAATGGGTAATTGATAGTGGATGCTCACATCATATGACTAGAGATAAAATAAATTTTTGTCCCTACAAGAATACAATGGCGGTCAAGTTAGATTTGGGGATGACAAAGCATATATGATCAAAGGTAAAGGTATTATTTCTCTAGATGGCAAGCATAACACTGATAATGTCTACTATCTAAAAGGTTTAAAGCATAATCTTTTAAGTGTTGGTCAATTGGTGGATAAGGGATTCCAAATTCAATTCAAGGATAGAAAATGCAAAATCATTAACAGAACTAGCTTGGAGCTTGAAACAGGCACTCAAACTGGAGGTAATATCTTTCACCTCAACACCGGTGATAAGACATGTTTGATTGCTCATATTGATGAGAGTTGGTTATGGCATAAAAGGTTGTGTCATGTTAATTTTAATTGTATTGTTAAGATCAGTTCAACAAAGGCAGGTAGAGATATACCTAAGATTATGAAGCCTCATAATCCGATATGTAAGGAATGTCAATTGGGAAAGCAAGTTAGAAATTTTTTTAAGAGCATACAAGGTAAAACTAATGATTTACTTGATTTGATTCATACTGACTTATGTGGTCCAACAAGGATCAAAAGCTTTAAAGGTGATAGATACTTCATGCTAATAATTGATGATTATTCTAGAATGATGTGGGTGACTTTTATAAGGGAGAAGTCTGAATCTTTTGAGAAACTCAAGATCTTTAAGGAAAAAGTGGAAACATAAACTAGATTGAAAATCAAATGTCCGAGATCAGATCAAGGCAGTGAATTCACATCTCATGAATTTAACAGTTTTTATGAGACAATGGAATTAGGAGACAATTATCTGCACCCAAGACTCCTCAGCAGAATGGAGTAGTGCCAAATTGCCTCACATATACTAGAGAGAAGCTGTGAGTACAACAGTGTACACATTCAATAGAGTTCATATCAAAGGTGAAACCAATAAGACTCCTTATGAATTATAGTTTGGACATACACCTACTGTTAAATATTTCAAAAATTTTGGGAGTAAATGTTATCTCAGAAGGGATGATTCGATTGGGAAGTTTGATCCTAGATGTGATGAAGGGATATTTCTTGGATATTCTATTCAAAGAAAAGCATATAGATGTTATAACAAAAGATTGCATAAAATTTTGGAGACCCTAAATGTGAAAGTGGATGAGAAATATGTAGCTCAATCTATATCATATGATAGAGAACCGATAATGGAAATGTTCATAACTGAATCAACAATGCCTCAACCAGTACAAGACACTGAGAAAGTTACACCACTACAATTAGAAAATTCATCTGTGACTAATGATCAGATCTGAGAACCTGAAATTCAGCAAACACCAAGGTATGTGAGGTTAAATCATTTTGAAGATCAAATCATTGGAGACAAGAATAAGGGAGTTATGACAAGAAGAAGACTGGCAAATGAAGAGGTGTGTTTTATTTCTCAAATTGAACTAGCATCTGTTATTGAAGCTTGTAAAGATAAACATTGGCTAAAGGCTATGTAAGATGAATTAGATCAAATAGAGAAGAATAAGACTTGGACTTTAGTTCCCCAACCTAAAAATAAGAATGTTTTTGGAACTAAATGGGTTTTTAGAAATAAACAGAATGAGGATGATCAAGTTATAAGAAACTAAGCTAGATTGGTTTGCAAAGGATATTCTCAAATGGAAGGAATTGATTATGGTGAAACATTTGCACCTCTAGCTAGAATTGAAGTTGTTAGACTATTTCTAGCCTATGTAGCTTATAAGAACTATAAGGTCTACCAAATGGATGCTAAATGTGTATTTTTGAATGGTGAACTTGAGGAAGAAGTATACATTGAGCAGCTTGATGGTTTTTCACTGACAGATGATAAAGATATGGTTTGCAGGTTAAAGAAAGAATTATATGGATTGAAACAAGCTCCTAGAGCTTGGTATGCAAGGTTGGATAAATATATTTTGAAGCTTGGTTTTACTAAAGGTAGTGCTAACAAAAAATTGTATTACAAGATCACTGATGATGATATTCTGATTATTGAAGTATTTGTTGATGATATCATTTTTGGAGGTGAAGATAAATTATGCATGGAATTCTCTAATAATATGCAGAATGAATTTGAAATGTCTATGATTGGAGAAATGAGATTTTTCTTAGGTTGCAGATTACTCAAACTGACAAAGGAAAAATGTTTTTATCTATCAAACTAAGTATATAAGGGAATTGTTGAAGAAGTTTAGTATGGATAATTCCAAATCGGTAAGTACTCCTATGGTGACAAGTGAGAAATTATCTATCAAAGAAACATCTACACCAGTAAATTAAACAAGGTATAAGTTTATGATTGGTGGCTTGTTATAGCTAACTCAGACTAGAATGAATATTATGAATGCAATAAGTATTGTTTCAAGATATGAAAGTAATCATAAAGAAAATCATGAATGTGCAGTAAAGATGATATTCTGGTATTTGCAAGGAACAACAAAATATGGCTTATGGTATTCTAGAGATGATAACTTCACTTTATGTGCATATACAAATGCAGATTGGGGAGGAGATACTAATGATAGGAAGAGCACTTCTAGTGGAGCTTTCTTTCTTGGAATGAAATTGGTTTCATGGATCAGCAAAAAATAGTCATGCATTTCTTTATCTACTATAGAATCTGCATATGTTGCAATAGCAACTAATTGCACTCAAGTCTTGTGGATGAAGAAAATGTTGAAGGATATCAAGGTAAATTGTAGTGAACCATTAGTTATCTATTGTGATAACTCTACAACTATTGACATGTCTAATAATATGGTATTTCACTCTAATCCTAAGCACATATCAATCAAATATAACTTTCTGAAAGAGAAAGTGGAGGAGAAGGAAGTCAAATTGGTTTATGTGAACACTAAAGAGCAGATTGCATATATATTCACTAAACTGTTGTCTAAGGAATCATTTGAATATTTGAGAGACAGGTTAGGGGTATCTACCCCTCTGACAGAAACTTAATTGACTAAGCAGTGCATTAGTCCGGTATGCATCATCAACTTTATGCTTTACTCCAGATTCATGAAATGGTGCTACAACTCAGGGGGAGTAGTCAGCTTTGAGATTCACATAAATTTGATGTCTATGTCATATCTTTGGCATTGATATCAAAAGGGGAGAGTTATATGTGAAAAATAATGTCATATGGAGAGATTCAGATTGGACTAAACTCCTTAGGGGGAGTTGTTGGAATTTTTTAGTATTTCATTGTTATATCTTCTATGAGAGATGTTTGGCACTTCTTGGCACTTAGATGTTTTCCTTTTTACATCTAGTGTTGTCATCAATGCCAAAGGGGGAGATTGTTGGCAATATGATAGAATTGATTATGTGTTACATTGATGTTTTGTCATTAATGTCAACACTAGCTGTTATGGTTGGTTATCGGCACTGGTAGACAGATTTCGATTACTGGTAGAAGAAATTGTGTTACCGACAGAAGGGACTATCAGTTGGATATTACCGATATGTTTTATGGTTGGTTTGATGCTTCTGGAGTATGTTTTGGTTAGTTGGTATTGACTTGATAATTGGATGCTATCATACACTCTAGTAAACCCATACCAACAAGTTTTAAGGTTTTACCGCTAGAGCTTTTACTGAGAATCTTTGACAAGATGCAAAAGTGGTTTTGGTGCAGCTTCTAGATGGAATTTAGGATGCAGGAGTTGATCTTTGTTTGTTCTTCAACTGATTGGAGACATTTCTTTGGCATGGTGAATCTATTTGGGTCCGGTACCTATCTAGGTTATGGTATCATGTTATGTGTTCTCTACACGTTATTGGGATGATTTGTGGATTGGTTAATGTTGTTCTAGTCTTAAGATGACATGGCATATCATTGTAATATGGATATATGTAATGATCTTATTGTGATATCTATTAGGTGGCCGACCTAATTGGTTTAGGCCTTAGGGTTTGTATAAATAAGATATAAGATCTCATTGTACAGTATCATGGTTATTGTAAGAGGTCATGGTAAACAAATGTAATGTGCGAATAATGTAATATCATTTAGGCAGAGGAGTTGGTTGATCATTGGAGATTGAACTAGGTTTGTAAGAGGATTTAGTCCTCCAGTATTGAGCTTAACTAGGACTGTAATTAGGCATGGTAGATGCTATCATTCGCAGTTCATTCTTTTGGATTGTTGTCTAATTATATTGAGGTGGTTTTAACCTCTCTGTAGTCAGTAAGACTCCTTTGTAATGAGCAGTATGCTCTAGGTAGTGTGCCTTCCTGCATGTGCAGGCCACTCATTGTATCACATACTTTCTATTGAAGTATTATCTAATTGTGGGTAGGCTTTCCATCATGGTTTTTCCCTTTCTAGGTTTTCCACGTACAAATTATGGTGTTATGTGGTATGGTTGCATTATGTTGATTCTTTGCTTCATTCTTAAGTTTTAATTCTGACCGATATCTATTTCTGCTATTTTGATATTTAATGTTTATGTGCTCTGGTTTAAGGTTATAAAGTGGTTTGATTATCATAATCTATTGACAACTGATTCAGCCCACCCTCTAGATCAGTTGTCCACCGGTTATTCTAACAACCATATGACCCCTCACAATACAATATGATCTCTTAGGACCATATGATGTCCATATGGTGACCTAAGGCTTCATATGGTGTTCTAACACATGTGTGGCCTCTTATGATCCCATATGATGCCTAACGACACCATATGACCCCATGGGACACAATATGAAACCTTAGTACACCATATGACCCCTTAAGACAATATGATGTTCTAATGGGTCATATGGTGTTCTAAGAGGTCATATGGTGTTGTAACACATGTGTGGCCCCATAGGATCCCATATGACCTGTAACAACACCGTATGACTTGTTAGGATATGATATGATCCCTCAGGACACCATATGAGAGGTAATTATGGGGATGGGGAGAGGGGGGAGAGGGAAGTATCAAGAGATAGAGAGATGGGGGATTAATTAAGGGGGAGGGGAGAGGGGGAGAATGGAAGAGTGAAGTATCAACAAAGAGCTCAAGGGGGTGAGTATTGTGAGAGAGAGGTTAATTAGGGTGAAGAGAGAATAAGAGAGATTTGGGGTAAGTTAGAGGGGGAGATAGGTGTGAGAGATAGATGGTAATTGGGGAAGAGAGAATTCTAGATAGTTGGGGGTAGTTAGTGGGTAGGAGGAGAGGGGGGATGGGAAATTATCAACAAAGGGAGAGAAGGAGATATGAGGAGAGAGGTTAAAAGAGAGGTCTAGAGAAAAGGTGATTAAGGGGAGGGGAGAGGGGGGAGAGGGAAGTATCAAAAAAGGGGGAGAGAGGGAGGGAGGGAGTATCAATAAAGGAAGAGGGAGAAGAGATGGGGAGAGAGCCCCCTAATTTCCCTCTCTCTTAATCTCTTTGTTAATACTTCCCTCCCCCCCTCACCCTCCCCCTAATTATCCTCTCTCTATCACACTCTTCACCTCTCTCCACATCTTTCCCTCTCTCATTTTGTTGATACTTACCCCCTCTCCCTCTCTTCTTATCCACTAATTACACCCAACTCTCTTTCACATTATTTCTTCCCCTCAATTACCCTCTCTCTCACATCTCTCCTATGCATTTATAGATACTTTCCTCTCCCCCTCTCCCCACCCCCTTATTACTCTCTATCTATCTCTTCACCTCTCTCCCTATCTCTCTTCTCTCTTTATTTATACTTTTCCTCTCCCCCTCTCATCCTACCCCCTAATAATCCCAAATTCTCCTTCTCTCTCTCTCTCTCTCTCTCTCTCTCTCTCTCTCTCTCTTCACCTACCACCTAATTACCTCTAGCTCTCTCTCTCTCACTCTCTTCCCTCCAATTACCCTCTCCTTATCACCTCTCTCCCCCTCTCCTTTTTTTGATACTTCCCTAGGCCTCTCCTTGTCCCCTCTAAATTTTGAAGCTAGAGATGGGAACAAAATGTAGAGAGACTAGTCTAGATCTTATGGAGGAGAGAGTGAGATAGAGGAGGAAGTGATGAAGAGGTAGAAATATAAGTGTAGATATTGAAAGAAGGAATGAGGTATTCAATGAGAGTTAGAGATATAGTTCTAGAAAGAGATGTATAAATATGGACAAAAGAGAGGGAAGAAGAAACAAACAGGTGGAGTGATAGGTTTAGGAGAGAGAGGCAGAGAAAGGAACAAAGAGAGATAACATGGTTTATCAAAATTTATTGAACTCAATAAAATTCTTAAATTTTCTATTATTAATTACTTATTTAGTGTTTCAATTATTTTGAGATGATTATTACAAAAATTCATGAAATATGAAATTCATATGAAAAAGTCGTGAGCTTTTGATGCTTTAAAAGTGAAGGATGAATTTAAATAAATTATAATTATTTTTTAAATTAAAATAATCAAAAAATACCTATTCCATATCGTATATCTCTAAGTTACCTTTCCAACGCCTATAAAAAATCAAAATCTTGATATGAAATGCAAAAGTTATGCCCAATTTACTAAAATATGTTTTTTTTATTTTTTCAAAATGGATAATCTGATTTAAACAGATATCTGATTTTAAGAGATATCCGATTTCAAAACACATAATTTTTTCCCTCCATTTTTTGCTCGAGAATTCTTTGGGATTTGGCTTGGAAGTGACAAGCCTGGAAAGTCAACTAAAAAAATGTGTTTTTTAGTATTCCTTGATTTTTTAGACTTTATACTAGTGGCTGGCGACTTTTTTTATAGCCAAAATTGATAAAACAAAAAGGTTTTTTTAAGGATGTTCTCAGCATTCCAATAATATAAGGATTGTCTTATTTTGACTTTAATAAGTAATTATTATTTATTTTCTAATTGAATTTCGACAAAAGTCTTGATTGATAGATTGATTGAAAAACACTCATAACTTTTAAACGATATAACATTTTTATAATCCGAAACATGCGTCACATCCTATGCTTCATCTACTATAGGGAATTTAAAAAAAAAAAAAAAATTCATAAGTTTTTAACCAAGTTAAGGTGGTCAGACGTAGGAGTTTCCGAATTTCTGAAAAGTTGTAGTAAAAAAATCATAAATAATTATTTACTTTATAAAAAATTATAAAAAAATATGTGTCACATCTGGACATGAGTCTAATACTTATATTATAAATCTTATAAAAAATATTATGATTTGATTATGATTAGGGTGGTTAGACATGTGCCTACTTTTTATCTTTTTCTTGAAATTTTAGTATCATTATTGTCCAATAATTAATTTATCAAATAAATTAATTATTCCCCTATTCTTCTAAAGTCATCTCAATAATTATTTCTTCTAAACCCACTTAGTTAATTAACCTAGTTATGTGATTCCTACAAATCACTTTTCCTAATCCCAGTCAACCTAGTTAATCCTTCTAGAATCTCTCATAATCATGCTTATCATTATCCCTGAATTTTTAATTCCCACTCATGTCACATCAACATTGAGTCTATCAAAGAAATTCAAATTTCTTTGAATTCGTCAATGCATCCTTATTTTGGAATTTTTAATTCCTCATATTTGAAATTCAAATTTCTCCCCCCTTTTCCCAAGGCACCCTTGATCCATGCCTTCTATCTAAAATCAATCTCAACCCTTCATGATCAAATCAATCTTGGCCCTCCATTGGCCTTCTCCAATCTATAAATTGAATCCTATTCTCCTCACAAAGGATCCACTTCTCATGCATTGTCATGCTACTCTTTTCTCCTCTCTCTTATTTCTTCAATCTTTCAATTCAAATCCATCCAAAATTCATCAAATAATCCTTTCAAATCTATCAATCTTGTTGAGCAAAGGAGATCAATCCACATCCAAATCAAGGAAGCAACACATCAAGTGGAGCATCAAGGGTGCATACTCACCATCCACTTCATCAAGCTCAATCTGAGGGAGATGATAGATTGCAAGGTATAAAATAGTTTTGTTTGCATTTTGAATGTTTCTTTGGATTTCTAACCATCTCATCTCACCTTGTACGATTTTATCCTCTGAAATTTGAAATTTTCATCAAATAGGATTTTTTTTTACAAAAACAACTAGTAGCTTAGAAACTAAATTCAATTTTCTATAGATTCTCTTCTTACATATTTGAAAAATAATGTTTGTAACATATTCAAATTTTCATGTTAAGTTGCATAACTCTAATTTTCTGAAATTTCATTGCCACTTAAGGGCCTATTTTGGCACACCATGATCCTGCACATACCCCTAGTGTAATTACTACCCTCAACCATAAAGGGATACCTACCGAGACTAATCCTAATCTCTTTGACAAAAATAAGAGCTATATTGCTCCACCTCTTAAAAAAATCGAGGTAGAAAAGCCAACTATTGTAAACATTTCTTCTAAAGACTTTTCTTTCTCTTGGTCCACAACCTCTGAGTGGACTACAAGACAACTCCAATATAAAATATTCTATCCCTTCTATGCCTTATTTGGGTCCTCCTCCTCCCTTCCTTGTTGATTCCCCTAAAAAGTGGGATCTACCCTAAATTTTTAAGAAGGTTAATAAATTGTATGGTGCCTATAATAGGTAGAATGGCATCATTTGTTGGCTTCTTTCCTAGTTTAATATTTCAAATAATAGTTTGGAGGTGTTGGTTGAGATTGAGACTAGAGCTTTAAGTTGAACAATACAAGACAAAGATGATAGGATCTAGTTGGTAGTTAATGATCAGACAAAGAAGCTTGAGAAATGGACTATTCTAGAGGAATAAATTAAGGCTCTCAATGACAAGGTGAACCAAAGGGAAGATAGGATTGAGATAGCTAGGGTTATTTCAAGGCTACAAAGCAAACACAAGAATCTTAAAAGAAAATTGGATGAGATGGTGGCTCTCAACATTGAAATGGTGAGGAAATAATTGTCTTTTCTACAAGCCATACACGAAGAGATTGATATAAGGCATGCAAAGAGGAAGCACTACCTATAAATGACTTCTACCATTATGTAAAGGCTAATCCTGAGTCCTCTGCTATCTCTTTGGATAAAGGTTCAAACAAAAGATTTTATTTTTATAAGAAGGTGAAAGTGCTTTGTTAGGATTATCAAGCTGAAAACTTCCCCCAAGGTAGACTATTGGGTCATTTATTTTGTCGGCGGTATAGATTTTTTGGTGTTCTTTAGTTTTTGGGTATGTGCAGGATCCTGGTGGACCAAACAGGCCCTTAACTCGCAATGAAAATTAGAAAAAAAGAGTTAGGCAACTTGACATAAAAATCTGAATAAGTTATCAACAATATTTTAAAAATGTGTAAGAATATAATTTGTAGAAAATTGAACATAGTTTCTAAGCTAGTAGTTTTTTTTTTTTTTTTAAAAAGCTATTTGACAAAAAATTGAAATTTCAATGTAGTAGTACTAAAATTTTGAGAAAAAGATAAGAAGTAGGTGTTTGTCTAACCAGCCTAACCATAATAAAATTCTAATATTTTAAATAAGATTTTAGATATAAGTGGAAGACTCATGTCTAGATGTAACACATATTTGTTTTGTATTTTTTTTTAAATATATAATTAATTATGATTTTTTTACTACATCTTTTTAAAAATACAAAAAACATGTACGTTTGACCACCATAACTTTGTCAAAACTTTACGAAATTCAAATTTTCTTTTTTCAATCCTATAGTATAGGAAGCATAGAATGTGATGCATGTTTCAGATTCAAAAAATGTGATATTGTTTGAAAGTTATAGATATTTTTCATTCATCCCATCAATCATGACTTTAGTTAGGATATTGCCACTTTTTGGCCCCTTATGATCCTACACATACCCTTTTAGTTTAGTTTTTGGTTTAGCTTTCTATTCTTTATTTTTTTGTTTCTTGGCTAGTTTTGGTTCCTTTTTGTCATCTAGTCTTTTAATGGGTTCTCTCACTCCTTGTGACACCCTTGATCTTAGATTTATGGCTATTATGTAAAGCTTCAAGCCAATCCCATTTTTATAGAAGTCTAATTAGAACAATATAAGCAATTCCATGCAACACATCCACACCATGTTCATCACTTTGAATTTATCTCCTCAAACCCACAATGAAGGGGACTATCTCTACACCCAAGTATTCCTAACTCATACATTGTTGAAACCTTTTCAATTTCTTATCAAGTTTCCCTAATTGTTCAATAGTCACTTGCATTAAAGAGTCATCATCATCATGAGAATCATGAGGGGAATGGATCTCTATAATGCTAGGTATGTCTTGTGTAGGAATAGAGGATTCATTCAAGTTCCCATGTAATAGGTTGGTCTTCTCACACTCAATGCCCTTAGTAATTAAGCTTTGGGAAGCTAAAAGTCTATAACTTCTTATCACTAAGATAATGGATTTGGAACTAAGGGTCACGAAACTCATACAAAAAGAGGAAAAGGATAATAAAATAAATTTTTACTCACAAATTCCTCTCATACAATTGATAATGCAAGTGAATGATGTGATTAAACAATGTAAATTTTTAATAAAATTATTTATTAAGAAATTAATTAAGAAAAATGCACTATAGAAATGACATATTTGAACAATTAAAGTTTCTAAATCTGAAAAAATAATATATAATAAAACTGATATATGATCATATAAATCAAAATTTAATGCAGTGCACAAGTCGGGTTCACCAAAATGTAATGGGGTGGGAAAATGAGATATTCACTGGTTTAGTTGAATAAACAAGGAGTGAACTCACTTTCCATTGTATTACATTAAGGATGATGGAATACAATAAATTCAGCCTCATGTCTATGGGAGAAGGTTGAATATAGATTGGATTTACTATCCTTCCTTGAGTCGAAATTTGTAATTGAAATGAAATGATTAAGTACAAAACATACTCTGATAATATAAAATTTAAAACGATCGTCATCAAACGATAGTTTTAAATTAAATTTATAGATGTAAAGTATATATATGGAAATTAGAAGTAGAGAGGAACTTGTGTCTAAGATCTGGGCTCTAAAATGCAGGTCAAGGATGCTACATGACATCAACCCAATATTGTTAGATGTGGACAAGAGAAATAGTTTTAGACTTAGAATGTCACTTTGAGTATCTCCTTAAACATTTTCCAAAAAAGTGTCAATCATTGATGCTAGGCAATTTTTATGCCATCTTTTAACTTCTAAAAAATTGTGTTCTTTGTGTCTCATAGTACTCTTTTTAGATCTATAACCATTATCTTCATATCCTATTACCTAGAAATACAGAAGGAGTTTTTTTGTTGTTGTTTTCATAGGGGTTTGTCTTTGTTAAACCCAACAATGGAATTAACCCTATGATGAATTGAAATAAAGTTGGAAGTGTGTCTTCACATTGTAGAAGCTAGATCTAAAATTAAAATCCTAGATAAGAATTATATACCATTATAAATATTTCTTTCAAGTCTTAATGAAAAGGTTGATGTTATCATGTGTTGGGATAATGTACAAATATGTGGCTGGATTGGTTGAGGTATGTGTTATCATTGATGTCAACATATTCCTTTGTGTGTTCCAGTGTTGCAGTCAAATTATGTGAGTTAGTTTGGCCATTGTGTTGTCGATGAGTTGTTGTGGATTAAAGGGTTTTGAGATAAGTATCTTTAGTTGATTCAGCTTAAGTTTCAGTGATTTGCATGGATATTTGATTGAATTATGAGATCCGGTATTGTGGTTGGTTTTTTAGGTGTTCGGTTATAATCAATATTATGGATTTTGCTCCACATTATTTTGCATTGTAATATATTGGTTTGCGGATTTGACAAAGTGTTCAAGGGACATTCTGGTGTGTCCTTAGTTCAAATGGTTTTTGATTTGGAGATCCAAAAGTGAATCTTTCAATTTGATAGCCAGTTCAGTTAGTGTTCTTCAAGTCTGGTATCGAGATGATGATGATTCTAGTATTTGAGTTGGTGTGGTTGTTTCTATGGCAATTCACATTCCTTGTGGATATTTATAGATGATTTCTTATTTGTGTTTGTGGTCCACATTGGTCGTTGAGCGTATTATTGATGATTTTCCTTGTTCGGTGGTGTTCTTCATGTTGTTGGTTGACATGACAATTATAGTGTGTTGCAGATGTTCGAGGTATAATTCTTGGAGTTGTTTCATGTTTAAGGTGGTGATTTAGGTCCATACTATGTCTTGGCTGACATTGTTTTGGTTTGCATTTATTATCATAGCATTGATGGTTATATCTTTGTAATTTGTGACGAGTGTTGAGCCGACATTGAAAAATAGGTTTATTATGTGTGTAAATTAATGTAATACTTATGTGAGAGAGGTATCAGTATGTGAAAATAATGTTTTGATTTTTCGAAAGTAGTTAAATAGTGTGAAGAAGTGTGAAGAGTTGTGCATGAGAATATTATGTGTTATATGCTTAATCAGAACTATAACCAAACATGAGGAGATGCTATTCTATCAGTTTGTGCTCTTCCGGATGTAATCCAAATGTTCTTGTAAGATAGTGAGTCTTCCCAGGGTTGTTGCTCTTTGCTATTGTTTTGAGAAGTGACCTCTAGGCAGTGTACCTGAATGCATGTACATTCCCCATTGTAATATTTCATATACTCCTAACAAGGTATCATCTCATTGTGGCTGTGTTTCCACCATGGTTTTTCTCTTGACCAGGTTTTCCATGTCAAAAATATTGGTGTTATGTGTGTTATTGAGGTGGTGTTGATTTGTGCTTTCGCTATTAATTATCAGATTTGAAATTGTGTTTGAGTTAAGTAAAGTTTTTAAGAAAACTGATTCACCCCACTCTCTCATTTTTTGCCTTGTTGCCAACAATCATGTAGGGATGAAAAAAATTATTCATAAGAACTTGATTGTTGATTCCATCGTGAATACTTGAAATATGAATACTTGACCAAGATCCTTCACTACTTTGATGCTACTTGATTACTTTCTCAATTGAATTTGATAAAGTGTAATTAGAAATTTGTGGAAAGATAATTGAGAAGTTTTCAAATGATGGGGCAAGAATTCCTTTATACCTCACCCCATGAAATGTGTTTGAAATTATGAAGTTGGCCAACATGGTAAATATACTTTTGCCCAAATATTTTACCATTAGAGGGTCTAAAATTGGGCCTTTTTGTCTAGACAATCGTGCTAGGTGTCCCTGACCAGTAAGTAAATGGTACTAGATTCCCTCGACCACTCCATTAGGTCTGAGTCAAAGATCACTAAATAGTATAGAAAATGAAGATTGCAGGTTTGAAGTTTGTGTGAGTAGAATCGGAAAAATTAGGGCATAGAAGGAAGAAACACAAAAGTGATGCCCAAGGGAGTATGAAATTATATAGGAATACAGTTTACCATGCTTTTGACTCAAATAACAAAAAGATATTTCCCTTGTAAACTATCTAACTACTATTACCTTTGGCTATTAAGAAACTACCTCATATTTACTAGTTTGAAATTGTTGAAGAATCTAGAGGAAACTTGTGGAACCCATGTCTTTCACCTCATTAATGAAAGAATCTATAAGTTTGTTGGGTTTTTTTTTTGAGAGTGAGAGAGAAGCTATCATGGGTTGCCAATGTATAAGAGTGGAACCCATGTCTTTCACCTCATTAAATAAGAATAATTAGATGTGGGATACTTTTGAAAGAGGGGGAATTACCTCTTTCATAAAAATTATGAAAGGGAAGGATGAAGATCTTTCATCTTAGTTAATGAATAGTTGGAGAGACAATAAGGTTAAGGTGTGGGTATCCATTTAGAGGTGTCAAAATAATTAATATCTTAGGTGACATGGTTGAGATGTGAGGGTGAAAAAATTCCATGTCTGAGCTACAAATAAGCTTACAATGACTATTTCTATGTTTTTTGAGGAAGGAGAAGAGCTAAAGTGACATAAAAATGGTTTTGGTAGAGAGGACTTGTTACCTCTATTGGGATTTATTAATCATTTGATCAAGTACTTGACCCTCAAAGGGTCTTTCTTCACAATTCATAGGTAACACTTTCCTCTTGTCAACTATTTGAGACACTAGAAATTAGTTAGCTATCCTCTTTTTCTTTTTTCCTCCATGGAGAAATGTGTTGGGAATGGTCTTTATCCACAATTACATCAAGGCCTTATTTATTCTATCTATAATTATTTCCTAAAGACTACCATAACCCTAAATCCTACTCCACCTCACAACCCTCCCCCTGATCATGACTAAAACCCTCCTTTGACTGATAGCTCAAAACAAAAAATTGCCTTAAATGATGAAGCCCCTTTTCGATCTAGAGCCATTGATAAATACCCTTCTCTACTCCACTAAGAGGTAGAATCTATCTCTTGGATATGAAACCCATCCACTAGTTGTGTACATTGTCCCAAAACCTACACTTGGTAATGGAAAAAGACCCATCAACACCCTTGGTAGCTTGTGTTGGCATTTTCCATTATAACAGACAATGGGAGATTGTTGGCATTTCAATAAGGATATTGAGAAGGTTGTTGATGATTATGGATATAACTCATTAAGGATGTTTAATGTCTTAATATTATTATTTTGTCATTGATGTCAAGAAATTGATTTTCTAATCCAGTATGATGTTGCCATATCTTGAGAAGTATGTTTTGAAGAGTATAAAGATGTCGGTAAAAGACACAGAAAGAATATGATGGATAAGAGGAGAAATAAGTTATTCAATGGGCAACTATTACTGAGTTAGACAATGATGAGATCATGATGTTTAGACTGTTTTGATATCCTACATATGTTGTTAATTGTAAGGTTAATACTATACTATGTTACCAAGCAAAGAACCTAGTTGGTAAACCCTAAGGTTATCGCCATCAGTTAATGAAGGCAAAATGTCTACTGAGTGAAGTTTAGTATTCACCGAGTTGTAACCAAGTTGTAATCGAGCTGTAACAGAATGCATTAAATGATTACATACGTTATTTAATGAAGGAAGCTGTTGAGCTAGAACTGATTAAATGATTGGTATGTTGTGAATGAAGTTTGTTAAAGAATCTATGGAAAAGGAAAATCGACAGGAAGATCTACAGCTTAGATTGAACTACAATACCCTAGCACAAGTTCCAAGAAATGCATGCGCGTTCCGAGGCAAGGTAAAAAAATTTTTAGATCGAAGGATACATTGAACCTAGTCAAAGTTTGAAGATCTGATGGCTATGATTGATCATGGGAAATGTGATCAAGGTGATTAAGCGGTTGGCGAATTGTTTATAAATAGGGAACTGTTGATAAACAATGTATGCAGGCAAATGTATGCACAGGGATGATACATAGTGATTACAGATCACAGAAGCTTGAAGACCTGTTTGAATAACAGAGTATAGAAGCCCAATAGATGGACAAGATTAGTTCTATGTCTAGATTGTATTGAGCAAATAAGAATCTGCTTTAGCATTTTAGATGTGAAGTTGCAGATAGATTTTTATTACTGTTATTTTGTGAAAGTGACAGAAAATCTCTTAACCGAGTGGACTTAACAGTCTTATTTGTAAAACCCTCTAGCAAGGTGACATTCTGATTGAGTGTTTGAAAGCCTTTAACAAGGTCACTTCTAACAAGGTGAAGATCCTAACAGATCTGAGGGAAATCCCTTAACCGGGTCACATCTAGCAATGTGTTTGTAATCTTTAATAGGATTTTCTTTTAACCGAGCATACTCTAGAAGAGTATATTTCTTAGTGGGTCCTAAATCCCACAGTGGTTTTTCCCTATTTGGGTTTCCACGTTAAATCTGGTGTTATGAGGTTTATGATGTTTATATGCTTTTGAGTTTGCATGTTTAGCAGTTTTGGTTATTTTACTTAAGTATCTGTTATCGAGGTTGAATCTGATGTTTTTATGGAAGATTAAGTTTGTATGATTCACCCCCTCCTCTCATCTTGTTGGCTATTGGATTTATACTTACATTAAGTATTAGAACTATCAATTGGTATCAGAGCTTTGGACTATGGAAGAAAAGTTTAAAGGTACTTGAGGCAAAGATCCAAAAATGTATAAGAGGGATGCACCGAAGCTGAACAAGTCAAGTTTCTCTACATGGTAGAAAATGATGAAGCTGCACCTATCAAGAGTTGAAGAATATGTTGTATATTATCTGGAGAATGATTTCATCACACCGAGCACCTATCCATTAACTATGGAAGAGATAAAGGCAAATCAAGAACATATCCAAGCAAATAGACCGATTCAGAGTTTAATGATCTAGAAGGCTGCAATGATGCGAAGGCAATGTGGGACAAGCTCATATCTGTATATGGTGGAGATGAACATGTTCAAAGAGAAAAAGTAGATAGTCTAAGAGGAAAACTTGAATCTATGAGGATGAATGAAGGTGAGAACATAACTCAGTATAGTACAAGACTAAAGGATATTGTCAATCAAATCAAAGGAGTAGGTGGACTATTGAAGAAAAGGATATAACAAGTAAGTTGTTAAGAACCCTTCTACTGGATTATGCAATCCAAGTCTCTGCAATCAATGAATTGAGGTTTGTACCTAATATGCCAATTTATTTAGATGCTACTATTGGTAAGCTACATGCATTTGAGTTAAGTAACTTTGATAATAGTGGATCTTCGGTAAATAAAGTTGAATCTACATTTAGTTCTTTTCATCTTGATGAATCTAATGATTACAATGAAAGAAAGTATAAGTAATCCGAAGGAGATCACAGTGGAGCAAGTGAAAGATTTCACAAGAACATGGAAGAAGTACACAAACTGTATGAGGAAATCAGAAAGCAAGAAGAGTTTGAAGCACTATTAGCCAGAAGGTTACCATGAGGCAAAGGTAAGTATAAAGGATAACTACCTTTGAAGTATTTCAATTGCGATAAAATAGGACATATGGCTTCTAACTGTCCTGACAAAGAATCTATTGAAAAGAGAGATTACCGAGATGATAGACAGAAAGATAATCATTATAGAGGACACCGAGACTTCAGAAGAAGAGATAGAAAGACATGCTTAATAGCCGATGAGGAATCCAATGATGATAAATTAGATGAAACTGATATAGAGGAATTAGTTTATGTGGCTATCAAAGATGGATCAGATGAAGAAAGGTATGAAGAAAAAGCCCTAATATCTCACATAAATACTAATGATTCTTGGATCATAGATAGTGGATGCTCACATCATATTGTAGCATCATAAATTGTACGCACTTGCTAGGGTGGTACAATTTCACACCTAGTTTAGCACCTGCCTTGGCAAATTTTGCATTTTGCATTGCATTTCCCCTTTAGCACTTAATTAATCAAATTAATTAGGTCTAAGGTTCTTCCACATCATAAAGTTGGGCCCTTTTCATTAAAGTGTGCCCCTTTCATTTTATTCCTCCAATACATCATTTAATCAAAAACCTTGATTAGGTCCTATTTTGAACTTGGGGGCTTGATTTCGGGTGTCAAAACATCTCGAAATCAGCTGTAACTTCGGGATTCGCTCTAAAATCATCATATCCGACGGCCCTGAAAATTTGGTGAAAAGTTGTCAGGACCATGGCACCCGGCGTGCACATGGTCCCGGACATTTTTCCCAAAATTTTAGGAGCGCGATCCAATCATAAAATAAAGCTTAACCCCAAGAAATTGGTGGGAGATTCAATCTCTAGGTCGGCCAAAAGTTGAAATTAAGACCTAGGGTTTCATATATAAGAGCTCTCTTTCTTCATTTGAAAGGAGGCAGATTTTTGGTTTCAAGGAACTTCTATGTAGCGAAAGAGCAGATCTTTGAAGACTTCAACAACATTCAACATCCATCCATCAAGCATTCATCAATTTCATTCATCCATTTAGGGCTTTGAAGACATTGAAGAGCAATAAGGGATCACCGGCTGAAGATTGGCTTGTACCCCTCCCTTGGGGTTGGGTATGATTTCATGTTGTTTTCATGTCTTTGCATAAGCCTCATTATGTCACTTGCATTCATGCTTTAGATCACTTGGCATCTTGATTTGGAGCATTTACATTGTCATTTACAAGCAATTAGGGTTTACTTTCTAGGTTGCTCTAGTTTGCTTACTTGCATTTTAGATCTTGCACACACACAATGTCTGCACACACATTACTTTTACAATACAACTTGGCTATTCATGGAGGTGGAAATCACCGAAGCGGGGGTTTGACTAAGGCAAAACCCTATATAGCTGCCCAAACACCTTTTTCAGATATAAGTGCAGGTTTCGAGACTTGGATGACGCCGCAGGTTGCAGATCCAGAAAAAGCAGGTTGAGACAGCACCCCACATCAAATTGCAGAGCAGAATACTAGGACAGGGGTGTGGGGCACCCTGGTGCTGCCAAGACAGGGGCGCTAGGCGCCCTGGTCCCTGGGACAGGGGCGCTGGGCACCCTGGTCCTTCTGTCAGACAGCAATTTTTAGCATTTTTGACAGCTTTTCAGGTTGCAAAACAGTAGTTTCCAGAGCAGTTTCAGGGGCAGAATCAGGACAGTGGCGCCCACGCCCCCATCCCGAACATTTTCACTCAGATTTTGACTTCAGGTATGCATTTACATTCTTGCCTTGTCCTTGTGTTTACAGCTTTCCATTGTTTAAGTTCAATTCTGCAATCTTGTTATTAGTTCATACTTGCACTTTGGGGTTAGGAATTGAACTTGCATCATTTCATCTTTCTATTACAACAAAGGAATAGAAATCCTAATAGGTAGCCCGTGGCTCTCTCTTCCACAAAAAGAAGTAGCCAATTGTGTGATACCTCTAGGCTCTTTCGTATTCCACAAGTGTGTGTGGTTGAAAGTGAGATTAGGGCATGTTTGCTTAGTGTCACTTTTTCCCCCACACATTTTGGTGAACCCGACGTGAATTCCAATCTTCTCTAATTCTGATTTATGTTTTCAAATTTGAGTGTTTATGCTATTTCAAATTCAAATTTGTATTTACAAGTTTTAATTTCTTGCAAAATTCAAAAATTTAGAGGAAATTTTTGCTAAAATTCAAAGTTGAACTTGTGGATAGCTTAATTGGGATCAATAATTTCAAATCTGATTTAGGAACTCATTTGAATCATAAATTTCATTTTCTAAATCTACATTCTAAGTGCTTGCATTGGTTGAAATTAAACATTTCCTTCTATTTTGCATGTGTTATCATTTGAAAGAGGAAAATTGTTGTCATGATGCATTCACTTCATAGATGTGATAATGGGTTAGCTTCCCTTGTTTCAATTTTTCCTTCTCCTAAAGAACCTCCCCCCATCTATAACAAAATTTTAGTGCCTAAAAGAGTTGCTTCCTATCCCTTTGAGAGTCTCCCATGCTCTAAGGATGAAGACTTTAAGAGTGATCTTGACAATTCTCCTAAAATGTGCCCTTCCTATTTATCTATCCTAGAGGAAGAGAATGATATCATAAACACATTTCTTAATGTTACTTCACCTTCCCTACATGATGCCTCTCTAAGTGAAAAGGTATTGATGGACATTGACTTATTTTCTCCTAAAGTTGGTCCTTTCAATGGGGGCATGTTAGTGCAACAAGAGGTTATGAACACTTCTTTCAAAGATCTCCTTTCTAAGCATGAATCTTTGGAGAAATATGTTCGTGTTCCTCCTAAAAAACACTCCCTTCATGAGGATCCTCTTGTGCAAGAAGATGACATTATCTCTACATTTCCTATTGATGGCATTTCCTTTTCCAACAAAATTCCCACTAGAGATGATGAGTTAATGATAAATGCTTACCCTTCTCCTAAAGTTTGTCTTACCCATAAGCATCCCTTAGAGAAAGAAGATGAAATAATAAGCAATTTCCTTAATTCTCTCTCCCCTAAAGATCATATTGAACATATTTTGAGGAAAGAGGACGAGTTTAACACATCTATTGATGCTCTCCCTCCTAAGGATGAGGAATTAATAAACAATGTTATCTCCTCTCCCGAAATTGACAATACTTCAAACATTCCTTTCGACAACTTCACTATTTGGGATGAACCATTAGAAGAAGGTATAGATTATTCTCTACCCCTAGCCAAAGGGGATGAAATCAAGATTGAAAACTCCCTTGATAGTTTCTCACCTTCCTTGAATCTCAATTATTCTCTCTCTAAAAATAAAGCATCTCCCTCTCCTCAACTTGGTTCTACTCATAAGGAAACCCTAGTTCAAAGCAAGATGGTTAACATCTCTTTCAAAGATCTCCCTCTCAAAAGTGAGAATTTAGAGAGTAATGTTCATCCTTCTCCTAGAGAATTTATTCCCCATGTAGATCATTTGATGATAGAGGATGATATGACCTTTCCTAGTATTACTCTTCATACTAGAACATCAATGCCTACCCCTTGTCTTTCTCCTAAAATTTATTTAATTCATGATGAGATTTTAGTGCAAGAGAAGACTATCAATAATTCTTCCAACACTTTTGTTCATTCCTCTAAACCATCCTCAATTAATTTTATAAATGTGAATGAAACACCTAACAAACCTCTCTTCACTGTCCAAGGTGCTTGTCCTTCTCAAAATTCTCAACTTTTAAATAAGCCTATCTTAGTGGTTCAAGGTGGTTATGCTAATGATTATTTTTGCACTCCTAAGAAACCTATTATTACTATGCAAGGAGGTTATTCTACTAAGAGCCCTTATGAGTACGCTAAGCAACTGACTAGAGAGTTATAATGCGGTTGCTCATACCTATAACACAAGAAATAATAGGCAACCTAATCCTCCTCCAGTTATCCCAACTTCACTTCCTCCTTCCCAACCTATTCTTCCTCAAGCTCCTCGTATTTCACAAATGCTTAGTAAGGACTATGATCTCATAGAACAACTTAAAGCTACCCCTGCTAAGATATCCCTTTGGGATTTGATCCAAACTTCTTCCGCTCATCATGGAATGTTACAAGATGCCTTGAAAGATTTGAATGTTCCTCCACCTAATACATCTAGTAATATAGTATCTTTGGTTAACTCTGTGATGAATCCTAAAGCTCAAATTGTGTTTACTCAAGATGAGTTGCCTACTAGTGAAATTCAACATCAATTTGATCCCTTGATGATTGTGGTTATCATAAATGACACTGCTATAAGACGAACACTAGTAGATAATGGTTCTGGCCTTAATGTGTGTAGCATTAATCTATTGCATAAGATGAATGTGGATACATCCCTTATTGAGCCTGACTCTCGTCCCATTCGAGGCTTTGATAATGTGGCTAAGTCTTCATTAGGTATTATCACCTTACCCATCACAGTGGGACCTGTTACTTTGCCTACTCCTATCCATGTTATGTCGGGAAATCTAACATACAACTTGTTATTAGGGAGACCTTAGATTCATAGTATGCAAGCTGTCCCCTCTACATTGCATAGACAACTTAAATTTATTTATAACAATAAGACATATACCTTGATAGGTGATACTAATTTTCAAACTTGTTTGCAAACATCTACTTCCAAAGGGAGTTCTTCTAAGCCTTCCTCTTCTAGTGATGACTCGTTAAACAAGATACCTATGGACGAATCATCACCCTCTGATAATCAAAATTCTTTGGATGAGTCTGAAGTTCCTAAAGAAGATTCTTATCAACTTGAATCTACACATGAAAAGGCTTTTGATCCTGAGAAGGTCCTCGCAGAAGACGATTGGGGATCTCTTGATTTCAATCCCACCTTTGTAGGTGAGTATAGGGTTCCTCCTAGAGAGCTTAAAGTTAAAGAGAAGGAAGAAACAAAAAATCAATCAGTCTTACCTAAACCTATGAGCAATAATTTTGTGGCCGCTTCTCAAACTTCTTCTCCTCACACCTCTAATTCTGAAGAATTTGATTCTTTGTCTTACGAAAAACCACCTTTTCTTTCTGAAATGGCTAATCGTTATGGTCGTGGTTTTCATATTTTGGCTAAGAGTGGCTATAGTGGAAATGGTTGTGCCGCAAATGAACAAGGAATTAAAGTTCCTTTAGAACATAACATGCGTGAATATTCATTTGGACTTGGATATAATCTTTCTAAGCCCACCAAAGCATCTAAAAGACCATCTCTCAATGTGAATGCTATATTTAGTAGTGATGATGATCTCACTTCAACTAAATCATCTTCTACTTCTATCAACTCTCATTCCCCTCATAAGGAAATCTTGGCGATGAACAAATCTCTTTATGACTCCCCTCAAATTTCTAAATCCAATTATGAATCTTTATCTCCTATTCATCATAAAGTCCTTTCCTCTAGGGATAAGGCTCTAATAAATTACACTCATCCCTCTTCTAAGATTTCTTGTGACTTTTCTTCTTCAATTTTTATCATTTTATACATGTTTTTGATCTCACTTATAGTTGAGCATTTAGCATGTCATATTCAAATACCTCATTCAATCTATCATGTCTTTAAATAACATTAATGGCTATTATGTTGCTCATCATTATGTGACATTGGTAGCTCATTTACTGGGGGCTCATTGTCATTCATGATGGTACAATTTCAAGTGCAATCATATTTTTTGAAGCAACATAATAGCCTAATTTTTCTATGTTATCTCTTGTTCCTATGGGGTAATAATGTGGAAATATTGATCATCTTTGCTTTAGAATTCTCTTTTCCTAGATATGGGAGAAGATGTGTATTCTCTTTCTTATCCTACCCACTTCTTGTGAGGAGCATTTTACATACACTAATGTCTTGCAATTTGCTTATGTCTAAATCTCTCCCTGGAAGATTGTGTAAGTCCTTCTCATTGTCCTTATCCTTGGGAGGCAATGATCTTTCCTTATTTTTATCTAAGGATCCACTTTTTCCTATTTCGTGGATGGTGCGAACTTTATTACTTGATGTTATTCCTTGTATGTATTTGTTGTTGTTTGTTCAAGGATTCTCTCTTACAAGAGGTGTAAGTCCTTGACTACAACCTCTTTTGCACTTGGTAAAATACATCCATAATGAATTCACTCTCCCAATTGGGTTAAAAAGAGCGTCATCCTTCATTAAGAATCACTTTCACCTCGCAAAAGAAGGAAGTATTGCATTCTTATTCTCTTCTTTGTCTTATTCTAGAAGATGTTATATTTGTCTAAGACAATTCCTCTCGGGGATAGGTATCTTTTGTACAAAGATCTCTTCTCCTCTAAGGATCTCCTTTACACATACTATAGGATATCCCTTTTCAACTATCTTATCCTTGCTTAAAGAGTAAAAAACTCTCTTGCTTGGATCTATGACATTTTGCATTTTTGGGGTATCTTCTTTTGTGATGAAGGTAGGTATCCTTGTTCTACTTTACTTATGACATAAACATTACACTTTTTGAGCAATGGGTCATTCTCGGAACCAGAGCACAGACTCTTAGAGCGAGATGTCTCCATTTTTCTTTTATGCAAGGTGATTATTCTTGGAACTAGAGCACAGACTCTTAGAGCGAGATGTCACGCTTTTGTACTATACATATACAGGTTGTAGCATACTCGGGCATAGACTCCTATGAGGTGCTTCTAACCTCCCTTACACACACATGCACGAGGTTGAGTGGAAGTAGCAGCATAAGGCTAGACTTTCTCACTCTCCTCCCTTACATGGATCACCTAGACAGACTCTAGGGGCTAGTTTTCCATGTCCCTTTTTCCCATGGATCACCTAGACAAGATCTAGGGGCAAGAAGTCCATGTTTTCTCTCTCACTATTCTTCTCATGGATCAGCAATGTGTGTATTCATGCTTCTTTCCTTTCTTTTCTTTTCTTTGCATTTTGTTTCCATTTACATCCTTCATCTTGTGTTAGAGAACTCTCGAATCCTCACACTCTTTGTTGTGTTGGAATTGAGGTTTAGTCCTCTTTCTTACCAAATGATTCTCCATTAGTTTTTGATCTCATATCAAATCTTCTTGTGAGCATTTGTCATCAATATTCTTTAACAATTCGAAGTGGTAAACATGATACCCTGTTTCAACTCACTAAAATTAGCAAGCCGAAACAGGGGGGGCATATAGCTACCCTCGAATTTTCATCACCTTCCTTAGTAAGCATTAGGTGATTTTGTGATCTAACGTGTGTTTTGTAGGGTGCGGTTCCTAACTGTGTACTGCAGATACCGCTAGGGGCTTCGTTCGACAGACTTATGGATATATCCTTTTTCAAATAATGTTTACTTTTCTGTACTATAGCTTGCATATGCACGTAGTGTTCATATGACTGCTAAAGTGGGGGCTAAATGTAGCATCGTAAATTGTATGCACTTGCTACGGTGGTACAATTTCACACCTAGTTTAGCACCCGCCTTGGCGCATTTTGCATTTTGCATTGCATTTCCCCTTTAGCACTTAATTAATCAAATTAATTAGGTCTAAGGTTCTTCCACATCATAAAGTCGGGCCCTTTTCATTAAAGTGTGCCCCTTTCATTTTATTCCTCCAATACATCATTTAATCAAAAACCCTGATTAGGTCCTATTTTGAACTTGGGGGCTCGATTTCGGGGGTCAAAACATCTCGAAATCAGCTGTAACTTCGGGATTCACTCTAAAATCATCATATCCGACGACCCTGAAAATTTGGTGAAAAGTTGTCGGGACCATGGCGCCCGGCGTGCACATGGTCCCGGACATTTTTCCCGAAATTTTAGGAGCACGATCCAATCATAAAATAAAGCTTAACCCCAAGAAATTGGCGGGAGATTCAATCTCTAGGTTGGCAAAAGTTGAAATTAAGACCTAGGGTTTCATATATAAGAGCTCTCTTTCTTCATTTGAAAGGAGGCAGATTTTTGGTTTCAAGGACCTTCTATGTAGCAAAAGAGCAGATCTTTGAAGACTTCAACAATATTCAACATCCATCCATCAAGCATTCATCAATTTCATTCATCCATTTAGGGCTTTGAAGACATTGAAGAGCAATAAGGGATCATCGACTGAAGATTGGCTTGTACCCCTCCCTTGGGGTTGGGTATGATTTCATGTTGTTTTCATGTCTTTGCATAAGCCTCATTATGTCACTTACATTCATGCTTTAGATCACTTGGCATCTTAATTTGGAGCATTTACATTGTCATTTACAAGCAATTAGGGTTTACTTTCTAGGTTGCTCTAGTTTGCTTACTTGCATTTTAGATCTTGCACACACACAAGGTCTGCACACACATTACTTTTACAATACAACTTGGCTATTCATGGAGGTGGAAATCATCGGAGCGGGGGTTTGACTAAGGCAAAACCCTATATAGCCACCCAAACACCTTTTTCAGATATAAGTGCAGGTTTCGAGACTCGGACGACGCCACAGGTTGCAGATTTGGAAAAAGCAGGTCGAGACAGCACCCCACATCAAATTGCAGAGTAGAATACCAGGATAGGGGCATGGGGCGCCCTGGTCCTACCAAGACAGGGGCGCTGGGCACCCTGGTCCCTGGGACAGGGGCGCTGGGCGCCCTGGTCCTTCTGTCAGACAACAATTTTCAGCATTTTTGACAGCTTTTCAGGTTGCAAAACAGTAGTTTCCAGAGCAGTTTCAGGGGCAGAATCAGGACAGTGGCGCCCAGGCCCCCGTCCCGAACATTTTCACTCAGATTTTTAATCCGGGTACATGTTTACATTCTTGCCTTGTCCTTGTGTTTACAACTTTCCATTGTTTAAGTTCAATTCTGCAATCTTGTTATTAGTTCATACTTGCACTTTGGGGTTAGGAATTGAACTTGCATCATTTCATCTTTCTATTACAACAAAGGAATAGAAATCCTAATAGGTAGCCTATGGCTCTCTCTTCCACAAAAAGAAGTAGCCAATTGTGTGATACCTCTAGGCTCTTTCGTATTCCACAAGTGTGTGTGGTTGAAAGTGAGATTAGGGCATGTTTGCTTAGTGTCACTTTTTCCCCCACACACATATGATAGGAGATAAACACAAGTTTGTTATGTTAGAAGATTATGATGGAGGGTATGTAAGATTTGGTAATGATGAACCATTTCTGGTGAGAGGTAAAGGATCTATAACACTTCTTGACAATGCAAGATGCAATGATGTTTATTGGGTTGAAGGTTTGAAATACAATTTGTTGAGTGTAGCACAACTAAACAATACAGGTTACCAAATAGAATTTCAAAAAGGAATTGTCAAAGTTCATGACAAGAATGGGAAGTTAGCTGCTACTGGGACATAAACAAAAGGTAACACATTTAACCTTAACTCAACTCGGAACGAGTGTCTATATGCAAAGATAGATGATACCCGGTTATGGCATAAAAGGTTTTGTCATGTAAATTTTGATAATTTGATCAAAATAGCAAGAGGCTCCGAGTAAGAGGTCTACCGAGTTTGGAAAAGCCTAAGAATGCTATGTACCAAGGATGCCAGATGGGTAAAATGACAAGATCAATCTTTACAAGTAAGTCTTACACTTCTAAGGGAATTTTAGATCTTGTGCACACTGATCTTTGTGGTCCTATGAAAGTTGAAAGTTATTATGGTGATAAATATTTCATATTATTTGTGGATGATTACTCAAGGATGATGTCTGTAATGTTTTTTAAAGAAAAATTAGAAACTTTTCAAATGTTTAAATGGTACAAGGCAAGAGTTGAAAATGAAATAGGAAGACAACTGAAATGTCTTAGATCAGATAGAGGAGGAGAGTTCACATCTGATGAGTTCAACTTATTCTGCAATGGTCATGGTATTAAAAGACAAGTCTCTGCACCGAGAACACCACAGCAAAATGGAATAGCTGAGAGAAGAAACAGATCTATTATGGATTGTGCCAGAACCCTGATGATTGAAAAGAAAGTGCCACCAACATTTTGGAGAGAAGCAATAAGAACAGTAGTTTACACCCTGAACCGAGTACAACTGCAGAAGGGTACTTTGAAGACACCATATGAAATCTGGTATGACAAGAAACCTAATGTAAGTTATTTAAAAATCTTTGGAAGTAGATGCTATGTACACAAGGATGATAGAAATGGCAAGTTTGATCAGAAAAGTGAAGAAGGAACATTTCTAGGTTATTCTTCTAGAAGCAAAGCATTTAAATGTTTGATCAAATCATCTAACAAAATAGTAGAAAGTGCAAATGTGAAAATTGATGAATTTGCAGAAAGAAATGATGAAGGAAATTCCAAGGAACCAGAAGACTATGATGAATTTGTCTATGTTCAACCGACAAGTCTTACCGAGAGAACTATTGAAGGAAATGAAGAAGATATCCAGTTACCGAGTGATGAAGAAGATCATACAGAGCCTACTGAGCCTATATTAGCCAAGTATGTCAAAAGACATCATGCACCAAGTCAGATTATAGGAGATAAGGATGATCCAGTGATGATAAGGAACAAACTGAGATAGAACACATGTCTGATATCTGAATTTGAACCGAGAATAGTGAAAGAGACATTTAACAGTGAAGATTGGATAAATGCTATGACAAAAGAGATTGATCAAATCAAGAAGAATGACACATGGACACTGGTCCCAAGACCGAAGGACAAAAATGTAATCGATACAAAGTGGATTTTTAGAAACAAGCTGAATGAAAAAGGTGAGGTCATTCGAAATAAAGCAAGACTAGTTTGCAAAGGTTATGCCCAAGAAGAGGGAATTGATTATGGTGAAACTTTTGCACCTGTGCCTAGACTTGAAGGAGTAAGAACATTGTTGGCATATGCTTCTTTTAAGAATTTCAAGGTATATCAAATGGATGTCAAATCTACATTTCTGAATGGAGTATTAGAAGAAGTTTTTATTGAACAACCTGAAGGATTTGCTGAAGACGAGAGTAAAGATCAGGTATGTAAATTGAACAAAGCATTATATGGTTTGAAACAAGCACCTAGAGCATGGTATGAAAGATTGCACTCTTATTTGATTAAGATTGGTTTTATAAGGACAAGTGAGAACAACAATATGTACATGAAGAAAGATGAAAATGGAATACTGATCTCAGCCATATTTGTTGATGATATTATATTTTGTGGAAATGACTCTTTACGCAAGAACTTTGGAAATGAAATGAGCAAAGAATTTGAGATGTCATTAATCGGTGAGATAAATTATTTTATAGGTTTACAGATACTACAAATGAAAAATGAGATTTTCATTACTCAATCCAAGTACATAAAGGAAATCTTGAAGAAATCTGGAATGGAGGATTCAAAACTAGTAAGTACTCCTATGACTACCAACTGTAAACTATCAAAGAATGATGAATCTGCATTTGTTGATGAGACACTTTACCGATCCATGATTGGAAAGATACAATATGTTGTTCACAATAGACCAGATATAGCACATGTAGTAGGTATAGTTGCAAGATTCTCTGCAGATCCCAAGGAAACACACATGATAGCAATCAAAAGAATTTTTAGATACTTGAAAGGCACTGGCGATTATGGCTTAGTATATCAGAAAGGAAATGATTTTGATTTAAAAGTTTATACTGATGCTGATTGGGTAGGCAACATTGATGATAGGAAAAGCACAAGTGGAGGAGATTTCTTTTTAGGAGAAAGACTAGTAAGTTGGCTTAGCAAGAAACAAAGATGTGTTTCACAGTCAACAGCAGAAGCTAAATACATTGCTACAGCATTGAATTGTACCAATATAGCATGGATCAAACAATTGTTGGAAGGTATAAATGAGAAAGTTACCAAGCCAGTAGCTATATTCTGTGACAATACTAGTGCCATTAACATTTCAAAGAATCCTGTTATGCACTGTAAGACAAAGCACATCTCTATCAAATATCATTATCTTAGAGAAGAAGCTCAAGAGAAGAAAGTGGTGTTGGAGTATGTTAGCACAAAGGAACAAATAGCAAATATCTTCACCAAGCCATTGCCAAGGGACACTTTTGAGTATCTCAGAAGTAAGTTAGGGGTCCTACCCCTATCTTCTACTCACTGACCGAGTTCAGCGAAAGCATCAATTCGATGACTCTACAGAATATCTTTTAGGAGTTGATGCCGATTTACACACTTTAGGATGTTTTCTAAAGGTGTGCAAGATACAATACAGGAAACATGAATTGAAGGCATAAATGCTCTAACTGAGACTCAGTTGATACACAACAGCAGGAAATCACTTCATACAGTAAGAAATTATGTTTTAGTTCTTTACTTTTTGGCATTGTTGTCAAAGGGGGTGAAGATTGAAAAAAAAAGACTGGAAAAGAGTGAAGAAAAGAGGAGAAGTCTAATGTATGGGGGAGAAGACTAATGACAGGAAGAGAGCATTTCAGCATTTGAGAATCACAGCAATCCGAATCTTTTTAAGGTCAAATCAATTGTTTTTGCCATCAATGCCAAAAGGGGGAGATTGTTGGCATTTGGCATTATAACAGACAATGGGAGATTGTTGGCATTTCAATAAGGATATTAAGAAGGTTGTTGATGATTATGGATATAATTGATTAAGGATGTTTACTGTCTTAATATTATTATTTTGTCATTGATGCCAAGAAATTAATTTTCTAATTCAGTATGATGTTGCCTTATCTTGAGAAGTATGATTTGAAGAGTATAAAGACGTCGGTAAAAGACACAGAAAGAATATGATGGATAATGGGAGAAATAAGATATTCAATGGGCAACTATTATCGAGTTAGACAATGATGTGATCATGATGTTTAGATTGTTTTGATATCCTACATATATTGTTAATTGTAAGGTTAATACTATACTATGTTACCGAGCAAAGAACCTAGTTGGTAAACCCTAAGGTTATCGCTATCAGTTAATGAAGGCAGAATGTCTACCGAGTGAAGTTTAGTATTCACTGAGTTGTAACTGAGCTATAACAGAATGCATTAAATGATTACATATGTTATTTAATGAAGGAAGATGTTGAGCTAGAACTGATTAAATGATTGGTATGTCGTGAATGAATTTTGTTAAAGAATCTATGGCAAAGGAAAATTGGCAGGAAGATCTATAGCCTAGATTGAACTGCAATACCATAGCACAAGTTCCAAGAAATGTATGAAAGTTTCGAGGCAGGGTAAAGCATTTTCAGATCAAAGGATACATTGAACCTGGTCAAAGTTTAAAGATCTAATTGCTATGATTGATCATGGGAAATGTGATCAAGGAGATTAAGCGGTTGGTGAATTGTTTATAAATAGGGAACTATTGATAAACAATGTATGCGGGAAAATGTATGCACAGGGATGCTACATAGTGATTACCGAGCATAGAAGCTTGAAGACTTGTTTGAATAACAGAGTATAGAAGCCCATCAGATGGACAAGATTAGTTCTATGTTTAGATTGTATTGAGCAAATAAGAATCTTCTTTAGCATTTTAGATGTGAAGTTGCAAATAGATTTTTATTACTGTTATTTTGTGAAAGTGACTGAAAATCTCTTAACTGAGTGGACTTAACAGTCTTATTTGTAAAACCCTCTAGCAAGGTGACATTCTAATTGAGTGTTTGAAATCCTTTAACAAGGTCACTTCTAACAAGGTGAAGATCCTAACAAATCTGAGGGAAATCCCTTAACCAGGTCACATCTAGCAATGTGTTTGTAATCTTTAACAGGATTTGGTTTTAACCGAGCATACGCTAGAAGAGTATATTTCTTAGTGGGTCCAAAATCCCACAGTGGTTTTTCCCTATTTGGGTTTCCATGTTAAATCTGGTGTTATGAGGTTTATGATGTTTATATGCTTTTGAGTTTGCATGTTTAGCAGTTTTGGTTATTTTACTGAAGTATATGTTATTGAGGTTGAATCTGATGTTATTATGGAAGATTATGTTTGTATGATTCACCCCCCCCCTCTCATCTTGTTGTCTATTGGATCTGTACGTACATTAAATAACATGGGTGGAGAAGGAAAGGATAGTTTACAATTACTAGAGAACAACTCTTTTTTCTCTCCTAAAAATTCCCCTGCGATCAACATTTCTAATGGTGAGTGTTTCAAGGATGAAAGGACCACCTCCTTTGGAGAAAGAAGGTTAGCAAGACTAGCTAAGCTCACAACTACAACCAAAATGGAAACTACTATATACAAAACCCCCTAAGTTACAAGATAAAGAACATTCTAGATAATATTTCTTTAATGAAGAATCTATTAAGGATAGTGAAGAAACAATTGAGAAGCTCCTAAATTTTATTGACAAGCCCCTTAATTTTCTTTGTAAAGTTTCCTTTTCACACTCTATACCTGGCATTGATAACCACTCCTAGGATTCTCTTGATGGGATTAATGTACTTAAGAACCTTAGTGATGAGGAAGAGGAAGAATATTTTGACAAGAGAGTCACTAGTGAAGAAAATTCTTCTCAAAATTGGCAAATGTTGTGTGCTAAGCTTGTAGGCCTTGGAACTCAAGTGGAAAATCTAGAGACCCTTCAAAATTACTTAGATTATGGAAAGAATAGAGAATGGATCATATTAGTGGAAAAAGGAATTGAGAACCTAGTGAAGATCAATAGGATCCTACTGTAAAGGTGTATCATGAGAGTGGTGACTGTGGCAAAGAGGATTCAAAGAAAGAAGAATAGAAAGGAGCAAGTGAGCATGAACAATGGAAAGGATAAGGTAAAATGAAGTTTTTCTTTGTCTCCTTGGAAAGATATGGGTGTATCAAGTACTAGATGATTAGTGATATATTTCTTAGAGTCCCCATATTTTTAATGTTGCTTGGTTAGTGTTCTATGCAATTATTAGTTTTTTGCTTGTGGAATGTTTTGACATATCTCTAATTAGTGCAGGACAAGGAAAAATTAGATGAACTTTATACCTATGCAAAATAATGTTGTTTGTTGAGCATGCAATAAAACCCGTCAAAATTGCAAAGTACTACAAAAGGAAGAACAATGCTCTGGTAGACAAGGGTAACTTAGATGAAAAAGGAAAAACAAAAGTAGAAGAGATCAAGGAGAAGCATGAGAATATGTGGGTAAGAAAGGATGAATCCAGAGCTGACATTGGGTGTGCACTCGAATCCGGTGCAAGATCTTCATCTAGAAACTAGAACTTTATGCCTTAGGGGGAGTTTTTTCATGCAAATTTTAAGAACCCTCTCTTTCATAGTCTTCAATCATTTCTAGAAGATTCGAGAAGGATTGAATCACATATACAGATAATATCAAGAAGTTTCAGAAGGATCTGGTGCTTCGGTATGCATTTTCATAAAAATCATTGTAATCGATTATTGCATTTATTACAGTGGAAAATTAAGATTTCTAAGGATAAAAGTGCATTTTGAGACTTCATTTTTCAAA
This sequence comes from Cryptomeria japonica, assembly GCF_030272615.1. NCBI lineage: Eukaryota > Viridiplantae > Streptophyta > Pinopsida > Cupressales > Cupressaceae > Cryptomeria > Cryptomeria japonica. The sequence goes on from NC_081412.1 coordinate 671,233,545, forward strand.
GAGACTAAAGCAATTTGGCAATTTCTACAGTGAAAAATATGAACAAACCATTTTCTTCATGGTTGACAAGGATCAGTGTCTAATGGAATTAGTGGAGCCTTGGTTAGTATGGATCATGCCCATGAGGTATGAAGTTGACTCTGTTACACTTGAGGCATATGCCCAACACCTACTAAGTCAATCGGTGGATCCCAAGGAAGGGAGATTTGGTATAGTTAAGGAGAAAGACCTTAGTCTACATATGAAATTCACTACTCCTTCCTGGGAAAGAAAAGTTACTAAGATGGCAAAGGTAGTAGTTGCTTAGATGGATTTGACCAAGGAGGAGTTGAAGAAAGAAATGGAGAAATATTCATAGAAAGAGATTGTCTGCTCTTTCTCTGGTAGCACAACTTGCAAAACCTAGCCCATATGGGAAAGGTATTCTAACACAGAAAGAGAAGCCTAAAAGAACCTATGTTGTAGTATCTCTGGTGGCCTCAGAAACTGAGTCTGAGGAGGAGGTAAGAGAGACAAAGAAGAAGAGATTTTTTTAGAGTGGTGAGGAAGCCATAGTTTAGTGGAGCCCAGCAAAGAAAAAATTCTAAACCAGATCCTATACCTAGTGCAAGGCCCAAGAGAGAAAGGAAAGTCAAGACTCAACTAGAGTCTAGTACACATCAAGGCAAATCTAAATCTATTCCCTCATTGATAGCAGATTATTTAATAGATGAGATAATAGTTGATGGCAATTTGAAGAATATTGGAGCTTGTTATGAAAATTTGTATGAAGGAGATAAAAGAAAAGTTGAGGAAGCATTTGTATTATATTTACATTATTTCAGTATAACATTAATTGATTAATAAAAGACCATTCCAAAGGATTTGTATAGTTTGATAGATGCTAGAAGGATGACTGAAGCAAGCTTGATAGGGAGATGAAGGAGAGAGACTTGATAAATGTTTGAACCTCTGTTTCACGAAGTGGAGCTAAAAGATTAATTGAAGAGACAAACAAGAAGGAATTTAGAAGTAAAAATAGGATCAACAGATTTATGATTGGAAATGTAGAGGAGGTGAGGAAAGAAACAGAGTTGATATGGAGAAAGGTAATTGAAAATGACCCTTTATACAAGGACGTATTTAATCCATCTCAGCCAGAAGATAAGAAAGGTGTTTATAGAAGTTTGAAGGTTAAGAATCAGTCTAAAGATCAACCAGAAGACCAAGGTAATACAAAATTTGATGTTGAGACCAGTGATGCTCCTCCAGTGGTAAATAGCTCTGCAACCCCTATGATTCAATAGGTTGACACTGCACCAAGTAGCAACACTGGTACAATAGATAAAGGGGATAAGGGAGAAAAGAATTATGTTGAGACAGTAGAGGCTAAGGATACTAAGGTAGATAAAGGTAAAGATATGGATGATTTGGAAATGGCCACTCCTCCGGTTATAGGGACACCGCCTCAGATTCCTATTAATCTTGATGGTTCTATTGATCTTAGGAAGAGGCCTCCTGCTAAGAAGCTTATGCTTGTAGTTGTTATACAAGCTAAGGCTAGCCTATATCTGGTGAAGTTTGAATCAGAGGATAAGAAGCTAATTTTTTATGTCAATAGATGTTCTGCAAAAGGTGGCCCCTAATGTACAAATAGATTCAAATAATAAGCCCTTCAATAAATTGTTATAGTTAATTAATAGTGTAACTACCAATTTTGATTCTTTGGAGAATATGGCTACACATAAAGTTTTGGATAAATTCAAGAATGTTAGGAAGCAAACATTCCAAAAGATGATTGAGGATGATAGGGTGAGGCTGAATAAGAGATTGCAGATTATTTCTGACACGTTGTCAGAAGCTGGTAAATTTAATAAATTTTGTCTCATTTTGCCTAAGTTGACTGTTGATATTGATAAGCAGATAGGTGTTTGCTAGGTTAAGCTTGTTGGAATTTCTCAGTCCTTTGATCCTAATGCAACTCAAGGCAAAAGTGTTGAAGGACAAATTATAGCCCTACATGATCAGATCTCAAGCCTTCAAGCAGATAAGGATAAAATTTTGAAGAAAGTAGGTGAACTCTAGAACCTGATTGCCACCCGGTTGGACACCATATTAAGTAATAAGGTGGACTGTATGAAGCAAATGGCCCAGCTTGTATCATCAGATTTAAGATAGTTAGAAATGCATGCCATTATATTTAGTGCATAGTTTTGGACAACTTGAAGAGTGGGTGAAATACTCACCTAGGAATTTTGAAGACTATCTATGTTGACCTTTTCAAGTATTTGTAAAGATTTTTGGACAACACCTCATCTTTGGCATTGTTATCAAAGAGGGAGAGATAAGGCGAAAAATGTACATGCTGATTGTGTATGGAGTATACAGTCTTGGTTCTTGATCTAAGCGGGAACCTTAGGATTCCTTCATTCTTGATCCAGTGTACAGGCTTCACAGGTTTCTACACTTAGCCATTTTTCATGGGTGTTGCCATCAATGCCAAAGGGGGAGATTGTTGGAAATTGACACTCATCTGGTGATCTTTGGTAACTTCTGGTGGTTTTTGATGGATTATTATTGGTTTAGGGTTGTCATTGATGGAAAATCTTCTTGGAGATCAGATCTAATGGTCATAATTCATCTTATTCAAAAGTAGGTGTTAACTGGTAGCATGCTAACTAGTATTTCAGGAAGAATAGAGCATTTCTTAGTCCAAATGCTTTCCGAGGATTACAATGCATTGAATTGTGTTCTTGTTGATTGGGATGACTTAGATACATTATTTTATTCATTTAACTCTTTCTGTCTTTTGCTACAAATGATTTTGTGCTAACACATTTTTGTGGATTTCAATTTAAGTATTTTAGGCCTTTTCAACCTGCAACTTTTATGTGAAGTTTTGGTGTTGATATGATTATGGAACTATTGTCTACAATAGATAATACTTATTCCATGTATTTGGATCTTACATGCATTTTTGTGCTGATGTTTTCCAGAACTTATCAACACCATAGTCTGTATTAACAGAAAAAGCAGTCTTGCAAAGAACAAAAATAAAGTTTTCTTAAAAATGTAAGGTTTCCAATATTTAGGATTCCCAATATTGTTCTTTATCAGATGCTCAAACTATTATTCTAACCTCATTGTTGGTTTTTAATATTATCAATCCTTTCATCCTTGCTTCCGCTGAACACCTAAATTTAGCATTCAATTTAATGCTCAAACTTACTCAACTTCAGTATTCTAAGTGATGAAAATGAGAGCAATGGAATTCGACGTTACCCAGCACCTCGACACAAGTTCTAGGTATTAAATCCACAATCCATTTGTTTTAATGTTCATAGGCAAATACATATTTCACTAATATTTTTTTTAGCATTGAGAGATTTTTAGTAAAATGTGACAGATGCATCATCTTTTTTCCCTATGAAGTTACCACAAAATGTGGACTTTAATGATGTGACAGCAACCAGTTTGAAATCTTCCATGTGATTAGCTTGGTCAATATGATTCACTGGGAAAATAAAATGAAAAAAGAAATCCAGATAAGAAAGCAGCTCAATCAAATAGTGCAAACAAAACTTCAGAGGAAGCAACTCTATCATAGTATACCGAGAGCAAGAAAAGTTTCAGGAAATTATTTATGTAGTAATCAAACACAATTTCTTAGTATTGTGATTTCATTAATTCCTACGAATGGATCCATCTCAGAAAAAATGTAAGTGAACATTCATTTTCAGGCTAAAGTGAAATCTTGATAATTTAGCATTTTTACTACATGAAATGCTTTTGAAAAAATAAATAAAAAATTAGTGATTAGTTTTTTGTTTTTCCTTGTGGTTGGAACCCAAGTACATAGCAGGTTAGGTTGTAGCTCCATTGTAATTAAGAATCCAAACATATAGAAAGTTATGTTGCAACCAACATGTATGCTACAAGTTGCTAGTTACTTTCTTTATATTTACTAATCGGGGCTGTAATTGGAATACTTAGTAGGTTGGCCTATAGTCAAAACGAAAAAACAAGTTGCTAATTAGTTTATGTTGGAATCTAAGAATATTGAGAAGGGGGGGTGAATCGGCTTTTTACCGGTAAAGATATAATTAGACTTATTTCTTATCAACTAATTAACAGTGTATAAAATTAAAGTGCATACACCAAATAACACATAGAAAGGAAACACCATAACACCAAGATTTATATGTGGAAAACCTTGCAAAGGGAAAAACCATGGTGGGGCTGATACCCATAATATCTATATACTTGATCAAGGTATATAAATACTACATAGAGGGTTTGCACATGCAGAAAGGCCAACTACCTAGAGCTTTCTGCTCAAACAAAATAAGAAGTCTGACTGACTTACAAAATATTACAAAGTGTTTACAAATGAAAATGAACTTATAAATTGCATCTGACCATAAAAAATAGAGAGCCAACCTTTTTGTTGTCTTAAAGACTAATCATGAATTTTTCATCTAATTATACACCCATCATATTTTTCTCACAGAGTAGGGTAAACCTAATAGTTGTTAGCCTCTAGGGAATGGTACTACGCATTATGACTTTAATTTTCAATAGAACCGATGACACTAATTTCACAGTTGTCACATGTTCCACATCAACAATCTCGAAATGTGATCACACCCAAAATAACACAATATTTAAATAAGAACATGTACAAGGCTGTAATTATAGGTGAACTTACATACAACTCCTGATGCACGTATTAATTAATTTCATAAAAACTTAATTGTGTAATGTTTGATCGATTCTTTTCTAAACAACCAACCAAGATTGTCCTTGTCTTCAGTTTCTTCTGCAAGTGTTCCAACTCTAACAAATGCTCCATCAAACATTTCTACTAATTTTTCATTTCAGGTCTTCCTCTGTTTATTATTTTGTCATTCTAGGTCTTCCTCATTGCTGTCTCTTGTATGGTTCTTGGAATCTCTCCATGATTAGCTGCACATCATCAACTTGCAAGGACAGTGCTAATGTAAGGACGGTGCTAATGTCGAGGACAACATCAACACAACATGAAGCATCTTTAGTTTTCTTTCCGATTTCGCTCTTGATCTCAAGCTTGCTTCTGAAGAGTAACAATTTGGTGTTATTTCTTTGATTGTATTAGTTTGTTTGTTGATTATTACTAATTATTTTGTTTTCATAATCTAAACCTATCGAACAACAATTCAAGTTTGAAACAACCTGAACAGCTCCAACCACTCAAACAAAACAGCTGGAATAAGGTTCACTGATGCTTTGTTATGTTCTATTCTACTACCAGTTGAGTTGTGCATGTGAACTGCACACAAACAATTCTAGTTGCTGACAAAAATGCATACTCGGAATCTGTGATCAATTCGCAGTCATAATCGCATCACCATTAATTTTTTTCTCATCTCCAAATCTATCACCGAACTGTTCTTCTTAAATATCATGTTAAGTTCCATCATGTTAGCTACAATGAAAGTATAAACATGTTGGCTAATGGAACATAATAAAATCCAAACATAAATCTAATGACCATGTTGGCCATCACACATAACCACCAAAATCCATGAAAGAAATAATCAAGACCAAAAGATTTCCTATCTGGGTCCTATCCATTATCGGGTACCATATACACATTACCGAGATCAGGACATGTTGTTGGAATCAAGTTTTAGTTGGGTATGAAGTGAATGTCGGTGTCGATGTAAAACAATATGAATACCGGTTAAGTGCAATGAATGCCAGTTAACCAAACAATGAAACCATTTATCCTGAGATGATGAGTTATCATCAATGACAACCCAAAATGCCATTAACTCTTACCGAATGAGTATCAATTGCCAATAGTTTCCTTCTATTTACTTTCAGCTACCTAGTAGGTTCGGATGTAGCCAAAATTTCAGGTTGGCAATTAGTTTCATTTTATTTACTTGGAGCTGGAACCCAAATACCTAGTGGGTTAGGTTATAGCCAAAATTCTATAAGTAAGTTACTAATTGGTTTCATTTTATTTACTAGGGGTTGGAACCCAAACACCTGGTAGGCTGGATTGTACTGGAATTTTCATAGAAAGTTGCCAATTAATTTAGTTTATTTATATGTGGTTTGAACCCAAATACCTCATAGGCTGGCCAATAGCCGAAATTTAAGTAGCATATTAATTAATTACACCTGCATGTTAATTAATTACATCTCTTGTATTTTCTTATAGCTGGATCACAAATAAATAAGGCTGAACTTTCTTTTAGTTGTTAAGGGTCATAACACAAATTTGTAGACGATTGAGCTATAGCCCTGATTTTAGTAGTAGTCTTTGAACCCAAGTCTTGAGAACTATCAACTATTTTACTAGCCATTAACTACTACGCTGAAATTTTGTATATAGCAGATTTATATTTTTTATATGGCAATCATCTCAAATCTATATGTCATATCTTTTTTATACGATATGCTCAGTCTTCTGGATGATTTTCCTCAAGTTGGTAATGTCTTGTCGATTTTACTCAAATAATTTTGATAGGCTATTGTTTACTATTTTAGGTTGTTTTTTTAATCCTTGTTCAGTATCTAGCCTAGATTTAAACTAACATATCCATTCTAGCTTGAAATATTTTCTTGCTTTAGGTCTTTCAGATGGCTTCACATATTTTTAAGATCTTGTAGAAGAGAGATCGCTCCATTGTACTTTAAGGGCCTATTTATTTTCTTTGAATATATCCTTCATCCCACAAGGGCATTACCAACAGTCAATTTGATTGTGGATATAAATTATTTCCATGTACGAGATAAGCATTGAAATAATCATAAATAAATCTAGAAAAAAATTAATCAATCAATCTAATCAGTCAATCAAACCAGTTAATCAAATAAATATTAGGTTAATTAGTTAGTTTATAAATTTTGACACTTAGATTAAATTTTATCACTAATATCATATTACTAAATAGATTATTTCATTCCACTTCTAAAAATTTGTAAACTGATTTATTAAACAAGAAGGAAAACTGTAGAATGAAAATAAAATTGTTTATTCCACAAAACTTTGAATAAACAATCATCGCTTTTTTCATTTTATCAAAGTCATTGATAATATATTAATTATGTTGCTAATTGTATTGTTCTCTTTCTCCAGAAAAAACATAGAAGCATCACAAAAGCATACTCTATGGTGTCAATAATTTTTGTTTATGTTTTGGATACATGTGACAAATCAATCAATTTAATTTAACCACTGTACCCATACTTTCATCAACATCAAAGGCATTACACTTTCGGCAGGAACTTGACACTATGCATCTCTTGTTTTAATATGGTTTCGCATCAACCAAACCACCAAATTTAATTTATGTTTTGATACATCTTTGAGTGATGTGGAGATGTGGTGGAAGATATCCCACACTAACATCAATCCCTATCAAGTTTATAATTCGATGGTTGCCTTTATCTATCATATTAAAAATTTGATGGTTTGGTCATTTAAAGGCCTTTCATTTGATGTTCTAAGAAATATATAAATCGTCATTTTAAATTGTTTAAATTATAAATAATTTTATGTAAAATATTCTATACTAATTTTGTTAATTAGTTTCATTATTCATACATATTAATATCAAAGAACATAATTGGATCAATTATGAAGTGTCTATGTTCAACATTACCTATAAGAAAATATATGTGTGTGTGTGTGTGTGTGTACACACACACACACACACATATGTATGTATGTATATATATGTATGTATATACATATATATATATATATATATATATATATATGTATGTATGTATATACATATGTATATGTATACATATATATATATATATGTAAATATGTATGCATATTTATATAAATATAGATACATATATACATACATATATACATGTATATATATACATATATATCTCTGTGAAATGAGTAAGCATGTGATCCAAGGTTGTTGTTAGTCAAAATGTGAAAAATGGATGAATTTTGAAAATTATAAAGAATTGAGGAAAATCACTCTGTGAACATGTCCTCATCATCGTTTTGTGTTATATGACCCATTTTCGCTTGAACCTAGTTCATAGTTTGACATATTTTAAACTTTCAAATTTTGATTTTCCTCACTTTAAATCGATTAAATCCCACATCCAAAGTATCATCATGAGAAATAAATGATGGTATATGCTTATCCTCCGACCTTGAAGGCGTGTTTCCAATTTCGGAGCCTAACTCCTTACCAATTGAAAGTTGTGGCCATTTTTCCTGAATCGAGGCATTAAAGTCTTATGAGGAATATTTAAATTATTCTTTTAAAAATAATTCAAATATTTTCAATTATTTTCAATATATTCCTCATTTTGATCTTTTGAAGTGAAAGAGCAATCAAAAGCCCTTAGGTAGGTTTGGATGAAATAAATCTTTTGCTCAAAGCCCTTAATTGCTCAAAAAAGTCAAAATTCTAATCTTAATAGGTTAAAAATGCTCAAAATGTGAGCAAGCCTAACCTATTGCTCAAAAATTTCAAAATCCTAACCTATTGCTTTGAAAAGTTAAAATTCTAACCTGGGAAGGTTAGAAATGCTAAAAAATTGAGCAATCCTAACCTAATATGCTTAGTTGCTCAAAAATCCTAACTTTCTAACCTCCCTTACTCGAAAAACCTAAGTTGAGAAATTCATAACTATTTTTCAAGAAACTTTCAAAAGGTTAGAAGATGGAGTCTTCGGGAACGCTCAATATTATTGCAGGTTATGGAGGAAACAGATTTGTTGGAAAGGCTCTGGAACATTTTGCATAAAAATGGAAGCTTTGGATCAGCCCGACAGAGTGCCACTATAGACAAAGAACCTCAGAACACACATTGCAAAAAATTGAATAAATCCAATTTGTGGCAAAAATTACATTGTCAATGTTGTGATAGTAAATACATGCAAAATGTGGAGGCAGAGATGTATGTGATTTGTTTGACAAGTTTTTCCAAAGAGATGTCATGTGACAGTGTACAATGATTGCAAGATGTAAAGAAATTTAATGTGGTGTAAACGACTTTCAAAATTTAATAGCGCATGCAAAATGTGGAATCACAGGAAATTGTACTTGAACCGCCTAATAGCATGCCACAAAGTACCGTAAAGAATTGAATGAAAAGATTCTAAAACATGCATTCCAAATGTGAAATAATGGACAACGGATTTGATTGTTTGATAGAATGGCTCAAAGAGACGGTGTCTCAAGGAATATAATGGTCGCATAGATATGCGCAAGATAGACATATTGGAAGGGTTATGGAAAATATAAATGCAAAATAGGCTATCAACGTTTGTCCAAAGAATAAATACATAAATGCAAAATGTGGAAGCACAAGATAAGGCGCAATATTTGAAGAGATGTCATTGTATGGGATGGAGTAATTGCGGGATAATGCACCAAAATTTGTTGAAAAATATTTTGACAATATAAGAAATTCAATTAGCAGGAGTAATTCCCAATTCATCGACCTTTCTCAACAATCCACTCGTGCCAATCTAGAAGCTTTGAACAGAGACGCCTCATAGAGACATTATCTCAAGAAACGGTATGTCGTGATTGCATAATATGCAGAAATTGAATTTGTTGAAAAGGCTTTGAAAAATCTCGACAGCAAATGCACACAACAGATGTAATTGGCGGGTACATAGCCCAAATCTTGTCGAATCCTCTCCGCCTGAGAGGAGGAAATTTAAACAATATATGGACATCCACCAAACCACTGTGTACGAAGGTTTTTGTCAGGTATATGGTTTGAGATGCTATGATTGACTTGCTTGTAGAACTTGGAATCATACACAAGGCAAGTGAAATATTTGACAAAATGCCTCAGAGATGTCATCTCACCGAATGAAAATGTGGAAGCAGAGGTAGTAGGTGAAATGTTTGACTATTTGCCTATAAGAAGTGCGAGTTGAAGGCCGACTGAGAAGCACAAACAAGGCTGCGAATTGTTTGATTGGATGCCTCAAAAGAGATGTCATGTCAATGAAGTGATTGAAGAATGTGTAGAAAATTGATTGTGTAGGAGATCTCTCAAAAAATTTGATTTAGTGAGGAATTCTGGAATACATTCTAACATTGTGAGCCAGGCATGTACATACACACGTGGTTATGCAGTTTTAATGGATAAGTTCTATAAATACTTCAAGAGAATGGGTAATTCTCATTCCAATATTCCTAAAGCCTGTTACAATTTATTCATGGTCATGGTGACTATCTGGAGCATGTACTAAATCCTTCTATTAAAATATCAGTCAAAATCATGGCAGTTGCATGGAAGTACTTTCTCGATGCCTTGCAAATCATATATCATATAAGTTGAGTATTTCCAATATTAGTATTGTCATAGTGAATATGTATGTAAATTGTTAAGGAACTATCACCCTTTGGAACCCAATGACTATAGAGCACCATAATGGATTTAATGAAATGTTCCAAAAACTTCCAAGCTAGTGAAATTTCAGAGAGTCAAAATGTTTCGCAAAATCACTCATAGTGATGTCATCTCAAGGAACAACAATGCTTACTATTAGAAATAGTTTCAAAAGTTGTCATAGATGAAGCAGATGGAGTGGACGAGTAGCTTAGCAAACCAAATTTGACATTTCATTGAGATTGGGGGTTTTCAAGTATCTTTGGGGTAAAAGTGACTTGTTTCAAATATTTGTAATAAATTAGAAAATAAGCTTTATTTGTGTAAAAATTGAGAAAAGTCAAAGTAATGAAGCTTATTTTTATTTTCTCAAATTTGTAGAGGTAGTTATCTCTAGGTAGTTATCGAGTGGTTATGAATTAGTTATTACAAGATGCCTACAAATACAAGGATTTTTCATTGTAAAAGGGAGACACTTATAGAGGGGAAACTCTGCAGAATTTTGTATAGAAAATTTAAAGAAATTTTAGTTTTCACATTTGGTACTCAAAGCTTTTGGACTTGTATATTTTCAAAAGAATAAAAAAATATATATTTGATTTGTATGTATTGCATATGTTTATGTGTTATGATTATCTCTTTCTCGTATGTTGAATTGATAATCCTTTTGTATATCGGTGGAATCCATTGATTCTCTATTCTAAAGTTTATGTAAATGATGAATCACATCATTTCTTGGTATTTGGAATTGTACGTGTTAGTACAACTTATTTCTTTGTATGTTGAGGTTTGTTGTCTTTCTTTCGTCATCCTTGCATATCTAAAACTTGTTTTGTGCTTAAACCCCCTTTGTATCTATCATCATTTGTGAAATCCTATTTGGTGTTTGTATGTCTACCATTGGGGTTTATATTATTCATGTTTCTTTAGTTTTGTCTCCATTCTGTACATTCAGGTAAAAAGTATACAAAAATCCCAAAATACTCCCATCATACGAGGGAGCTTCCCCTCTGAAATGTAGAGAAAGATTGCAGTTTGATTGCAATCTCTTCAACTATTTTCACAGTTGTCACAGTTCTTCGGGCAAACAAGGTCAATATTGAAGATAAATTCACAGTGAAAAATTTGTTTACCAATAATACATATACATATATACGTATATGTGTATATATATGTATATGTATATGTATATGTATACATATACATATACATATACATATACATATACATATACATATATAATATATGTGTATATATATTTATACATATACATATGTATATGTGTATATATACATATATGTATATAGTTTTTATTATTTTGTCTCCTTACCTAGCCATCACAAAACCCTAACTTAAAATAACACGAGAATAGAAAATGTAATAAAAATTTAACTTTTTCCCCACATTAATGTAATGATTATGTAAATAACATGATTGTCAAATTCTTAATATTCATCAATTAAAATTTATTATACATTTCTAAATTCATATTATAAATTTTTTAAGATAATCTTAATAAAAATAATTTTTAATTTTTTAAAAAATATATTCTAATTATTTGGCTTCTTATCGAGTAGAGACTAGGGTGGATTCCAAAATTTGTTTGGTTGCCTCTAAAAGAAAATTGCCATTTTTGGGAGATTAAAGATAGACAAATCTGTAGGAAGTGTTGAATTTGTCTCATCCTATGATAGTTAGGGCTGTGAAAAGAATCTTTGGAGAATAATTTTTGAGGACCAATAAAAAACACAAAATGAATATGGAGATCCTGATGGCCTTTGTGGCGGCAATCCTTCATATGGGACTTTCAAAGGATAAGAAAGAGGCCCTCTGCAAGAAAGTCTTCAAGTTGTATTGTTGGTGGATTTGAGCAGAGTCATGAGAAATATCAATGATAATGTTGGCAAGACACACTACTCTGGTGAAGATTGATGCATCAGAGATACTCAGGGGTTATCATTGATGGCAACTTTGTTCGAAATTCACATCCGGTATACATATATTTGGTTTATCAGAAGTCATTTTGTTCATAGAGCATAAGTCTAGAAGGTGGAACATAGTAATCGGTGGAATGTGCATATGTTGATTTTGATTGGATAATTTTGGTTGTAGTGATTAAGGTAGTTGATTCAAGGCTCGAGGCAAATTATTTCGTTATCCGGATATCTAGTGTTAATTCATTAGTAAGTTTAGAGGTCTGATATCCGGTAATTCAATTTGAGGAAAGCTATTCTAGTGTAACATGTGTTGCATATTTGTTGGGTTGATTTTGGTGATTGGTTTCATGTTTGAGGTGTTTGGGTCGACTTATGGGAATCTTATTATCATCATATTTTTGTCCGCATTTGGATATATGGATGGATTGAGATGACTTGGTGATACACTTTTCATGTTGCATGCTATGTGGTTTTTGGAAGCCGACATGGTTAATGATTCTTTTTGTTGGTGTAGATATATAAGATAGATTTTTTTGATCATTTTGATATATATTATGAGTAAGAGAAGTTTTTATGAGGGAATGTTCAAAGTTAGGTGAATGTGATTGGAGGTTTGGTGCTTCGATATTAGATAGAGCAAGAAAATAGGACAGAGAGAGAACAATTGTAGAGGTTGATCCGAACCTAACCAAAACTAAATTTTGGCATATTTAGATGCTATATTTCAGTTCATTCACCATTGTATTCATTTTAATATCCTATAAGGTAGTGATCCTTCCTCTAGGTTGTAACCCCTTTGTAATTGAACAATGAGCTCTAGGTAGTGTGCCTAAATGTAAGTGCATTCCCCTTATCTAATACTATCATACTTCTGGCCATAGTATAATAATATTGTGGGTTCAAATCGTACCCATAGTTTTTCCATTTTTTTGGTTTCCGCATAAAATTATTAGTGTTATGGTTATGTGGTTGTTTACTTTATGTTTTTCGCACTTTTCTTTCTTTCTTATGCATCTGGTGGTTTAAAAATTAGATTAGCATGTTTGAAAAGTGTAAAACACTAATTCACCTCCCTCAGTGTTCATTGATTCAAACAATTGGTATTAGAGCCTAGTTCCTCGAAAGATTCCTAATAGGTTGAGTAAGATCTGGAAGATTGAATCAATAGACTCTGGTTTTCAGAGACAACTTAGTGTGGCACTTGAAGATCTTGATGCAACAAGAAAAAAAGTAAGTTCCCTAAAAAGAATTCTAAATGCATCTAAAGACTTCATTGAGATATTAAAAGATCAAGTGAGTACTTCTAGAAAAAAGATCAAGGAGTTGATGGAAAAAATGAATGACAAAGAGGAGCAAAGCATTGATAGTGAATCTCTACAAGACAAGACATATGAATGTGAGAAGCTCACTAGAGAGAATGCAGTCTTGAAGAATGAAATGCAATCCATTGTAATTTAAGGCGACAAAGGAGATTGAAGGATGGAAGAAGAATTAAGAAACCCTTACTCAGTCACTGAAGGATAGATTTGATGAATGTTGCAAATTGACATATCAGAATGATTAGTTGAAACTTGAATTTCTGCAATACAAGAATGATGGACAAGAACTTGAAAGGTAGATCATAATTTTGAGAGATGAGCTTTCTACTGCTAATGAGTACAAAGAAAAGTTCAAAGCTAGTTTAGCCTTGTTAGATGAGATGCTGGAAATTCAGAGACATGGAAAAGATACGCGAGGAATTGGATTTGAGAAGGGATAATCCACTGGTTCTAGACAAAGCAATCATCAACAAAAGAACAAGAAACCTCTAGTAAGATAGCCTAATGCCTACAAATTCAATGGTAAATTATTTGTTTGTGAAAAATTCAGTCCTATGGAAAGTGAAAGCAAAAATAAGATGAATAATGGGATGATAAATAATGTGATGAATAATGGTTCTACCTTTACCAGACAATGTTTCACATGCAACAACTTTAGTCATAAATCAAATATGTGCAGAATGGTGAATAATTTTCAGAATAACAGATGTCATGTGTGTGAAATGTTTGGACACATTGCTAACCAATGCAGGTTGTGATCAAATCAGATGAATTTCAAGCCTATGAAAAATGTTATTTTCTATGCATGCAACAAATTGGGTCATATTGCAAAATATTATAGAAGCAAGAATGTAAGCAAGAATGCTCTAATAGACAAGAATAGATCAGATGAAAAGAGAAAAGATAAAGTGGAATAGATCAGAGATCAACATAAGAAGTTGTGGGTTAAGAAGGAATATTTAAATGTTCAAATTGGTTCCACACCTAATTGCGGTGTTGGATCCTCATCTGGTAACTAAGGCACTTTGGCCTTAAGGGGCAATTTTTCATGAAGATCCTCAAAACTCCCTTTCAAAGATTTGTAACTAGTCAAGGATGGTTGCAGGTGATAGAGACTAGCTATGTAGTCGATATCTGGAAGATTTCATGCCTATCTGAGTATCTGGTGATAAAATCACATGAAACAGGGTATTGAGAAAACTTTTAGGGTTGTACATTTATATCAACTTAAAGTTAAGTTTTTGAAAAATAAAAAGGCATTTCGATCGTCATTCTTCACATTGTGAATGAAGAGTAAGTGAAACAAAGAAAGGCAAACGAGATTGCGAATTCATAATCGATCTTGAAGTGATTAGTCAAAGATTCCTTGTATCGAAATGACATCTGCATCTAGTATTGTGACTCCATTGGTGATTGATAGTTCTAAGAGAGCAAGGCCCATGTTCAAAAGACATCCATTCAAATTTGTTCAAAATTATCTGGAAGGTTCTTTTTACTTTGTCCCGTATGGTGTGCTACATAATGAAGATATTAGGGCATACACCCACTATAACATCGAGGAGCTTGGAAATGCGCATATGTTATCACTTTACACTAAGTATATGATGGATGGAATGGGTAATCTGAAGCTCAAATTCAAGCCATTGCAAGATAAGGGTTATATTCAATTTATTCAATTTTTGGTGTTCGATGAACTTGAATGGGTCTGATATATCTTGACCCAAATTCACGATGAGGTCATAAGATCACGAAGCAATCCATTCAAGTAGTTACCCATTTGAATGCAACCGATGAGATCTCTGGTTTGAAGAATGTTCATAACACAATGCTAGGGTAAAAGAACAAACCTGTGTCACACTTTTATAAAGGAACTAGCCAACACAACTAAAATAGTTTAACTTTGACCGTATAAAAGTGACATTTATAAATTGAATTTTGAAATGATGTAAATTGACCAAATGTACAAATATTACTGAAATTTAGGTCTAAACTATTTTTAAATTTTTTTGAAAAAAATTGATATTTTTTTTATAAATTTAACAATAGATTTTTCATTGCTGAAAAATACAAAATATCAGGGGTCCTAGACAGTGTCACCAAAAAAATGAAAAACGGACTTTACTTTTTATAAAAAAAATTTCCAAATACAGAACATATATATGCAGTGTAGAAAAAAAATAAAAAAAATTGATGTGTATTTTTCTCATTATAATATTTTGAAGTCCAATATAGCTAAATTTGATAGTTTTCATTCAGCGTCCTCTTTTAACTAATAAATTTATCATTAACCAAAAAATGATACCCTTTTCGAGAAGATTCTCTCATCTAGAGAAAAATATTTTAAATTTTTTTTCTAATATCACTTTTTTTTTAAATTTCTAATCAGCCTCTTTTTTAACTTTCAAAAGCTACTTGCAATGTGTAATTAATAAAAATTATTTAAATTAATCAAAATACTAAAAAAATTATATGTCTACATTCGTGACTTTGACCTCTACAAAAGGATATTTCTTTTATTTTTGTAAGAAAATATTCTATTTGAAGGAAAATTGAGTAGAAGTGAAAATTTTCAGAAATACAGAGTTTTCACCTTTTTTGTGCCACATCACATGACACATAAGCTACTTTAGTCAAACTGAGTCCAACCAAACTCAATTTGGTTGGACTAACCTTAGTTTTAACAATAAAAAAAAAATTAATTTTTTTTAATGGAAGCATTTGAACTAAGGAAGTCTGGTCGAACTGATTCCGGTCAAACTTAGTCCAGTCGGACTTCCGACACTATTTTGGCACCACACAGGTGCCATATGGCACCACAAAACCTGGGGGTAGTCCTGATAGACAACCCTCAATTGGCCCAAAGTGTGACATGACTCCATGCTTTTTCCTAGTAACAAAGGTAACCGAAACCCAGCATGATAGCCGATCAATGACAATCAGCAATATCATAGAGCATGATGTAAGATTTGAATCAATAGTGATTGGATATAAGGTGTATCACTCAAGAAGGAAGAACTCGGTATCTAGTAATACTATATTTGCAACCTATGAGACGCTTACGGGGGAAAAAAGGTATGATCTCAATTGAGTACTTTTTAGTGAGCTATTGAGTAATCTAAAGAAGATAAAACAAGATAAGAAACATGTTTTCAAATTTGGTTCCTTAATTGTTTGTTTGGCACTGTATTTCTTGAATGAGATTCTCAGAATTGGAAAGGTTAAATGGTCTTATGATAAACCAATGACGATCCCAATAAAGGAAGGATTGCAGGGTTTAGGTGATACTATAGCACAAAAAATTGCTTTGTGGGGTTACTTTCAATCCTTTCAAGCCATAATGCAAAGAAGAGAGGATTCCAAAGGACATAGTTGAAAAATATGAGAAAACAATCTTTTTTATGGTTGATAAGGACTAATGTCATATGGAGGCAGTTGAGCCTAGGTTTGTTAAGATCATACCCATGCGGTATGAGGTGGATGCAAATACACTTGACGCATATACCCAACACCTATTGAGTTAGTCAGTAGATGATAAAGAGGAAAGGTTTGATACCTGCATGGAAAATGATCTTGATTTGCACAAGAAATTTGCTGGATCAACAAGGAAGAGGAAAGTAAGAAAGGAAGATAAGGAGCTAGCAGAGAAAAGGGTATATCCACGGAGGTTGTGCAAAGGGATAAAGAAAAATATACTGAAGGAGGTAGACATGATGTGTTGGCAATTGACACTCATTTGGTTGTCATTGCTGGCAACATAGGCAATATATTTTGGTTTGAACTCACATCCAGTAGATACATTAGTATCTGGCATTCACATCCACCGGCATCAAGAATCTCAAGGCAACTAGCAAACTAAGTAACGGTATGAGTAGCCGACATCATTTAGAAAAACGGTAAAGGGTATTGGAGGCTGACATCACTTAGAGATCCGACATAGGGTAGTTATCGGAAAAGCACTTTATAATTCATACATATTTGTAATGAGCCGACATTTTTGTATTGTCAATGTAAGATGACATATGGCATGAATGTTTGTAAGGGTATATAAGTCAGTTTATTAGGTCATTTTGATATAGAACATATTTGATTAGATCAGTGATGCGAAGATTATAGATGCAAGATCATTTGTGTGTGAAAGAAATGTTTTGTAATGATATGTAGATGATTTTGACATTCTTACAAAGTGTATGTTATTCCGGCAAGGTTTTAGGCTTTTAGAACTAGAATAGTCAGAGCTTTAAGCAGAAATCAATCAGGCATAGAAGATTCATTATATAAGTTTAGTTTTTCTTTATTGTATCAGGAAGTGATTGTAGTTTGTGAGACTCTTTGTGATGAGTAGTGTTCTCTAGGTAGTGTGCCTTCCTACATGTGCAGGCCCCCATTATATGTAATATCTCTTCATATGGCTAGTGAATTGATATTGTGAGTCACAAATCCCACCATGATTTTTCCTCATTAATGTTTTCCACATATAAATTCTTTGTGTTATGGTGTTGATTAACATGATTGCTTTATTTGTTTCACTTATATGGTTCTATGTTTACCGGTTGATAAATGCATGCTTTAATAAGGTAAAATATTACATTCTGGTAGAACACTGATTCACCCCCCCTCTCAGTGTTCTTGGATTCCAACAATTGGTATAGAGATTTGTGCCTCAGAGAAAGCCTAACAGCTTGAGGGAAATCCTGAATCCGGAATCCATGGAGATGTGTTTGAGGTAGCAGCTTGAAATTGCTCTTGAAGATTTTGAAGTTGAAAAATTTAAGAACATAAAGTTGGAAGATGAACTTAGATCTACAAAAGAATTCATTATCACTCTACAAGAAAATCTATCTAATGGTTAAGCCAAGAGAAAGGAACTGTGTGAATAATTGCAAGATCAGAATGATGAAGAAAAGGATACTTTGAAGAATCTATGTCAGAAGTCGAATCAAGAAAATGGAGTTATAAATAATGAAATGCAAGCCCTAATCATGAGGATGGCAAAAGAAATTGAAGACAAAAATGAAAAAGGAGGAAGACCTTTCTAGATCACTGAAGGATAGATCTGAAGAATGCATGAGGTTGGCTCATGAAAATGATGTGTTGAGAACATAATTAGTGCTATTCCAAAAAAATGAACAAGAACTTGAAAGACATATGATAATCTTCAGAGAAGATCTGACTATTGCAAATGAATATAAGGACAAGTTCAGGGCTAGTTCAACATAATGAATTATTGGAAAACCAAAGGAAGAATAGACACTCGAGAGGACTTAGATTTGAACAAGGTCAGAGCTCTTGTATTGCAAATGAAGATCAGACATCCAATATGTAAAATGATCAGAACAACCGGAACAAGAAGACACGGATAAGGCAGCTCAATGTTTACAAATTTAATGGTAGATGCTTTGTTTGTAATAAATTTGGTCATATGGCTAGACAATGTAGAAATAAAACAAATCATAATTATAATTATACTCTCAGTCAATGTTCCAAATGCAATAAATATGGTCATAGGACAAAAGATTGCAGAATGAATCTAAAATGCTATGCATGTGGAAAGTTTGGACATATGGCTAATCAGTGCAGGTCAAGAAATCATCCCAGAAATAGAAAGGAAATTCAAAAGAGCAATATTACATGTTATGCATGCAACAATATTGGACACATAGCCAAGTTTTGTAGAAGAAAAAATCCACCGGTTAGCTATGATGGATAAAATGATAAAGGAAAGGAAAAGATCAATGAGATCTAGTATGATCACACCAAGAGATGGGTCTGGACATCGGATGATCAATCGGGAGATGAAACTACTCTGGTTACTCAACCGATAGAGTAAAATGTTCCTACACTGACAGGAAGCTCATCTGGTAATTGAGGCAGATGCCTTAGGGGTAGGAAAATCTCATGAAAATCCTGCATATTCCCTGGGAAGGAGATTTGGAAGGTAGTTTCAGACATCTAAGAAGGTTTATTAGTCATAAATATGTTGAATAAAGATCTGGTATGTCTCACTGAAAGGCATTTATTTCAATAGTGAATTAGGGTTTTTAGAAGGATAAAATGAAGAATCCACTTCATTTTTTATCACCATGCATTCAAAGCAATACAAAGCGATTCTAAGGTGATTTAGAGTGATCAGAAGTAACCATCAACGATTTCAACTACCTTCAAAGGAGATATCTAGGGTTTGTCATCGACAACTGTTACCAGGTATTTTTTACATGTCAATCATTCAAAATGGAGGCTGGTTCTTTTTTTGTTCCTACTTTCATTATAAATCCCACTGTAATAGAGGTTAAGGACCGTCTGAGACCTGTATCCAAAAGATGCCCACATATTTCTACTTTGGATAATTCAGTCGATGCTTTTTCGAGGGTTCCTGAAGGTGTTGTCTATGTTGAGGATGTCAGAGCTTACATCCACTGCAACCTAGAGGACTTGGGAACAACTGCAATCAAAACAACGTACATTTCTGAACTATTGAGTGATTCCAGAATCATCAAGCCCGAATTCAAGGATATCGCAGATCTAGGGTTAAACAAAATCTTGGAAATTCTTTAGTTTGAGGATAAAATAATTTAGTATGTGCTGAGAAGGGTTCATGTTGAATTCATCTGGTTGGATAGACCACATAAGATCACCATGAAGGCAATCAGGGCTATCACTGGTTTACCGCAGGTTGGATAGAAACCGAAAAAGAAGGTATCAACTGATCAAATCAACAAGCTCACAGGTGCCACATCTAATAATCGGTCAATGAGATTCAATACCATTATTGACAATTATGTCAAATTTTCTAGCATGATAATAGGTTACAAGGTAACCCAGTCTAACCGACTTAAATCAGTTTCTAGTTCTTGCATTTTTGCTTCTTATCAAATGCTGAAGAAGGATAAATTATATGATCTATGTAAATGGATGAAAGATGAATGGATCATAAACTTAGGGAAGATAAAGGGAGAAAATAAGGGAGTCTTCTGGTATGGGAATCTGATAGTGTGCCTAATGCTTTTCTTTCTAAATGGGATACCAGGTTTTGGCAAAATGCAGTGGGCCTTTAATATACTAGTAGGAAGGAAGATCAAGGATGCTATTACCGATATTGGAACACAAAGAGATCAAAAAGTTTGGGGATACTTCAAATCATTTCAAAAGGCCATGAAATCTAGAGAAAGAATTCCAAAGCACATAGTTGAGAAATTCTCAACTAAAATCTATTTCATGGTGAAAAAGAAGAAACTCTTATGGAAGTTGTTACACCTTAGAAGATATGGATTGAAGAAATGGGCTATGAGGTAGATGCAAACATTTTGGATGCATATGCCAAGATTCTTATAGATGCACCCATAGATGAATCTAAAAAATCTTTCAGAACTGCCAAGCAGAAAGAACATGTAGTTAAAACATAATTCAATCAGAAGAAGAGAGAGAGGCAGTAGAAGAAATTAAGTCAGTTTGTTGAAAAAGTTTCTAAAGATATTAAAAATATAATTGAATCCCCATCAGCCAAAGGAGGAGAAGTCAAGAAGAGGAAAGAACTTGAATTTCTCATTGCGCCAATTACTTCAGACACTAAGACTAAGGATGAAATTCTTCTATCTTTCAAAAGGGTGCAGAGAAATAAAGTTTAAGATCCAAAGAAGAAAGTTGAGGAGCCTAGGGGGCAGCCAACAAGAAAGGTAACCATCAAGATACTGAAAGAAAACCATCTAAGAGGAAGCATACTTAGAAGAAAAGGCCAGTAAGAGAAACCCCTGCACCATCTGCCAAGAAGAAGAAGGGAGACTTAGATGAAGCTATTGTGACTAGTAATGTAACTATCATTCCACCTAAGTCTCGTGATGAACTGATAGATGAGATAACTAAGGATGGTATTTTGAAGAACATTCCATTCTATTATGAACACTTGGATGATGATGAAAAAAAAGAAATTGAGGAAGCAGTTTTGTTACACCTAGATATATATAAGAAATCTCTAATAGAAATTGAAAAGAAAATACCCGCATAGCTATATAACAATCTAAATGGTAGAATATTACCTATTGTTGAGGAAGACTGACAAATTAAGATTCAATAATTACTAACTATTTGTCCTTCAATCACCCCAGAGGTGTTCAATATGTGCCTTGAAATTGCTAATAAAATAATTTTCCGTGGTAGGCACAAGATAGTTAGCCTTATGACAAGTAGGGTTAAAAAAATGATCATTGAAACCCATGAGGCATGGGTCAAATTATTTGTATACAACCTTGGTTTCTTTACATCACCAAAAAATTTTGGACTTCAGTTTTGGAACAATTTTTGGATTTTTCTCATGAGTGTTTCCATCAATGCCAAAGGGGGAGATTAATGGCATTCTACACTCTTATGAGAATAGTTGGTGTTGTCATTGATGGCAACCATCTGGCAAGCTTCTGGCATTCTAGTAAGCCACCAACAGTTACCGACACCGGCATAGACATCTACATACACCAGCAGACACTTCACTGGCAGTGGCAACAATGCATACCGACACCCAAACCGATAGGGAATAAACTTTTGTTTATTGTATTTAAATGTAATTATCTTTTGTAAAGCCGACATGGCATATTGTAAAAGACTCATATATATGTATGAGATCTTATAGGTCATTATATAGGAAGTAAGTAAGAGATAGAGGATGATATTATGATATAATTGACAATGAAGGTTTTGGTAATGGAATGAGCTTAAATCGATACTGAACTTGGCATAGTTGATGCTATTTTGAAGCAGTACATTGTATTTGATTTCATAATCCATTTTGGTAGTCAGTGTGACTCTTATTGAGTAGTGTGCTCTAGGCAGTTGGCCTTCTTGCATGTGCAGGCCCCTCATTGTAAGTAATATTTATTCATTGGCCACTGAGTGAATATTGTGGGTCACAAATCCCACCGAGGTTTTTCCCACATCGGGTTTCCTCGTTAAACATCTTGTGTTATGGTGTGTTTTCTATGTTGTCTTTATTGTATCTATTTACTGCATTTATTCTTATTTACCGGTACACTGTTTTGGGATGCAAAATTCTTAATAAGTTTAAATATTCTACTAACTGATTAGATACTGATTCACCCCCCCCCCCCTCTCAGTATCTTTGGGACTGTCATTAATCCTAACAATTGGTATCAGAGCCTGGTCCTCTATTCTCAAAATCCTAACAGCTTGAGGAAGATTTTGACACCGATACAAATGGAGAACTTAAGAAAACAATTGGAAGGAGCTCTTGTAGACTATGATGCAGAGAAGTTGAAGAATATAAAACTTGAAGATGATCTGAGGACTGCATAGGAATTCATTCAAGGACTTTAGGAGAATATTACTATAGCTCCAAATAAAAGAAAAGAACTTCATGAGAAGATGTAGAATGATGATGAAAATGAAACTCTTAATGAACTTGTGAACAAGTTGAGACAAGAAAACAATACTATGAAGAATGAAATGCAAGATGTGACTATGAGGTTTTGTAAAGACATTGAAGACGGGAAGAAG
This sequence comes from Cryptomeria japonica, assembly GCF_030272615.1. Classification (NCBI taxonomy): domain Eukaryota; kingdom Viridiplantae; phylum Streptophyta; class Pinopsida; order Cupressales; family Cupressaceae; genus Cryptomeria; species Cryptomeria japonica. Next base: position 671,256,660 of record NC_081412.1, read on the forward strand.
AATGAAGATGACTTGACTAGGAGACTCAATGATGCGGGAAGTGAAAATCTAAGACTCAGTCATGAAAATGATATGTTGAAGACATATCTGATTCACATGCAACATGATAAAACTAAACTTATGAGACAAAAGGGAATTCTGGAAAATGAGTTGGCTACTCCAAATCAACACAAAGAAAAATTCAATAAAAGGTCAAAGGAACTTGATGATATGCTGAAAAGTCAAAAACCAAATGGAGATACTAATGGACTTGGATTTCAAGTTGGAGAAATTTTCGGTACTGCAAACAATCATGATCATAGTAAACCGGTAAGACAACCTAATGCTTACAAGTTTAATGGCAAATGTTTCAAATACAACAAATATGGTCATAAAACAAATCAATGTAGATTTAGAAACAATCATAATATTAATGCACCCACCGGTCAATGTTCCAAATGCAACAAAGTTGGTCATATTTTAGAAAACTGCAGAATGAATGTGAAATGTTATGTTTGTGGAAGATATGGACACTTATCTAATCAATGCAGAACACAAACCGACATAGGATATGTAAAATCTATTCAGAGGAATAATGTGAATTGTTATGCTTGTAACAAAATTGGACATATTGCAACATTCTATAGAAGTAAGACTTCACTGACAAATAATAAAGGATCCAGTTTGAAAGGCAAAGAAAAGGTACATGAGGTAAAGCAAGAATTTTCAAAACAATGGATTAGGAAGACAGATCAAAATATTGATGAGACTATTTCTTCACTAGTAGAACAAAGTATTACTCCACTAACAAGAGATTCTTCATCCAACTGAGAAGTAACCCTTTGGGGCTATTGTAGCAAATTGAATATCATGCAAATTACCCTTGGTCAATGGTGAGAAGATAGATTTCTTCTTTACTAGTAGATGTGTTAAGTTTTCACTTAACCGATGAGCATTTAATGTGGTTGTTGAAGGAAATTTCATTATAAATCATCGAATTTCCCTCATTTTTTATTCATCAAGCATTCAAAATCAACAGAGAGCACGAAAAAGAGCTAAAGCATTCAGGGCAAAGGTGTGAAGCAATTTCTTTCAAGCATTTAGATATTATCAGGTAGCTAAAGGTATTTTTCAAATGGCTTCATCTTCTGCTCTCGAATTTATTGCAAACGCTGGTATCATGAAAAACGTAAAATGCCCTAGGATCATGTTTAGGATAACTCCCAAAGTAGCTAAGCAAGATGATTCCATAGGTGTTTTTTCAAAAATTCCTAAAGGTATAGCTTATGCTGAAGACCCTAGGATTTATATTCATTTCAACATTGAAGAATTAGGTTTTGAGGAATTGTTTAAAATGTTTACCACTGTAATTTGTGATGAAAATGGCACAGTCAAACCTGAACACAAAATTGTGGAGACTTTAGGTTTTGTTGAGATACTGAATATCCCTGAATTTCTAGAAGAAGTAATGAGAATTGTCCTAAGTAGGGCACATGGAGAATTTCTATGGTTGGATTATGTCTGAAAATTTACCTGGCAAGCAATTAGGGCAATAACAGGTTTACCCTCAACCGGCAGTAGACCAGACAAAACAAAGAAATTCCCTAACAACAAAGTAATGACGCTAAATAGAGCAACATCAGACAGTAGATCACTAAGAGTGAATGACATCAAAGACATCAATGTGAGATTCATGAGTATGATACTTGGTTATAAGACTACACATGCAAACCGACTTAATTCAGTTTCTAGTCTTTGCATTAATAGTGCTTATGAAATGGTCAACAACAATGCAATGATTGATGTATGTGAATGGTTGAAGGATGAACTCATAGATAATTTGAAAAATATTAAAAGAGATAAGAAAGGGACATTTCACTTTGGTAATCTTTTAGTATGCTTAATGTTGTATTTCACTAAGGAAATTCATGGTATAGGATAGAAAGACTTTGGATATGACATACCGGTAGGAAAACAATTACAGGAAGCTTTTACCAGCATGGGAACTGCAAAGGACAACAATATAACTGAATACTTTGAAGCTTTTCAAGCCAAAATGAAAACTAGAGAAAGACTACTACAGAGTGTAGTGGACAAATATGATAAAAAAATTTGTTTTGTAATTAAAAAGGATGAAACATGGATGGATGTTGTACTTCCTAGGACTGTATGCATAACTGAAATGGGTTATGAGGTAGATCTCAACATTATTGAGACTTATGCAAAAGCTTTGTTAGATGCACCAAGAGAACCAACAGAATAAGTTTTTGGTAGTGCAGAAACTATTGAGAGTGGTGTGAAAACAATGAAGCAAATGAAGAAAAGAGAAAAATATATTAGAGATGCATCAAAGAAGGTAAACAAAATCAAAGAAAATGTTATGAACATTACTGGTATAATAGCTAGTGAGCTGGAAGGACTGCAACCAGAGGCACACATTTCATCGGTTGGCACATCTTCTGATAGTGAGATACCAGCTAAATTCAAAAGAGTTGAGAGGAAGAGAAAACCTTCACCAGTACCCTCTCCTTGACCCAAAAGAGCAAGGACTTTAAGGAAGAAACAACAGGTAGTAAGGCAACTAACTAAGAATCTAACTCCCAAGAAGAAACAGAAACCGATTATACCTTCATTGGATAATTTATTGAGTGAAATAACTGATGATGGTAATTTGGCTAATGTAAGTAAATTGTATAACACATTCAAAGATTCAGACAAGGAAACATTGAAAATAGTATAATTTTACATATGGATATGTATAAGAAAGTTTTAATTGAAGTTGTGGATGATTTGCCCAATGAACTATATAGAAGATTGGATGCTAAGAGGATTGCAGTGATTGAATTGGACAAGAAACTAAAAGTTGAAAAACTTCTAGTTGTACATCTAGTTAACTCAAAAGAGGAAATTGATGACTTGGTTTGTGAGGCTAACAGATCCGTTTTTGCTAGTGGTCATCGGCAAGTAAGTTTTATGGCAGGTAGAGTAAATGAGATTGTCGAGGAGACTGTTGATAAATAAGATATCTTTTTTGTGGAAAAGGAAAAATAAGAGGAAATGAACAGGCCAAAGAAAACATTTAAGGTATATTAGAAGGATAAGGACAAAGGGAAAGGTAAAGTTGGTGGAATACTGAACATCAAGATAATTGATAATTTGCCACCACCTTTGGATACTGCACCGATACATACTGTTGATCTACCGATTACTGAATGTGAAGGTATCACACATGATAACACTAATCCAGAATCTGGATACTATTCACCATGAATGTGTATACTTAGGAACTGACTATTGCTGTGGAAAAGGACACTACAAAGGGTAACGATGATAATGTTGTTAGTGGCAATATTGCTGAAAAACTGGTAGAGACTGTTGAGGTTGAGATCCCAACTGAGCAATCATTACAAACAGAGCAACCATTGGATACTGGGAAGAATAATGAAGGTATAGATGCTAGCACAGAGAAACCTATTGAGATTGACATACCGACAATTGAGCATACAGAGAAACTGACAGAAGCAGAGGTACATATTGAAGCAAAGAAACCAGCAATCATTGAGACACCTAAGCAATTAGACAAACCTTTACTGGTTGAAATGCAAACTCAGACTGGTCCACCAAAGGATAAAACAAGCAAAGTGGTTACAAATGTTGGAAGCACATAGGTAATTAAGGTAATAGTTCAGACATCTGGCACTTCATTAAGTGAATTCAAACCTACTAATGTAACAGAGGTACTCCTAGATTCAATCAGGAAGATAACAGACTATAACGCATTGGCCTACAAGGCAATTGATGACACCATACCAATTCTTAAATTGATTGCACCAAAATGTAACACATTGTCCAAATTCATTACCGACAATGTAATAACAATTGATAAGGTGAATGAGGACACCTTCAAAGAGAAAGTTGAAAAGGAGAAGGATAAATTATTTGAGGACACAATAAAGAAGTGTACAAAACACTTGAATACACTATTACCGACACTGAACACTACAATTTTGGAATACAAAGAGCTATACAGAGAAACATGTAAACCACATCTTTTGACAAAAGACATAGAAAAGGAGATCAACAAAGTACAAAAGAAATAGATGACATAGCTGATAACATAATTGGTTCATCTGAACCTATATCAGTTATTGAGCAAGAAATAGTAGGTTTTGAGGAGAAATTGGAGAAATTTGAGAAAGAGAAGGCAAGGATTAAGGCTAATGCTAGAGAACTTAAGTACAAACTTGGTCCTAAGTTGGACAATCTAATCTCTCTGAGAAATGAAATCTCTAAGTCATTACTTCAAGGAGAAAGATCACCGAAAGAGCACATGCATCATCTCACTGACATGATCCAACAAACTAAGGAAACCCTGAACAACAGCAACAGATTCATGCAGAGTCTTAATTTGGTTTTGGTAGACATATTTCAGATTGTAACTAACCAGTTACAAACTTTGAGGTGACATTTTTTTTGCACTCGTTTGACAATTTTTGAAAAACCTTTGTCATTGATGTCAAAGGGGGAGTAGTGGACAGAGAAAAATGGTTATTCAGAGGAGATCACTTGCTCAGGGGGAGCACATCTTCTTGGTAACTTTTTGGACTTCAGTTTTGGAACATTTTTTGGATTTTTCTCATGAGTGTTGTCATCAATGCCAAAGGAGGAGATTGTTGGCATTCTATACTCTTATGAGAATAGTTGGTGTTGTCATTGATGGCAACCATCTAGAAACCTTCTGGCATTCATCTGGTAAGCCACCGGCAGTTACCAACACTAACATAGATATCTACATACACTGGCATAGACATCTACATACACCGGCAGACACTTCACCGACAACAACAACAATGCATACCTACACCCCAGCCGACAGGGAATAAAATTTTATTTATTGTATTTAAATGTAATTATCTTTTGTAAAGCTGATATGGCATATTGTAAAAGACTCATATATATGTATGAGATCTTATAGGTTATTACATAAGAAGTAAGTAAGATATAGAGGATGATATTATGATATAATTGACACCGAAGGTTTTGGTAATGGAATGAGCTTAAACCGGTATTGAACCTGAAATAGTTGATGCTATTTTTAAGCAATACATTCTATTGGATTTCATAATCCAATTTTGTAGTCAGTGTGACTCTTATTGAGCAGTGTGCTTTAGGCAGTTGGCCTTCCTGCATGTGCAGGCCCCTCATTGTAAGTAATATTTATTCATTGGCCAGTGAGTGAATATTGTGGGTCACAAATCCCATCGAAGTTTTTTACACACCAGGTTTCCTCGTTAAACATCTTGTGTTATGGTGTGTTTTCTATGTTGTCTTTATTGTTCTTTTTCACTGAATTAATTCTTATTTACTGGTACACTGTTTTGGGATGTAAATTTCTTAATAAGTTTAAATATTCTACTGGTTAGATATTGTTTCACCCCCCCCCCCTCCCCCCTTCTCAGTATCTTTGGGACTGTCATTAATCCTAACAGCACAATCCTCAAAGAAAATGGGAAAGGAATCAAGCAAAGAACCGGCAGCCACTACCCCATTGTTGGAAATTAACACTATAAATGTTGAGAAGAAGAGCATAACAGAGATGAGTTCAATCGAACTCATGATGATTGTTGCTTAGAAAATGATCAAGGAAGGGATGGAGGAGAGGAAAACTATTGATCATTCCACTCTAATTTTGAACCAGTTGGACCCAGAATGCCAGATTGATAAGGGAGCAAGCCCATCTGGCAAGCTCAAGATGTTGGCAGAGCATATTTCAAAGGAATTTCAATTAGTGCAACAAATCTCTAACTGGCATGCTCTGAACCAGTTTTCTCAAGCCAAAAGGGCCACTTTTGATCAGTTGATTGAGTTGGATAAGGTACAGATAGCAGACAGATTGAAAATGATAGATGATGCCTTGAAACAATGTACAAATATGTACTGGGTATGTTGCAACTCAAGTTTACTTACTATAGATAAAGATAAAAACATTAACGATATTTAGAATAAAATTGCTATCATTGTAAATAACTTTGATTGTGTAAATTCTTTAACCACATCGGTAGATGGTCAAATTTTGTTGTTAGAAGTTCAAAATTCAGCTCTTGAAAGTGACAGAGATAAAATCATACAAAGAGCTAAAGAGCTCAGAGGGTTAGTGAGTCCCTGGTTGGACACACTACATGTACATAGAGAGTGTATAGATATGATGGGGAAGCCCACATTAGCAAATTTCAAAGAAAAAGAATTTCATGCACACATCCTAAATGAACTTGTGTCAATATTAGGGACATCCAAATCCGGTCAGGGGGTAATCGTACAAATCTGTGTTGCACTTTCGTCTAACAATACCTATTCCGGCCGGAAGGGTTCTGGCTGGAATCCTTTCGGCCGGACTGACTTGGCGACCACGTAGCGCTCGCGTGGCAACAAATTTCCAGCCGGAAACATTCTAGATTGTATGTTTATGTCCTTTCAATACATTACACTATAGAAAATAATAAATATTTTGAATAGTTCCAGCCAGAACTGTCTATGTGGAATGCCCAGTGGTAGCCACATCAACAAAAATGATGATTTTCTTAAACTTGTCACTTCTGCAATAAAATTCAATAAGTAAATTAAACTTATTAAAAAAAATTAAAATACCCTTTTGTAGAGATCGAAGTCATGATTCTACTCATATAATTTATAATTTCTTGATTATATTTAATATATAAAAAATTAAAAATTCTACGACTAGGTATTCTTTTGTTCTATAACAAGCTAGTTTGAAAAACAAAAGAAAATATCGAGTCACTTCAGAAAAATTTGAAAAAAATATGGTTCACTAGAAGAGAGAGTCTTCTCCAAAAGGGTATTTTAATTTTTTTTATTATCATAAATTGAATTGACAAATTGTAGTGGGAGACAAAAACCATCAAATTTCAGCATATTCAACATCCAAATGCTATAAATCAAAAAATATACATCAAAATTTTTATTTTTTTTCATGCACTATATATATATGTCATCTATAATGGATATCAAAATCAGAAAAAAATAAGTTGATTTACATTTTCATTTGTGGTGGACTTTAAAGCTAAAAAAACATATAAATTATTGACTAAAAAAATTTAAAAAATAGTAGACTTAAAATTCAACAAATTTTACACTTTTCATCAGTTTACATCATCTTAAAATTCAAAATGAAAATGACACTTTTATGGCGACGAAATTGAACAGTTATTGTTGTGTTAACCTTTTCCTTTGTAAAAGTGTGACACGGGTTTATGCTTTTACCCCAGGACACTTATTTGGAGTTTTTGAAGAATGCTTATCCAGAAATTTTAAAGCTCATTCAACTCTGGTAAGAATTTTGAGAGACATTCTTCTATACATAATTTCATGAAGAGGTCAGAGAAGTAAAGAAGATAGCCACTTATGCTAGAGTAGCAAGGAAGCCTAAAACCAGTGGTGCCTAGCCAACCAAGAAGCCAAGGGCTAAAACTGAGTCATCTGGAAAAGCTAGAGCAAGTAAGAAGTAGAAGTCAAAATTGGATGAAGTTCTCAAATCTAGGAAAGTACAAGGTACATATGACGTTGTTCCCCCAATGACCCTGAAAAAAATAATTGATGAAACTCTTAAGGATAGAAATTTGAAGAATGTGCCTGTGTACTACAAAAATTTTGATGATAAAGATCAGAGAGAAATTGAAGAAGCAGTTGTTCAATATATGGATATTTATTGTAAGGCATTAATAGAACTATCATCCATGATCCCCAAGAGCCTATATGACATTTTGGATGCAAAGAGGAATACAACTAGTTTAGAAGATGAAAGGATAAAAGAGTATGTATTAGTAAATCTATCCTTAGTCATTGATAAAGGAGAAGTTATTAGATTATTAAATCTTACAAAGGAAATATTTCGAATTAAGAAGAGGGTAAACAATCTTATGCTCCGCAAAAAAAAAAAGTCACTAAGGAAACAAAGACAATTTTGAGACAATTTTTTATTGATCACATAATTGATGTGAACCTGCCACATGATGAAACTCATCCAGGAAGAATCACATGATACATTTGTTCTGGAAGTGAATAAATCTATTCCTAACAAGAAAAAAGATTAATCATTCAAGAAAGCTATTTTGGAAGAACAACCAGGGTACATATCACATTTGATGATCCTGTTGATAATGTTGATGACTTTGGTGAAGTTGTACAGGATCCTTTGGTTATCAAAGTCATTTCAAAGAAGACAATTGAGGAGAAAAATGATACGAATAAGGACAAAGATGATGGTTGGAAAGGTGAAATGGATGAGAGTGCAGAGGTTGCAGAAAAAGAGAAAGGAGAGGAAAAGAGAGATCGGGCTCTAGTGACAATGGCAAGATACACTATTGTTGATAAAGGGAAATAGATTTTTACTGATTCAGATGACTTTGGTCAAGGACCTATTGATTTGAGTTCATTATCTACAATAAAAGAATTAAGGTTGGAAACTCTTGCATAAGTCAAAGCCAGTGAGGACTTACTTAAGTCCCATTCTATAGATAAAGAATTTATAACATTGGCATGAGATGTCCTAGAGAAAATTGTGCCATCCTTCAAACCAAACTCATCTGATGCCTCTGGTAAGATTAAGAGTATGTTGAATGATGTAGGTTCTCATTTTGAATATTTGGAGAAGGCAACAGATATCAAAGTTTTGAATCAATTTAATGCTATAAGATTGAAAATATTTTTGAAGATGATTGAGGATTATAAGGTGATCTTAGTTACTGGTATGAAGAGAATTCAAGATGCAGTAGATGAATATGGTCAGATATACAAGTCATGTCTATTTTTTCCATAGTTCACTATAGAAATTGACAATAAAATTAGAGAGTGTGAAGGGCATCTTGCTAGCATATCACAGTCATATGCACCCCAATCAGTCCCAACTAGCAGTTTTAAGAATATTATATAAGATTAAGAGTTTAAATTAGAAAAAGGAAAGATTTTTGGGCAGAGTCTAGCTGAAGTAAGGAGTCTTATCACTCCCTGGATAGATTCTTTGATGAGAAGTATGTAGGATGCTAAGGATGCACTAGATTTCAATGTTTTGGGAGATAGAAGAGGAGAAGAGGCGCTTGCTTATCTTTTTAGTGGGATGTTAATAATTTTGGAGAGTTTGAAGAAGGCATGGGAAAAACATTTGTTGTACCTTAGGACAATTTTTTAAGATATATTCAAATTTTTGTGAGAAATTTTACATATCCTTGTATATAAGTTTTGGTGGATTCCTCTATTTGGCATTGTTGTCAAAGGGGGAGAGGCGAGAGTGAAAAATGGTGCTAATTCTTAGGGGCAGCTTGTATATTCTTGTTGAGCTTGATTTGCAGTCTTGAGTGTACAACTTATTTTTGATAGTGTTTTCATCAATGCCAAAGAGGGAGATTGTTGGCAAGAGACAATGTTCTGATGAAGATTTATGCATGAGAGATTCTTAGGGGTTGTCATTGATGGCAACTCAATTTAGAATTCACATCCGATGTACATAGATTTGGTTTACTGGAAGGTCATTTTGTTCATTAGGCATAAGTCTGGAAGGTGGAACACAGTAACCGGTGGAATGTGCATATCTTAATTTTGATTGGACAATTTTGGTTGTGATGATTAAGGTAGTTGATTCAAGGCTTGAGAAATATTATTTTATGATCCTAATATGTGGTATTTACTCATGAGTAAGTTTAGAGGTTCGGTATCTAGTAATTCAGTTTGAGAAAATCTATTTTGGTGTAACGTATGTTGCAGATTTTTTGGGTTGATTTTAGTGATTGGTTTCATGTTTGAGGTGTTTGGACTGACTTATTGTTATCTTATTATCATCTTGTTTTGGTCTGCATTTGTATGTTGCATGTTATACAGTTTTTGGAAGCCGGTATGGTTAATGATTCTTTTTGTTAGTACAAATGTATAAGATTAATTTGGTTGATCATTTTGATATATATTATAAGTGAGAGAAGTTTGTACAAGAGAATGTGTGAATTTAGGTGAATGTGATTGGAGGTTTGGTACTCTGGTATTTGACAGAGAAAGAAAATAGGGAAGAGAGACAAAATAGTTGCAGAGGTTGATCTGATCCTAATCGGAGCTTTATTTTGTCATATTTAGATGCTATACTTCGGTTTATTCATTATTGTATTCATTTGTAATAGCCTATAAGGAAGCGAGCATTCCTTTAGGTTGTATCCCCTTTGTAATTAAGAACTGAGCTCTAGGCAGTGTGCCTGAATGCAAGTCCATTCCCCTTTTGTAATATTATCATACTTTTGGCAATAGTATAATAATATTGTGGGTTCAAATCCCACTGTGGTTTTTCCCTTTCTGGGTTTCCACGTACAAATATTGGTGTTATGGTTGTGTGGTTGTTTACTTTATGTTTTTGCACTTTGCTTTCTTTCTTATGCATCTAGTGGTTTAAGAATCAAATTATCAAGTTTGAAAATTGTAAAACACTAATTCACCCCCCTCTCAGTGTTCATTGATTCCAACATATAATTTGACAATTCCTCTCCCAATTGACTATTTGGCCACAATTAGAAATGGGAAACCCCTCCTCCTTTTCCCATTCTCTACATTGAAGACAAGAAGCCATTCTGGGCTAGAATATTTGGGATTAAGGAAAATGTAAATTTTCTATGGAATCTCTTTTGTTTTACCAAGATTGAAGATAGAGGATGGATAAGAGAATACATGGAAGATGATGGAATTACTTTATCCATTTCTGAAGATAGAATAAATACTTGGGTGGCTGAGCTAAAAAAAAAGTGGTGGAATTAGGGCTTGAACCTATAGAATTATTGGTCTTCTTCCCCCATGTCCCTCTCCTTTTATTTTCTCATGAGATTGCCTTTGATAGAAGCAAGGTCCCTTTGTGACAAGCATTGGTGTCCCCTTCCTCTAATTTGGGTCATGGGTCTTTATCTCCCTCCTCTTCATCTCAAGCTCCCTAAATTAAATGTTTTATCTTTCGGTTTATTTTCATTAGCATCTTAGGTTTGTGTTTAGGGTTCTCTCATATTTTTGTTTATACTCGAAGATGTAATTCTCAAACTGTTCGATTTGTTTTGGTTTCTCCTATCCTAGGTGGGCATTGGACTGTGAAGCCCAAATGGGATTGTCTTGTTTGGTCTCTGGCTTCATTTCCTATCTTTTCTAGACAATTTTAAATGTTTTAAATATTTTTAATATATTTAATATAAAATATATCGACAATAGCCCCTTATTGATAAAAATTAGAAAAATCTAAATTAATATATAATTTTATAATAAATATTATAAACTAATACATTTTAATATTTATTTTTAAATATTATATTACATTCACTTATAGTACATTTTATGATTTAATGATGTCATATATAGGAACATATAAAAATATAATAAGACAAACCATAGAATTTAATAATTTATAATATATTATCTAAAATTGAAATGGTGATCACAAAAAAAATAAAAATTGAACATCAGCGGTCTCCCTAATCCTTAAGGGATGCGGCTAAACTAGCTCCAAAATGACACGTTAACCACATGTGAAAACTCTTGTTATTGATCATCATCAACGATCTGTAATTTTTGCAAAAATCAATAAAATTTAGTTTTTTGATCCGTAACATGTTGTTTTGGTGCTAGTTTAGTTACAAACATCCTTAAAGAGGGATAAATATTTAATGACTCTTCAGACATATAGCTTGTCTTATTTTTTCCCGTGAGATAAATATTTAAGAAAGAAACTTCCATGACTTTCCTCGGCACCTCTTAACAAGTTTAACAACTCTCCAAATGTACAACCTCCCTTGCCATTTCTTGAGTGTTAGTTCTAAAGAAATTGGCTTTGTTTATCTCTTAAATGAAGAATTTAGTCACTTTACAGATAAGATGGCCCTAAAACCCTCCAACTTCACCAATATGGCCAGAAACAATAGGGAAAATGAACATATTAACTTATAGATTTTTCAGGTTCAACACATTAGAATAAGTTGAAAATATATTGATAATATTGGCTTGCCAATTTAAGTTTCCATCCAAACCTCTAACAATTTATCTATGCCCTTAATTTGTAGCTTGTATGGATAGATGTGTACATCCAACTTCTAGCTAGCATATCTTTTAATTCACTTATAGAGATGCGTATCCAAATTTTCTTTTGCAATTATGAAAAATGAAGGGAGAGCTCTCCTTTTCAATCCATTAGAATCAATTTTCATATTTGAAAGATAATTTGATTTAGTGAAGGGAGATCTACTAATGTACACATAAATCTTGTATAGACTTACACTAATTTTTCCTAGACTTGATATTTAAAGATTTTGAATGCCCATCATAATTGTATCTTCCTAATATTGATTAATCAAGTCAAGAATCTTTACCCAAGTATACAATATTAATATCATCCCAACTCTTGACTAAAAATCAATTTCCCTTTTGTAGGAAGAATCCTAATGTTCCTAAAAGCCAGAGAACATCGAGTAAAATGCTTTAAAGAAATGAAGGAAAATCTCCATTAACCATGATATTGGTTCCAAACTCTATTTCCTATATTTACATATTTGGCCATGAGCCCATAAATTTCACAACAAGGGTCTTTCCATTATGCTTGGAAACTTATCAACCATCATATTAGGTATCCTAAGCTGGATACCACTATCCTTCAACACCAATTCATGATGGGAATGCAATCATAAATAGGATACTTATCTTGAATAATATTTTTCCTCGATCATTGAATGTTGCTTCTCTCAGTGTTAGAATTCACGGGGACCTTTACTATGAGTATATATGCCTAAGAGATCTAGACAACCCTGCATTTACCAAAGAGAAAAAGGTAAACTCTTTTCTAGGCACTGCTCCTCCTTGGCCACTAAGGGAGAGATTATTCATGAAAGTTGAAATAAAACCCTATGGAGTTCCTCCAAACCCATCAATATCCCCTATTGTGAGATTTGTATACCCGTAAGGAGACCCTTTCATTGTTGGGATCCAAGAACACTAAGAGTGGGGGTTGAATCAGTGTTTTGTCAAAAAGATAAGATTTTATGCTTTTATACCATAAACATATAAACTATTAAATGAATAAACATGTAACTTGAAGAAAATAAACCATCCACATGAATGAACACCATAACACATAGATTTTATACATAGAAAACCTCAAAGAGGAAAAACCACAGTGGGATTTGTGACCCACAATATCAATTCACTGGCCATATGAAAGATATTACATAAAGATGGGCCCTGCACATGCAGGAATGCACACTACTCATCACTAAAGAGTATCACTGACTACAAGCTTCTTCTGAAGTAAAACAATGATAATGAACTCACAAAATGAATCTCTTATGCTAAAAAGAGTTCTAATTATAACTCTTCTCTATATTGGTTCATAAACCCTAAACACTACTACTGGTATCTCCTTCCCTCCAAGAATGTCTTACAAACATCTACAAATCATTGCATGATACAACATTTGCATACAAATGATCTTCGCATTCCACAATCTCATCCACATGTTCTATATCTCATAATGACCTAACAAACTAGCCTATATAACCTTTACAAACATTATTCCTTATGTTGGATTATAATACAAAAAGATATGCAATGTCAGCCTTATACAACAATTACAAAATGATTTTACAAATAAAACTTCCTTGATGTCAGCTTCCCTAAAGTACTGGATGTCAGTGTCGGTACCGGTTGTAACCCTGGATGCTTAATGTTGGTGTCTATCAGTGAATGAATCCTAATGTTTGTATATGACTTCCATCTAATCTTGTTGCCATCAATGACAACAAAATAAATCCGACAAGTGTCAATTGCTAACAATCTCCCTCTTTGGCATTGATGGCAACACTCATGTGAAAAATGGATTCTTTGCCGATTCAACTAAAAAATGACATATGCTCCCCCTAAGCAATACACTCCTAATATCTGATATTTTATGATATTTTTCACATATATGCACTCCTCCTTTGGCATAAATGCCAAAAACTGGTGAAAGAATCATGTTTATCATGTAATTCCTTTAATCTTCTATCAAGATTTTCTATAAGAATTTCTATGTTACAACAGACCCTATAGATATTTGTACACCATTTCAAACAATTCTCAATAAGAATGAGTTTATCTTTAATTTTCTTCTTCTCTGTTACAATGATTTGTTCAGAAGCAACTCTTTTAGCCATAGTGAATCTCTCTAGTGCCTACCAATCTGAAATCTTCTACAGTGATTGAAAATTGTTAGATATGTGCTTTGTTAGTGTTTTAAGCTTAGGTATTAATCTATGCAAAATTGTAACTGATTGATCTATTATTCCCTTATCTGTGGATCCTTCCTTCAGTAGCTTTTGAGTAGTTACAATCATTAATTCAGTTGGACTCATCTCAATTATTGATTTCTTCTCAACTTGAGAAGTGTCAGTTGCCAAAATCTTTGCCGAGGAATCAATATCTATTGTCGATGTAGTCCCAGTTCCATTTACCTTTACCTTAACCTCCTTTGCACAGGTGGCTTTTCCACTTGGTCTAGTAACAATTACTGTCAGTGGAGTATTATCCACAATATTCTCAATATCTTGTACATTGCCTTGCTTAGAAATAGTTTCTACTGGTATAAACTGTACACTCTACTTAGCTGCTGGTGATGTTTGTATACCTTTATTTTTTGCCAGTATATCCAAAAGTGGTTCAAAACTTCCCAAAATATGTTTCCCTTTTGATTTATTCAAAATGGTGGAAGTTGTTGACTTAACAAATTCTTCATGAAAGGTAAGAAAGTCTTAATTCTTCTGGAAGAATTTGGCCCAACCCTCACTGGTCTCATTTATAACCCCATTAACCCTGCCCATCATTAGCCTTATTTATTGGGGTTTGCTACTAAAAATTGTTCTATTGGCAACATGTATACACCTCTTCATCTCTTCATTACTTATTGCACCACACAAATTCAAAATTTCTACCTCTTTGATTTCTCTATCCCTCTTGACTACGTCAACTCTTCTAGCATCTAGTTTATTGTACAATGATAGAGGAATTTCCTTCAAAATTTCTACTAAGGCTCTCTTATAAATATCTTTGTGCAACAAAATTGCCTCTTTTATCTCATTCTGCTCATTGTCCTCTAAAATCTCATAGTACATAGATAAATTTTTCAAAATTTCATCAATTAATTCAGCATAGATCATTTTAGCCTTACCAAACTTATTAGCATCATCACTCTTCTTCTTTTTGTTGGGGCTTGCTGGAGTGGATGTAACTGGTTTTCTCTTTTGAGTAGACTTCCTTGCCAGAGGTGGGGGTGCAGTAGGTTTTGTTACCTTTCTAACAAGTTTCCTCCTTGGCTCCTCCTTTTTCTCCTCTACCGGTGGTTGGTCTACTTTCTTCCTTTGTACCCTTCTGAATGCTAGAGGTTCATTGTCCTCTAGATCAGAATCAAAAGTGATGGTAGAAATGTAAGCTTCAGGGTTCTTCACTTTTAGAGTACTAGCCACTGCCAGTTCTTTTACCGATTCTCCTATCAGTTTGGATCCAGAACCCATTTCAGTTCCTATCCTATGAATGACATTCTGCACAAATGAAGACATCTTATCTATTTTCTTCTCCCTTCTCTTCCTATTGAAGACAATTTTGACTTCAAGAGATTTTTCTTCTGCAGTGCCAAAATGTTTGGTTTTGTCATCCAATGAAGCATCTAGCAGCATCTTTGCATAGAGATTCAAAATGTTATCATCCACCTCATATTGCAACTCTGTGACCCACATGGTCCTTGGTTCTACTACCTCCATGAAGGTTTCATCGGTATTCATCATAAAATAGATATCAGTGGAGTACTTCTCCACAATGTGCTTTGATATTATATCCCTCTGCCTCATATTTTCCTAAAATATTTTGAAATAACCCCAAAGTTTCTCATCTCTATCAATATCAAGACCGGTGATTGCTTCCTTGATTTGCATACCTACCGGTATGTCATGAGCCCAATGCTTCTTCCCTAGACCAAGTAGCTCATTTATGAAGTAAATAATTAAACAAGCAATGAGATTTTGAAATCTAAAGGTTCCTTTCTTAACACCCTTGATCTTTCCAAGATTCAACATCAGTTCACTCCTCAGCCATTCACATAAATCATATTTTTCATCATTCCTCAGCATCTGATATGCATCATGGATGCAAGAACAAGTAACATAATTCAATCGGCTAGATTGAGTTACCTTATAACCGATTATCATGCTTGCAAACTTCACATTTGTGTTATTGATTATGTTGATCCTCATTGATCTATTGTCATGGGTTGCACGAGTGAGCTCCTCAACCCTTGTGTTGGAAATATTTTTTCTAGGTTATTGTCCGACTTTGGGTAAGCCGATGACTTCTTAAATTGCCTCCTTGGTGGTCATGTAAGGTAGATCCAACTAGATGAACTCATTGTGAACCCTGCTCAGAACTTATCTGATGATCTCATCTTTGAATTCCAATATGTATAGAATATAGGTTAACCCTAGATCCTCAATGGCTTTGTATTATGGCTTGATGGTGCTGGAGCTTCCCAGTAACATCATTTGATACATGCCTTTGATTTCCTCTATGCCTAGATCCTCTAGGGTGTAGTGAATGTATACCCTTACATCTTCAACATACATCACACTATCGGGAACCCTAGAGAATGCTCTCGTAGAGTCTTCCTTCTTAGCTAGCAGAGGAACCTCCTTGAAAATGGGTCTCAGCCTATCCTTGACTTCGACAACGATAGGATTTGCAATGAAAGTAGGAGCTGAAGATCTAGATGTCATTTCAAAGAATACCTGAAAGTGAACATTGGTTGGAAGATTGAGTGGTTCTCAGATAATTGCTAGAATTCCTTTTAGAATGCCTTTGCTCGCTCTTAATCACCTAAAATTTTCCTTTTCTTCGCTCTAAATGCTTGAATGTTGGGTGAGTGAAAATGAATCCACTTTCTCCTTTTATCAGCAAATAAACCCTAATCTTTCTCTGTCATAAATGCTTCACAATCTACCCTACCGAATGTCAGTTTCATAGTCTTATGTCTGGTAAACCTTCATCAATGATGAACACAATTCTCTAGATCTCCTCAGATATCCTTCAAGGAATATGCAAGATTTGCAATGATTTTGCCAACCCCTAAGGCTTATGCCTCAGTTACGGGTGGAATTTCCTACTGGTGGAGGAATGCTCTGTTCTATTGGTGGACTTACTAGTGTTGTTTCATCTCAACTTGGTCCTTCAGATTTTCTAACCCATCTCTTGGTGTTATCTTGTTGTATTTCATCTACCTTCTGCTTTCCTTTCTCATTTGGTTGATTATTGCTAACAAGTTGAGTCTTGCTTCTGCAGTACTTAGCAATATGACCTATTTTGTTGCATGCATAACATGTAACATTGTTCTTATGAATTTCTTTGACATATCTAGTGTCATTCCTTGACCTACAATGATTATCCAAATGTCTAAACTTTCCACATGCATGACATTTAACATTCATTCTGCAGTCTTCTGACTTATGACCACATTTCTTGCAATTTGTGCATTGACTGGCAACATAATTGTAGTTTTGATTTGCTCTATTTTTACATTATTTAGCCATATGCCCACATTTATTACAAACAAAGCATCTACCATTGAATTTATAAGCATTAGATTTCCTTACCGATTTTCTCTATTCTGATGATTTTTGCACACAGATTGTCTGATCTGTGGTACCAGAGCTTTCACCTTGTACAAATCCAAGTCCTCTAGAATCATCACTTTGTCTTTGTCTTTTCAATAAGTCATCCAATTGTGCAACACTGATCCTAAACTTTTCTTTGTACCCACTTGCAGTAGTCAGATCATCTCTCAAAGTTATTACTTGTCTTTCAAGTTCTTGTTCATTATTCTGGGATTGCACCAAACTAGTTTTCAACATATCATTCTCATAAGCCAATCTGTCACATTCTTCAGATTTGTTCTTTAGAGATGTAGCAATATTTTCTTCTTTCTTATTTCTATCCTCACTATCCTTTGACATCATCATAGTCAGGTCTTGCATTTCATTTTGCATGAGCATGTTTGCTTGACTCAGTTTATGACAATGTTCCTTGAGTGCATTATCATCATCTTGTTTTTGCAAAAGTTCCTTCCTCCTAGCTTGAGCTGATGATAACCTTTCTTGCACGACAAGAATGAATTCATTTGTAGAATTTAGTTCATCTTGCAGTTTCAAGTTCTTCATCCTTTCAATATTAGAATCCTTAAGAGCCATCTCAAGTTGCTTTTTCATAGCCATGCCTAAAGATTCTAGTTTCAGGATCTTCCTCAAGTTGTTAAACTTCTTCCGAGGTACCAGGCTCTGATACAAATTGTTGGGATCCAAGAACAATGAGAGGGGGGGTGAATCAGTGTTCTGCAGGTAAGATAAGATTTTATGCTATTATACCATACACATATAAATCTGTAAATGAATTAACATGTAACTTGAAGCAAATAAACCATCCACATGAATGAAAACCATAACACACATATTTTATATGTGGAAAACCTCAAAGAGGAAAAACCACGATGGGATTTGTGACCCACAATATCAATTCACTAGCCATATGAAAGATATTACATAAAGAGGGGGCCTGCACATGCAGGAAGGAAAATTGCCCAGAGCACACTGCTCATCACTAAAGAGTCCTACTGACTACAAGCTTCTATTGAAGTAAAACAATGATAATGAACTCACAAAACACATCTCTTATGCCAAAAAGAGTTCCGGTTATAGCTCTTCTCTGTACCGGTTCATAAACCCTGAACACTACTACCGATATCTCCTTCCCTCAAAGAATATCTTAGAAACATCTACAGATCATTGCATGATACAACATTCGCATACAAATGATCTTCGCATTCCACAATCCTATTTTTTTATAATCCACAATCTCATCCACATGTTCTATATCTCATAATGACCTAACAAACTGACCTATATACCCTTTACAAACAATATGCCTTATGTCATCTTACAATACAAAAAGATATACAATATCAATCTTATACAACAACTACAAAATTATTTTACAAATAAAACTTCCTTCATGTCATCTTCCCCGAAGTGTTGGATGCCAGTGTCAGTGTCGGTTGTATCCCTGGATGCTCAATGTCAGTGTCTACCAGTGAATGCCTCCTAATGTCAGTATATGACTTCCATCTAATCTTGTTGCCATCAATGAAAAAAAATGAATACAATGAGTGTCAATTGGCAACATTTGTAGACCATTGACCCTAAAAGAGAACTATAAATCCATATTGTCAATTGTTTTTTCTAACAGATTGAGCAAAGACAAACTTCTTGCACACAAAGAATCCTCCATAATCAAGAAAGCATGTTCCCAATCATCTTCATCATCCTCATCCTCTCTTCCAGATATCTTGTTACCAGAGAACCTATTTGAAATGTCCACTCTAATGACCTGCTTGCTCTCATTGAGCTACAACTTTTCTACTTTTGTTAATTTCTATAACCCAACAACAGATCAATTGTTCAACAAATATCACAAAAAAGAAACTATCTGATTTGTAACAATTAATACCCTACATTATTTAACAACTAATAACAATGGAAGAAAAAGAATAACAAGCCAATAACAATAACACAGATAACACCAATATATCCAAGAAACCCCAATGCGGGGAAAAACTTGCAAATTTTGAATCTTCTATTCAGCTTCTAGAGAAAACTTTCCTTTCAAATACAATCCTAGTTGCTACATTAATTTTACATATATAGCCTTCTTTATGAAAACATAAACTATGCAAGAGAAGTGAAACTTTACTCAAGCAACACATTCTAAGAGAAACTTTCCTTGCATGATGCAAACTGAAAATTTCCTTACTTGAAGCAAGAGAAAGGAAACTTGTCTCACATAACTAAAACTATCCACACATAAAACTGATCTTGGTGTAAACCTCACAACTCTAGGAAATATTCTATTTACAAAATAGAAAACATTCTCTTGTTGAACATTCAACACAAGCTGCACTTAAGAAATATCCTCAACCACACCTTCTGAACTATAGAAACTTAACACTCCCTCTTAGCGAGGAAGGTGTTCTGCACAACACCCAGCTTATCCCTAAAGAATAGAAAATTGCTCTTCATCAAGGCCTTCATTAGGATGTTTGATGTTTGTTCGTCCGTAGGAATGTATTGTAACTTCACTAACCCTTTCTCCACACAATCTCTAATGAAGTGGTACTTGATTTCAATATGCTTCAACTTGTTGTTAAACACTAGATTAATAGAGAGTTTGATACAACTCTTATTATCATAGTAAATGACTATCAGATCTAGCTCCTAATCAAAGATCCCAACTAGAAGTTTCCAAAGACAAATAGCCTCACATGTAGCCATACAGGCTTCTATATACTCAACCTCTATAGAAATCAGTGCAACTAACTTCTATTTTCTACTATACCAAGAAACAACTCCTGATCCCAAACTGAAACAACACCCTAAAGCGCTCTTCTTGTCAGTTGTACTGCCTACACAATCTGCATCGGTGAATCCCTTAGGCTTCACTCCATCCTGTTGAATATATCTCAGCCCATAATCAATTGTACCTCAAAGATACCTTAAAACATGCTTTGCAGCTACGCAATGCACATGTGTAGCTTCCACCTTAAAATGACTAAGTGAATTTATTGCAAAACAAATGTTTGGCCTTGTGTTGACCAAATACATTAGAGAGCCTATCAACTATCTATACAAAGTTGGGTTCACTGCCTTTGATTTAGAAGCATCAACCTTCTTCCAGTGGGTCACAAGTGGCATGGACATGGACTTATAGTTTTCCATCCTAAATATCTTCAAGATATCAATTGTATACTTCCCCTGTCCAAGAAATATTTCTCCCTCTTTATGCCACAACTCCAATCCCAAAAAGTAATGCATCAAACCCAAGTCCTTCATCTCGAACTCTCCTGCAAGATCCCACTTGCAATGTGCTATGAGATCTTCTGACCCTGTAAGAAACAAGTCATCAATGTATAACACCAATATGAGAAGGTCTCCTTTCACCTGAACATAGTACAAGTTTGGATCAACATCACTCTTGGTGAAGCTCACAGTGTGCAAGTAACCATCAATACATGCATACCACACCATGGGAGTCTTCTTGAGCCCATACAGTGTGCTCTTCAACCTACACACATGAGAATCCCTCCCATGCACTTCAAAACCCTCTGGTTTTTCTATGTAAATCCCTTCCTCAATTACTCCATTGAGGAAGGTCATCTTCACATCCATCTGGTGAATCCTCCAACCAATCTGCCCTACTACAGAAATGATAGCCTTTATGGATGAGTACTTGGCTACTGGAGCAAAGGTCTAATCAAAGTTGATCCCTTCTTTCTGAGAAAACCCCTTAGCCACAAATCTTTCTTTTAACTTTTTCATACTACCATCTATAGCATGCTTGATCTTATATAGCCATCTTGAACCTAACACTGACTTGTTTCTAGGTTGTGGCACTACCTCCCACACAATATTCTTTATGATAGAAGAATACTCCTCCACCATGGAATCCCTCCAAACCTGATGCTTGGATGCCTCCTGAAAGATAGAAGGCTCCACCTCAATCAGTTCGCTCATGAGTATCATATAATAAAAAAAATGTTTGGGAGGATTTCTCTGTTAGATAGGATCCTAAGAATCACCAACATACTCTTGAGCCTCTTTCAATATCTGCTCAACCACCTTATTTCTCCTCCTCCCCATCATAGGTGTCTAAGGCTGAGAAATCCTCTGTTCTTCTTTTTAATCAACTTTCTTGACCTTCTTGTTCTTCTCTCCAACTTGTGTGACTGGACTTTGAGGAATTTGTGTTGCATCAACCTCTGGTGTCTTCTCCTCCTCTTAAACCTCCATCAAGCTTCCAGACTTCTAAAGAGATCTTTCATCCTCAAACTTCACATCTCTATGAATAACTATTTTATTGATGGAAGGAATGTAAACACGATAGGCCTTAGAAGTTTCACTGTACCCAACTAGGATACCCTTCTTTGTAGTTGGTTCCAATTTGGCTCTCTTCTCCATGAGAATATGGAAATACACAAGACATCCAAAGATGTGATTGTGTCCAAATCTAGTTTCTTCATAAAATATATCCACATCTTCCAAGAGAAATCATCAATGAAGGTAACATAATACTCATACCCTTTTAAAGATGCTATTGACATGGGCCCACACACATCTAAGTGTATGAGATCCAAAATCCCTTTACATCTAGTGTCACTGCTTGGAATTGATCTTGGCATATTTCCCAAGAGCACAACCCTTGCACACTTCATGATTTTCAACCTTCATCTGAGGAATCCCCATCACTATTTCCTTGAGAACATTAAACACTCCATGGTGAATACGAGCCATCCTCCTATGCCACAATTATCCAAGCCCTCTGCAACTACTTACCAATGCATGTGTTGGTTCAAATTGCAACCGAAACAAGTTACTATACCTGACTGCAATCACTTTTGCTACCTTGGAGTTCTTTGGATGGATATAGACTTTGCCCTCTTCAAAAGTCACGATGTAACCCTTGTCCTCTAAAGTAGAGTCAAATATTAAATTCTTTGTCATGCCAAGGACATATAATACATCCTCCACCAATAGAGGTTTCCAGAATCCCTCTAAAACTTGATTGTGCCTACACCAGTTGCTTGGTACTTGCCATTGTCTCCAAGATCAATACAAAAATCTAGCTTTTTCTCCTCCAATTTGGTGAAATATTCTCTGACTTCTGTCATGTGGCAAGAAGCCCCACTATCAATATACCATAAACTTTTGGCAATTAAACTTGAGAGACATGCAATGAGTGAAAAATCATTCACAAACCGTGTTGCAAACGCGTTCACCTCTATTGTAGCCGCAACTTGCTTCTTGTGCTTGCTCTTGTTTTTCTTATTTGGGCATTGACTAGCATAGTGACCCTAATGGCAGAAAAAACATTTTATCTTACTAAGATCTTTCTTTTTCCCATTCTTGGAAGAAGACCCTTCAGTTTGCCCTTTATTGAATTTCTTCTTGCCCTTGCTTGCAAGAGCAAGATTTTCTTCATCTTCAACCTTCTTGGTTTGGCCTCCTCGATGCCCATTTTCACGGATCTCCCCCTGGACAAAATCATCCCAAAGCCTTTCCTAATCAGGTAGGTGATCTCTCTCGACAACACGCTTAACGAACACTTCCCAGTGCTTTCAAAATCCATTTAGAGCTATCCGCACAAGCTCGTCTTCAGTAATTGCCTCTCCAACAATAGCGAACTTATCCTCGACTTGTGTCAATCTGGACAAGTAAGAGGTCACATTCTCACCCTTGGACATCTTGGTGTTATGCAACTTGTCCTTAAGAACCATCTTACGACTTTGATAGTCTCTCTGATAGAGTTTTGTGAGTGTATCTCACATTTCCTTGGTGGTGTCTTTCCCAGATAGATGAGGAATCAAATGATCTTTCACCCCATCAAGGATGATCCTTTGAGCCTTGGCCTCCTTGATTTCAAGAGAATCTAAGGAAATAGGATCATTTACTGGAGGAGTCACTTTTGTACTAGCATAGGTCCACAACCTATTCTCCTTGAGAATGGATGTAATCCAAACCTTCCATTACAAAAATTTAAATGTACCCTCAAGCCTATCCTCATATCGAACACTGACTACCATTGCGAAACAAAACCCTTGAAGAAATTGAAAGCTGAAGCCTGAAGAAATCTATCAAACAAAAATTGGCTTCATATTCAGAGTTTATAGCTTTGATACCATGTTAAGTTATATAACCCAGCAATAGATCAATTTTTCAACAAATATCACAGAAATGAAACTATCTTATTTGTATCAATTAATACATTGGATTATTTCAAAGCTAATCATAGTGGAAGAAAAAGAATAAAAAGCCAACCACAATAACACAAATAACACCGATATACCCAGGAAACCCCAATGCGGGGAAAAACCTGCAAATGTTGAATCTTCTATTCAGCTTATAGAACAAACTTTCCTTTCGAATACAATCCTAGTTGCTACAACCACTTTACATATATAGCCTTCTTGATGAAAACATCAACTATGCAAGAGAAGTGAAACTTTCCTCAAGCAACACATTCTAATAGAAAATTTCCTTGCATGACGAAAACTAGAACTTTCCTTACATGAAGCAAGAGAGAGGAAACTTGTCTCACATAACTAAAATTATCCACACATAAAACTGCTCTTGGTGTAAACCTCACAAGTCTAGGAAATATTTTATTTACAAAATAGAAAACATTAACATTCAACATAAGCTGCACTTAAGCAACTTCCTCAACCACATCTTTCGAACTATAGAAGCTTAACAACTTTTTCATTGAGCTACAACTTTGCTACTCTCATTTTCATCAATACAATCTGGATAATCGTGGCATTGTTTTTGTCTTAGACTTCATCTGCGTTGATTTGAATTTTTTTTTATAAACAATAAGTTAGGATTTATCGATAAATTTTAAAGAATCATCATTTCTTTAATAACCATATGTAATATCATGGGGAATTTAAGGTAAGTAATATCTCCACGCTTTGTTGAATATTGAATCCTGCCAGTATCACCACAAATAATGAAGCAAATGAAGACACTAATGATGTTACTGAAGGTACACAACAATTTTTTTGGGTGCAAAATCTGTATTTTTAATGCCTTTTTAGTACCTTTTACAAGCTATATAACTGTGATGGACAAAAGTAAATTATATTTTATTTGGGCTCTGGTTGAAGATGTATCCATTGATAAAATAGTTAATGGTCGAGGGTCTATCTTAAATCACACACTAAGCAATGTATTAAATCTAGAGAATGTCAATCAATTTTGAATGTTTAACACTTTTAAATTTAGAAATCAAAACTTAGTGTGTGTTATTTAAGCCATTTTATGATCAAATGATGGTAAAATGGTTATTTTTTAATATAATATTTTAATTTTATTTTGAAAAAATATGAAGTTGGCCTTTACAAGACTACTCTAGATTCGTTCAAATGTGGTTGAGGAAATAATTTTTTTTGGTTTTTCCTTAAAAGCTAAGAAATAAAAATCTAAGGAGAATGGTGAAATATGATATGTCAAACTAGCAGTAACTGTAGGAAACAAGCGAGAAGATTAAATAAATTTAAATAGAGGAAATAAATAGAGATTATATATATTAAATAAAATAAGATATTATAATATTTTCTGATTGAAATTCAGCCCATTTCATTAACATAAACAATATTATTACATTCAAACTTAAACTTAATACAAAATCTTTCAAACCATCTTACAAAACCATACAACTGCTCTATTGCTGAGAGTGTTCATGCCAAACCTCCCTTGTTTTTACTATTGCTACAACAATTGAAAACTTCTAGAGACTTCTACATTTGTCTACACATTTTTACCCACTTCACTCCAATCACTTTTTTTTCTTGTGAAAAACTCATTAAATCCCATGTTTGATTCTTTTCACTAGCATCTATTTCTTCATCCATTAAATCTCATGTTTGTTACTATTTACTAAGTTGTCATTAGTTTTATGTCCAAAGTCATTCTATATACTCTAGTCGGTTATTACTACCAAAATATTCAGTTGGTCAGCACAGAGTAGTCGGTTATAGAAGTTACAAGTCACAAAGTTTAGTATACACCGAGCTATCTACCGAGTAACGTTCTATGACTACCAAGCAACAAAGATGGTATACCAAGTTAATACACACCGAGTGAAATGTGTTACCAGATTCATTGAACCTAGACACATATGGGAAAAGTGTTTCAAAGATCAAGGAACAAGAAACCATTAACACATTGGAAATTGCACTTATAAATTTTATATGATTTTGAGGACATCTATCCAATGAAATAATTTTGTATGGTTATTCATTTAATGAATCATGTTTGTAAGATCGAAGCATGAGCAACATCACCGTCACAAGAGATCTATTTATACAACATGAATTGAGGATCAAAAATGTGTGTGTGAAGCAAGACATACATGAAAAGAAAAATCATGGGAAAGCACCGAGTGTTATGACTGTTACGATTGACAGAGATACATAGAGGTCACCAAAAAGGATCTCAGAGAATAGTCAAGGAACAGAGTAAACAGAAGGGTTTACCGAGTTAATTTATGATTTACCAAGGTATGCTATAAGCAAGGTAATTTCATTTTGAGCACATAGAATCTGCAATAACATTTTAGATGTGAAGTTGTAGATATTTTCTAAGATTTTGATTGTAATATTTTGAGTTGTAAGAGAAACCTTTAACAGGGTAAAAGACTCTAACAAAGTCTATAAATTGTAAAGCCTTTAACCATGTGTAGCATTTAGAATAAGTGTTGTAAAATCCTTTAGCAAGGTAGATCTAAAGATCTCTATACTCCTAATAGGGTAAGCTATCAGAAATAGCTAAACATGTAGCTCTAACCGAGCAACCTTTATTATTGCAGTAGTGAAGTTGTGGGTGCCATCCCCACCGTATTTTTTTTCTCTAACAAAGAGTTTCTGCGTATCCAAAATATATGTGTTATGGAGTGAATCATGTATGATTGTTATTTATTTGTTTTAGCATTATATTATGTTACAACAGTTTTTGGTTTATGCTTAACAGTAAAGTTATTGTTGAAGAAAAGATTTGAAGTACTAATTCAACCCTCCCCTCTCAGTAAATTACCTTTCCATATTGGGCCTAACACTTCACTCCAATCACTTTTTTTTCTTGTGAAAAACTCATTAAATCCCATGTTTGATTCTTTTCACTAGCATCTATTTCTTCATCCATTACTTGCATCCATTTTTTTTTCTTTAATAACATCTTCAAAATGAATTGGATCATTTATGTGTATATAATACAAAAAGAGAAGTCAGACCTACATTATTTTTATCTTCATTTTTCTCATAAATCTCCCTTAAACTTTAGAGTTTTGGCCTCCTTAAGCTTGCTAATGTCGGGTTGGACATATCACTTGAAGTTGTTGAATGTGGACTTGATGGTCCAACACCAAGAGTCCCTATTGAAAATGTTGTTTGCTGCATATTTGATGGAGTATTTGCTTGAGTGTGTGGGGACCTCTTTATGCTTGATGATAGTGTCTTTTGGCCACTTTGTTGACCTTGAATGGGTGTGGAAGGAGTCACAATTGGAGAAGTACCTATTGGCGTAAAATCTTCATTTTCTTCTTGTGGTATGTTGGCTGGAATATTAATTGTTTTATCCAAAGTTCTATCCCATGCTTCATCTTCTATGAATTGCACATCTCTACCTATTATAACTTTTTTTTTATTAGATTGTATAATTTGTAAGCCTTGGATTCATCACTATATCCCACAAATATTGATGAAACACAAATATTGCTCTTGCCTAATACATGAATTTTTTTAACAAAGCTAATGCAGAGACTCTTTGCTTCATGGATTGCAATGAATAAACATTCTCATATTCATATAAGAAGTACAAATAAAAAAAAAAATTACATCAATGACCTTGAATGGCATTTCAATCCAAACAAACATTCTCACATTCTATTGCATTCTCTATTCTACCCATGGAATCAACAAGCTCTTGTTAGAATAACCAATGGACAACTGAGAGGGGGGGGGGTGTTGAATCAGTTGTCAACAGATTATATCAATCAAACCACTTTATGACCTTTAACTAGAGCACATAAACATTGAATACTGGAATAGTAGAAACAAATACCGGTTAGCAATAAAACTTAAGTATGAAATAGAGAATCAACACAATGCAACCATACCACATAACACCACGATGTGTACGTGGAAAGCCTGGTAAAGGGAAAAACCATGGTAGGAACCATACCCACAATGAGATGATACTCCTACAGAAAGTATGTGATACAATAAGGAGCTTGCACATTCAAGAAGGCACACTTCCTAGAGCGTACTGCTCATTACAAAGGAGTCTCACTGACTACACAGAGGTTATAACCACCTCAATATAATTGTACAACAATTTGGAAGAATGAACTGCCAACAATAGAATCTACCATGTTTGATCATAGTCCCAGTTAAGCTCAATACCAAAGGCCTTTGACCTCTTACATAAACCCAATACGATCACCTATGATCAACCAAATCTCCTTAGCATATGATTTGTTTATTATTCACACATTTCATTCTATGACCATGATCTACAATGAGATCATACATAAATTTATACAAACCCTAAGGCCTAAACCAATTAGGTCAGCCACCTTAAAGATATTATAATAAGATCATTACATACATCCATCTTAAAATGATATACCATATCAGCTTTAGACAAAAACAATATTAATCAATCCATAAAATCATCCCAGTAACGTTTAGAGAACACTTAATAGCATGTTACATGATATCGGTCCATAACCTAGATAGATACTGAACCCAAATAGATCCACCATGCCAAATAAATATCTCCAATAAGTCGAGGCATGAACAAAGATCACCTTTTACATTCTGAATTCCATCTAGAAGCCGCATCAACATCACTTATGCATCCTGTCAAATATTCTCAGTAAAAGTTCTATTGGTAAAACCCTAAACCCTTACCGGTATAGGATTAATAGAATGTATGTTATCATCTAATCATCAAGTCAATATCAACTAGCCAAAATATACTCCAAAAACATGCAACACATCAAACCAAACATATTCCATTGATCCAAACATGTCGGTAGTATCCAATTGATAGTCCCTTCTGCCGGTAACACTAGTTCTTCTATCGGTAATCAAAATATGTCTGTCGATAATCAATCATAACAACTAGTGTTGACATTAATGACAAAACATCAATGCAACACATAATCAATTCCTTCATATTGCGAATAATCTCCCCCTTTGGCATTGATGGCAACACTAGATGTGAAAAAGAAAACATCTAAGTGCCAAGAAATGCCAAAAATTTCTCATAGAAGATATAACAATGAAAAACAGAAAAAATCCTAGCAACTCCCCCTGAGGAGTATAGTCCAATCTGAAACTGATCTAAATCTCTCCCCCATATGAAATATTATGACATTATTTTTCACATCATATATCTCTTCCTGTTTGACATCAATGCCAAAGATATGACATAGATATCAAAATCCCGTGAATCTCAAAGCTAGCTACTCCCCCTGAGTAGTAGCACCACGACATCAATCCAGAGCAAGAATAAAGCCGATGATGCACACTAGATTGATGCTCTTCTCAATTAATTAAGTTTCTGTTGGAGGGGTAGATACCCCTAATCTATCTCTTAAATACTCAAATGATTCTCGAGACAACGGTTTAGTGAATATATCTGCAATGTGCTCTTTAATGTTCACATAAACCAATTTGACTTTCTTTTCTTCCACCTTTTCCTTTAGAAAGTAATATTTTATTGATATGTGCTTAGTCTTAGAGTGAAATATCAGATTCTTAGACATGTCAATAGTTGCAGAGTTATCACAATAGATAACTACCGATTCAGTGCAATTTACCTTGATATCCTTCAACATTTGCTTCATCCACAAGACTTGTGTGCAATTAGTTGCTACTGCAACATATTTAGCTTCTGTAGTAGATAAAGAAGTGCATGACTATTTTTTGGTGATCCATGAAACCAATTTCTTTCCGAGAAAGAAAGGCCCACCAGAAGTTCTCTTCTAGTCATCAGTATCTCCTACCTAATCTGCATTTGTATGTGCACATAAAGTGAAGTTATCATCTCTAGAGTACCATAAGCCATATTTTGTTGTTCCTTCACTAGTACATTCGGGTCAAAATTTTGACGGCAAATCGTCGGAATTTGACACAATTTCGTCGCACTACCAGCAAAAAAAGCCATCGAAAACTTTGCATTGGAAGTTCCGACTATCCTTGTTTTCATCGCAATTCCGACATCACCTCCAACCTTTCCGATGGCCGCCATGGATGCTCATACCCTGAAAGAATACCTTCGCGATCTCGGCCTATCGTCGGAATTCCGACTCCAAAGGATAAAATTCTGACTCCAAAGGGTAAAATTCCAACAGAGGTTATGACGGCCTCCAGGAGAGTCTGACAAGGATGCTGTGCATTCCACGACAATCCTCTGTCGGAATTTTATCCTTTGGAGTCGGAATTCCGACGATAGGCCAGTTTTTCAAAAAAAAAAAATTTATAGAAAAAGATTGACATTGGTATCTCTCTTCTATCTCTCTTCTCTATCCCTCTCTACTATCTCTCTTCTCTCTCCCCTCTCTAGGTCTCTTTCTCCATCCCTCTCTTCTTCTCTCCCTCTCTACTTCTCTTTCTCTACCCTCTCCAGGTCATTATCTCTTCCTCTCACCCTCTCTCTCTCATTCACCTCTATAGGAGTATTCAAAGATGGGTGACCACTTGATTTCCAATAGGGGTGTAATTTGCTTCGCATGAGAAAAGTCAAATTTGAAGATATCAGTAGTGGATGCACCCAAGTTGATCAAGCAATTAACTTGATACATGACAAGATCTTGGAGGTAGCCAAGGTCATTCTCAAGAAAGAGAAGAATGAAGGAATCGATATTGATGTTGATCAGCTAGTTGAGAGAGTGAAGATCATCTTCTTTGGAATAAACAGATCACCTTCCGAGAGGTAGCTGGAGGATATTCACTTATTCACAGTGCTTGCTTGCAAGACAAGAGATTATGGGCCAAGATGGGAGACAACCTTTGCCTCAAGCTTAGATGAAGTCAGTGACTTAGAAAAACAATTGAAGAACCTGCCTACAGCTCCAATAACTGAGATTGCAACAATGATGTCCAGATTCGTTGAATTTGCAGAAAGAGAAAAGGATAAGGGCAACAAGATTCTAGAAGATAGTTTGTTATGATCCTATGTGTCGTCAATTTTTTCTATTGGAGGATTTTTCTTCGTATTTTGTGCCAAATGGATGTCACATTCCCGTTGGCTAATATTAAATAATTTGCAATAAGCTAGGTATTTTGTTGTAACAAACCGTAATTAGGGTTTAGGTGGCAAAATTAGGGTCCTTGATTCTAATTTAATCTTGGCCGTTCATTGTAATTGAAAGTTCTATATAAGCTCAACTCATTTCATTTGTTAAGAATCGATTAGAAGAGTTTTGAAGAATTGTTGCTCAATGCTACATAAATTAATAAAATCATTGAAGTGTTGGTGACTTAATGAGTTTTGGAGCATTTGCTTGTTTCTTCATCCTTTTACGAGAAGTTAATATTTGAAAAGAAAAAATAAATTAGAATAGAATTTGTTGCAAGTGTTATAGATGAGTGAAAGATGTATGTGCATGACTGAAAGTGAAGCTCGTTGTTCATACTACTAGAACTCCATCAATGGTGAAGTATCTTGTGTAGTCAAGTGAACTTATCTTAGCCAAAGCTTAACTTCAATTGCTATTCCATCATTGATATGTTTTATCTAGAAGATATCTATGTTTGTGGTAGTGATTTGAAAATCACCAAGCTATCCCTAGAAGATTGTACTAGTGTTGTGGAGATGTTTACAGCATGCCAAAGCAAAGCTTAGTTGAGCTCACTTGAAGTTGTCCGTTGTCTTGCATTCCTAAACCTTAGTACTTTTTCATTTTTTCATCAAAGATTAGTAATAGGAAAGAGTGATATTGCAACATCATCCCATTGAACTTGAATTGAAAGCAATAAGAACAACTATGTAAGTCCCCTCGCAGGTACAACAAAAGACATCATACCATTGAAGCTATCCAACTAGTCAAGACCTAACATCGAGAACCTTGGAGTCGTCTCAAGTGATCCTTTTTTACTAATCTTCAGCATTTGAGAAGTCTTTGTTCAGGAGAGAATAGAGTATTCAATACTTTATTCCGTGTTCAATTGTGCATTAAAACATAATCAACAGTACCCTTTTTGTTGCTTATTGTATTGATATACCCAAACTATATACATACATCCCAAACAATCTGCAAATCCATGGTATCTGCATCTATACCCTGGTAACTTAGTATTAGTGGATGCACAAGTGACATGCCTGATAGCCTGAGTTAACACTAGGTTGTTTCCTATACAATCTTACTCTGTGTAATATAATAGACTTTCCAATGTCAGCTGAAGATTTAGCACATCTTTATAATTTTGAATTATCAGATTTTTTTTTAGTACTTTCAGAATGGATATTTCTTCAATATTACTTGTGTGCAGAATAATACAGTGAGCATAACATCTTTACTAGGAGGAGGTGCAGATAGCACAGGAGCAGGCATTGCTCACAGGCTTGGTACGTTTTGCTAAAATTGTTTAACAATGACATGGTAGTTTTACTCATAATAGGTGAAGTCTATGAGCATCTGTGTAAATGCATGGGTTAGCTTGTGTCTGTGTGCAGTACTGAGGACAGGACTAAATATCATACTAGCGTGCAACATTCCAAAGGGCAGTCCCATGCTTGAGGTATTTCCCATAATTTAAAGAATGATAGTGTTGTCTTGTCCTTAAGTAGCAGTATTTAGAGCGCTATGCTTTATGCTAATGAAATAATTATATATTATTCTAACTTTTACTGCCGGCTGAGTGTGTTGGATATTTGTTGCTCATTGTTTAAACTAATGGCATTTTACGTTGAATTATTTTGTAGGCACATGCAGAAAGAATACTTATTCAGAAGTTGAATAGTCTGGGTTATTCAAAGGATGAATGTAAGAGGCGTTCTCCTGTCAGTGTTACCTAAAGAGGTTATGCATGGCTATGCAATTGCATTTTCAAAGATAATTTTGTTGATCTTATCTCTCGTCTATTTGTAATTAAGAATCATATAGGGAGTAATAAGTCATCCACTTCATTTTAATGTTTGAACAACAATCTTTGGCAGCCATGCTAGATAGGCGTGCAGGAGTGCCAGGTTAATTACATTCAGTGCATTTTCAAGGTTTTATTCTATTTGAATAGAGCAATTGCAATTCTTATCAGATGGTTGTTTGAAGGATGAACAGAAGAGGCTTTCTCCTTTCAATGCTATGTAGTAATGTATGTTTATTTTACATGTTACCCATTTTAAAGCAATTTTTTTTTAT
This sequence comes from Cryptomeria japonica, assembly GCF_030272615.1. Lineage (NCBI taxonomy): Eukaryota > Viridiplantae > Streptophyta > Pinopsida > Cupressales > Cupressaceae > Cryptomeria > Cryptomeria japonica. The sequence continues at coordinate 671,289,699 of NC_081412.1, forward strand.
GTCAATGTATCAATGGTGCAATTTATTTAAGGATCATATGTGGAGTGATAAGTCAGCCATGTCACTTTAATGTATGAACTATTATATGTTTTGCTAACCTTCGTAAATGTGTTTGGGAGTGCCAGTTTAGTTAGGGGAGAGGACCTAGTAGTTGAGTGAAATATCCCCTGTTGGTATTGACTGAAAAACAAGGAATATTTGCTGTCCGAGTTGTGTGTTATGCAATTCTGAAGTTTGTGTGTTCTGCTGACAGAGTTTTCAGATTATAATGAAGACCAATACACATGTATATCTTACGAATAATCAGCTCCTAATGACTTCTTTGACTGAATTTTTTTAACTTGAGATGCATATACAACTATCACATGTTGATATATGTTAAACTAGGCCCAAAATCATAAGCTAGCAGCAAACTGACATTAAGACAAACAATTGTCATACACTCTCAGACAAGCATGATGTCTGAATGCAATCTTATGTTCTTTCTTTCATACAAAAGAGGTTTTAACCAGTCCTTACAATGATGCTTATAGAGATCCAAAACTCAATCAATTATTGACTCATAAATTTCTGAGTACATAGACAGCGATGACCTCATACATAGATATTATATACACTGAAAAAACACCAAATTGAACCTGATTTAGATGCCTTGATGCAAGGATGAAGAAGCAAGCTATATCCGGTGATAGGGAGCCTCCAAAGAATGATTTTGACCTCCTTAGCAATTCACCCCTGCTGCTGCAATTAGGGTTTGAGGTATCAATGATTGACAGCTGAATGCACTCCAAACTTTCACCAAAATGATCGCCCTTAGTGCTTGAATGAAGCGCTACCCTTAATGTAGAGTTTTGATGCCAAATTGAAGGACATGAGCAAAATCGATGGTTTATGGCAGGCTGGTTTGATTTTGATTCAGCCTGATAGATGCTCGTTTCCTCCACCAAACCTTCTCAAATTTGTTACAAGATGAATCGCCTTTGTCCTTCAACAATATCGCTATCCTCCAATTTGGTATATGATGCTCCGATGATGTAGAATGAGCCAAATCGTGGATTCTTATATATCTGATGCGAATTGTCTCAGACCCCAAATGGCTGCCGAACTCCTCCAATTACCTCTACAAATTATCGCCTTATGCTTCCAATTGATAAATAACCCCTCCAAGTGACTCTTGAATGCTCCAATGAAGAGTTATGTGCAGATTGATGTAATAGAGGGTGAAGTCGATTAGATATCAGACCTGCAAATAGACCAATCTTCATGCAATTCGACCTCCAACCATCCTCCAACAATATCGCCTATAAGCCACAAGGAAAGCTAATGCATAAAGGGTACTCAATCTTAAAAATCTGAAGATGCCATGAAATACCCTATCCACCATGAAAGCTACAGCGAACTCATTAAGCCCAATTAGGAAGATTGAGGTGTCTCCCCTCTCAAAAGCAACCCCTCGGAAGATCTCTCACTTCCTTAGTTATGCCAACCATCGGGAGTTTCCGTTCCCAAATGATTAGCTGCAAAAAACCTTCCGGCTCCACAAATCAACACAAGAAGAGATACTCACAACTGATGCCCAACAATGAATCTCTTCCCTCTATTTATTTCTTTCTTATCCAATTATATGATTCTTTCTAGAAGATCTCTTCTTATCGGGTAGGTACACTATTATTATTTTATTACACATTAATTTAATTGCATTTTATAAAATATTATTATATTAAAATCAAAGTGCACACGTCTCGCAATACATGCTATCTCCTTATTTCACCATAAAACCCAATATACATGAAATGTGACGCTGGGAATCACTACAACTCGACCCCCTAATCAATGCTCTTGGCCTACGAGAGTCGGATGATAGGCCAATCTGTGAAAATCTGAGTACTAATGAGAAGGGGACATTACATTGAACACCCTAACTTCATGCCTTTCAAAATCATGTGGCAATTTCAAATTGCTCCAAATTTGTATCGTCATTTCCTTTGCAAGGCCTCTGCTTATAACTAAGATTTCAGGTCCATATCATCAAAACTAATGCCATGATCAGCATGCTTTATATTGCGGTGTTCAAAAAGACAAAAGAAAGGGTAGCTTGATAGTTGTGCGTTGAGGCATGTTTTGTTGGTGTGCTGATGTGGCATTGCATGATCTGTTGCTTTTTAGATCTAAAGAATACATTTCATTCAATTATAAGTACTCATGACACTGATTACTTTGAAGTCACAATTAGTAATGCTATACTATTAAACCTATTGAGCATTAAATCCATAATACTATCACAGTTATTGAAACATGTTCAATTACTGGATCCTCTCTTGTATATCAAATGTCTTTTTACAGTTTATTCTATTTGGACAAAATGATTACAGCTTTTGTCAGAGGATTTACTAATATTAAGTTCTCAAAATTAAATGAAATGGAGTGGGAAATCCAACTTTTCAAATGAACCAAAGTGATTTTTCTGTGCAGCATGGGATATTGTTTCAAAGAATAGTAAATGCATTTTTTAACATGGATGCTATTAAAAAGAAGCATTCGAATGTTTTACAGTATGAATACAATTAAAAAACCTTAAGCATGAAAATTTGTCATGTCAGTCCAATCAAAAACAATTTAATGCTGCAGACGATAAATGGTGCTGTCTTTATGAGGGATTCTGAGTGAATTTTCTCGGATACAGACTGAAAGACGGAGGAACTTAGCCATTCTGGCACAAAACTATTTGTACTATAATGATGTATGCTTTTTGAAAATGAGCACATTAAACAAATCTTTAACACAAAATTTGTCATATTAGGCCAAACAAGGAACATACGCAATCAGCAAACAAGAGGATAAATGTTTGATTTAATGAATGAAAACTACTACAATATAGAAATCTAAATTAAATTGCAAATCTAATTTTTAACCGTAGAATTTCAAAATAGACATAATCATGTAAAATAAGAAACAAAGAAAATCAACTAACACCACATGAAAACATCACATAACACAGCATGGAATATGGAGATTCCTTCAGATGAAAAAACTACAACAAGGAGAAGAGGACAAGATTATATTATCTTCAAAATAAGAGGACAATGTACTAATATCCAATATTCATTCACTCCTTTTGTATCTTTAATCTAATATCTTTGCACTTGTAAATTAATTTTTTAAAGCTACTGCAGCAGGCTCTCAATATTTAGGCGATAAGAGAGGGTAAAACTATAAATGGTTTATCCAAAATAGTAGATGCAAAAACCATGATATCTTATAAAAACCCATGGCCCTCTCTTTGCAACATCTTATAAAGAATAGATAATATATAGAACGTTTAATAAGCCCCAACATAGAAAATATAACTGAACCCTTGACAATTACAATTGTAAAGTGTAGTGCTCCAACTTGAAGAAGCCAATGTAGATTTCATCTTGTCATTCAAAATTCCCACTCATCAATCCTAATGCCTAGAATTAGGAAATAATATTTTGTAAATCATTGGTCAATTGTAACCATCATTATTGTATTGCACCTTCCTCATATATGCCAATGACAAACTCATCAAAATTTTGGAAGAATTTTATTTATAAATTAATATCAAATATTACCTCAGCGTGCAAGGACACTTTCCAAGAGTGTTGGAGACATTGCAAATAACACATAGGATTGCAATTTATAAATTGCATCTTAATTCAAACTTTCTTGTACTTGACATTATATATAGTAAACAAATCCAAAGGAAAAGGAAAAGGAAATAAGTACAAGTATCAAGGTCTGTGGGCTTCTTGCACCAAGATAAATTATGTGGTAACTTTCTTCATAAGAAAATCTATAACATTATCCTAAGTGTCAACCTTCTATATCAATACTTTACCATTCTCAAACATTTCTCAGACAAAGTGATATTGAACATCAATATACTTAGTATGACCATGATACATAATACTTTTGGTAAAAAAAAATAGCATTCTAACAATCATATTGAATTCTAACAATCTATAATTAAAACTAATGTATGTATTATATTTTTAAGTATATGTAACTAAATTTCTGCCTTAGAGGTGTGTGTAAAAACCATATACTCTGCTTTTGTGGTGGAAAAAGAAATTATGGGTTTTTGCTACTCATCCAACTCACTACACCTCCAAATAGAGAGAAAACATTGTCACTAGTGTCCAATGATCTATGTCACTTACCTAATATACATTGACAACTCCCAATTTGTCCAATTACTTGTCCAAACTACCATAGTCAAAATAAACCAAACAATAATCAAAAGTACAATGCGAATATCTTGACATTCTCTCCACATATTCTAATTCTCTTAACTAGGGTTAGATATAAGCCTACTCAATATTTCCATTACCTGGGCAATATCTGGCCTAGTGCAAACCACTGTATACATTATACTTCCTAATCCACAAACAAATAATCTATTTTTTATTAAGAAAGTAGCAAAACAAGGGTGTTGACCCTTTATACAACAACTCGTAGGCAACAAAGAGAGTACAAAATGAAGTTGTGAACCCCAAACAAACTGAGGTCAAACAAGCCAACATAAAAACCTATCAAACCTACAACCACCTAAAACCTAGCTCAATGATGGGGAGAAGCACTCAAGCCTTGACAAAGAGGGGTTTGGGGCAAGGGGTGAAACCGCCCCTTCCACCTGCGACAAACCACGGTCTAAGCAATACTATCATTAGGACCATGAAAAGAAGGATCAAGTGGGGAGGACCCTGCAGAGTTCTTGTCAGTAACAAAAGTAGGTTATTGTTGCATAGCAACAACAAACTACTGCAACAGAACAACTTTAGTAGAAGATTTGACAGGAGTAGATCAAAGTTGCAGAACAAGAGCAACAATAGTGAGAGCCTCAGAAATGGAGGACACCACAACAATAGTAGTGAGAGGGTCAAGAGAAGCTTCAACAACAGTAAAAGGCACAACTTCATCTCGGGAGGAGACATCATACTCCTGAGAGGAGCCAACAAAATCAGAATCTGAAGCATTGATAGTAAAATGTTCAACAATATCATACTTCCACCAACCATCTTCACACTTAGGACACATGTAATGTAAGTTTAGCACCAACTAGTAAAGGAATTTTAATTGGCCTATAATCCTATATATTAATATGTAAAATAGTATTGTATGTGGGAAAAGCAATTCAATAAAATTGAAATTATGAAAATTATTCAAAGACTTGCCCACACACCAATGGGACTCTTGGTGCAAGTTATGGAGCTATGAGGAATAGCTCAACTTCCCAAGGGGTGTTCCATTGTTCTCTATCTCACAAGGTCCCTCAAGCCAATGCCTTTGCTCTTAGATCACTCAGCAAAGTGACAGGGATGACAAATGTAAGAATGGGGGATATTTTAGATCAAATTTAGTATGAATGTATCCTATCTATGCATGATTTTAACAAATAAACTAAACTAGATGATAAGATGACAAGATTAGTAAAAATACTATCCTAACATGATATACTAGTTATATGATTTAACTAAGATGATAGAAATGCTTCTAAAATGATTATTAGATTTATTTCTATTGCAAAGAGAGGCTAGATGCTTGCTAAAATTGAGTATAGGTATGATGCTAAAGACTTGGATCCTAAAATGGAGGGATGAGGGCTCTATTTATAGGAGAAACGGGGCAATGGATGGTTAGGATTGAAGGATCTTATCAAGGGTTAGGATTGATAGTTAATCAATCCATGTTTACAATTCTCACTAATGAAATGGTGACAATTGTCAAACAAGAGACTGCTTGAGAGGAGATGTAAGAAGCATTAAATGCTTGAGAAGACCTCATCGTTACCTTAGGAGGTAAGGTTTAAGGTTAGGTTAGGGTTATCCATTAGATAAAGCTTTTACCCAAGGGGTAAACTCTTGTGCAAGGGTTAAGGAGATAACCATGGTCAAAGAAATGAATGCTTGATAAGATCCCTGGGTTAGATGAGAGTTGAGTTAGGCAAAAAGTCTCTAACCATGCCACAAAGGGTTAGTTAACCATTAATGGTTTAAAAGACTTTAGGGACAAATTTGTAAGAGTCCTTCCAAATTTGGTGGTATTCAAGCATAAAGGCTTTAATGCCTTTGGAAGACTTTACTCCAAATTTGAGAAGTGACATCCTCAAATTATGGGAAAGGGTATAATTGAAGGATTTAGGCTAATTGATTAGGATTAGATGGGTTCTATAGGAGGGAAGTGGGAGATGTAGGAAAATGCAAGTGGGTGAGGGATAATAGAATTTAATTTATTAAATAAATTAGATTTATTTCAATTGTGGTTGCAAGTGGAGGATTAAATAAATTAGATTTATTTATTTGGGGTGAACTATTTAATTAAAAGTAGAGAGAAGGGATTTAATTAAATAAAATGATTTATTCAATTAAATGATGTAAAAGGTTTAAGTGAATTTAAATAAATAAATTGAATAATTTATTTAATTAAATAGATGAATGTGGATGATTTAATTAAATTAGATTTAACTAAATAGAGGAATGAGAATAAAATGAACATTAAATATTCATTTAGGAATATGGTCATTTTTATACGTCTACAAGTATATATGTACTTAATTTGTAACAACCAAATATTTTTGTTCTCATAATTACTCATAATTTCTATTCCCAATATGTACCTACTTTCCTCCAAACTCTTTATCTCATTTGCACCTAAATTTTACCTTTTAGCTCACTAATCATCACTTCGGTGTTACTAAATATTATGTCATCTACATATAAGGCAACAGTTAATATATGATCACCAATGCATCTAATTTAACAAATTCTTGATAGCACATCTATGGTGATTAATTTAAACCATAAAGAGATCCTTTGAATCTACAAACCAAGTGTTTCTTTTGTTTTACTTCAAATACTTTTGTCTATTGTATATAAATTTCCTCTTCCAAATATCATGCAAAATAAAAATCTTAACATATTTTTTTCTCAATTTTTAAATCATTAGCAATATGTATAGATAAAAAATCTAATTAGGATAGTTTTGTGAGAAAAAAATTCATCAAAATCCCTTTCTTCTTGTGGACCCACTTACATCCAATTGCCTTACTAATCTTAGTCAAATGAACAAAATATTAAGTATTATAAGAGTCTAAATTCATCATCTCACTATCTTTTACAAAAATAGCATCCTTGTAGGTTATGGGTTCATCATCAATACTTAGTAAAGAAAATATGCAATGAAAATATGGTGCACAATACATGTCAATTGGATTGTGTTGTCTTGTGGATCTTCTCTAGGGTGGATTAAAGGGTTCTTCCTCTTTTTCTTCTACACGTTCAACCTCTTTAATAATTGCAGTCATCATTCTCATAACTCCTAGTTGAACCTCCTTCTACTTCATTCGCTAATCCATCTTTTTACTCTTTTACATGCGCGTCTCTTTAAATTTAAAAGTATTATATTTTTCTCTTCTTTATCTTGTGGCTATTTAGCATTAGAAATAGATATAAGTTCCCTAAAAATCATCTCTAAAATAGACAACTTTTTAAAAAGATTATAAAGCTTATAACCTTTAACAATCTCACCATATCTAATTAGGATGCATTTATGTTCTTTATTATCTCACTTGGAACACTTTCTTTAGGCACATGAAAAAAGCATCATAGCGAAAACCCTTAAATGTGAAATAGGATATTTCTTATCTATCCGCAGTTCATACAATGTTGAATCAAAATGCTTACAAGGAAATATATTGATCAAATAAACAATAGAACTCGTAGTTTCTATTCATAATTATATATCCAAATGTGCATCGCTTAACATACTTCTAGCACTTTCCATTAAAGTTCAATTCATCCCTTTTGTAACCCCATTTTGTTGAGGTGTCTAAGGAGTAGCATTTTACCTTATGACACTTGCATATTTGCAAAATTCATCAAATTCCTTAGAAAAATATTCCCCTCCATTGTCATATCTCAAAACCTTTATCTCATAAAATAAATCTAAGTAAACCTCGAAACATCATCAATGAAGAACTAAAGCTTTTTGCCACTGCCGCTACTATGTCGCCTGTTGCCCTAATGCTGAATGCCGCTCCTGTCTTGCCTCATGTTGCTGCTGCAGGGAGCTCTGTGAAGGATGTTGTGGGCGCTGTGAAGGGGGGCAATGCAGAGGTCTCTGTTCGGGCCTTGGCGGGGGGTCCGAGGGTTTCTTTTGCGAGTTTGCATTCTTCCTTGCGAGCCTTGCCCTCTTCGAGGGTGGGTGTTGGGTCTGCTCCGACTCTTGGGGGCTCCCATGCTGCCATGTTGCTAAAGGAGGCTCCTGTGGCTACTCCTTGCAAGCCCAAGATTGTTCCTCCTGTTACTAATACGAAGGGTAGTGATACGGTGCATTCGACGCCCTCTGATTCAGATCGGAGATCATCCATTGGCTTTCTGGGTGTCCAATGATACTAATCAAGAGATCATCCATAAATCCTCTATGTTTGAGTCTCATGGTTTGATTTGCAGGTTTCGGGGCTTTTGGCCAAGCCTTCCTCAGCTACACACTTGGATTTCCCAAAGCTGGGAACCGATTTTAAAAGGTTCAGTTAACATTTTTCCTTTAGCCAAGGGCTTTTTCATTGCTAAATTTGAATATGAAGAGGATAGATAAAAAATTTTATGTACAAATCCTTTCAGCTGGGAGGACAAATTTGTTTTGATTGTTAAACCCTGGTTCTTGGGTTTTAATCTTTCTACTGATTCTCTTAATGAGATTCCTATCTTGGTTAGGCTCCCTAACCTTCCCTTTCATCTATGGACGGACTCTCTGCTAGAGGAAGTGCGGGAGGCTTTAGGCGAATTCCTAATGATTGATAAGGACTCTTACTAAATTTATCATTCTACTTATGCTTGGATTTTGGTTAACATTGATGCTTCTAAAGGGCTTCCAGCTAAGATAGAAATTGAATCTTCTTTGGGATCTTGGGTCCAACCGCTTGACTTTGAGGCTATCCCCTTTAGATTTCGAAAGTGCTTCCAGATTGGACATGTTGCTGCACGGTGTGAATTAGATAAGAAGAAAAAGAAATTTTTTTCTTGGTGGAAAGGTGCGTCCTCTGAACACTACTTTATTAAAAATAAACGCTTTTCCAAGGTGGCTGTGCAAGATCCTCAGGCCGAGCCTCTGGTTGTTGCCTCTATTTTTGGTGCGCAGGAGTGTGGGGATGCTTGCAGTGGCATCCCATCCTTGGTGGATGACCTTCCCGCTTCCCAGATTGATACTGGATCTTTGTCTGATCCTTTGATTTCTATTGTCCCTGCCTCTCTGGAAGCTGGCTCTGTTCCTCCTGGTGATGGGAGGTCCTTTATTCTGGATCCATCCTCTTAGCAAAAGGCTGCTGCTAGGGTTGAGGAGGGATGGATTAATGTTAAAAGTAAAAAATCTAAATCGTCTCAGTCCTCTTTTGATATGACCCTTCAATCCCATAAGGGTAGGTCAAATTCTTGATCCATCCTAGTTGGGTTGGGGCTGCTGGTCTCTTGCAGCCCGCTGGTTCTTGTTTGGGGTCCTTTTTGTGTTGTACCCCATCCTTGGTGTCGCCATGTTGTGTCTCATTTGTGTTCTGTTTCTTTGAGTGGACTTTCAAGTTTATCTTTCGGTTTGGGTTGCAGGTCCTTCCAAAACCTGCCTTGTAAAGGGTTTTGGGTCCCTTAAAACCTGTTTTTCCTTAATCAAAAACATCATCAATGAAAAACAAAAAAGACTTATTTTCCAATACAATCAATATCCATAGGACAAAACACATTGCATAAATAATTTATAAATTACTCTTTGATTTATTACTATTGGAGTTATTGATTGAATCCCACAAGTCTAACAATCATTTGCAAGCAAGATAGGATTGCTTAACAACCTAAGAATGTATTGATGCACAAAAGAATATGTACAATGAAAAATGAATCCTTATAGAAAGGATAATACAATGCTGTATCTAAACCCTAGATGAAGATTAAATTGGCTAGTGTCAAGTAACCACATCATATTCAATGTGATAACATGAGCTATTATTAACCAATCTAATAAGATAAATTACACTTCTAAGTTTAGGTTAAATGAATAAAGTAATAAGGGACCTAATTAAATAATTAATTAGGTGGTATCCTAATTACTCCAACACCCCCCTTATGTAGTGCCCCTCCCTTAAGCAGATTCCATTTAACTTAGTTTGACTCTGGTTGTTTTCTTCAATGGTTTATGCGACTGGATGACACTCTCTTATGTAATGGCTTTTATTATATTGGTTATGCATTTTATCTTGAAGGATGGTTAGATGTTAGATTATATGTGTATACATTGACCTTGGACAGACATATCTAATTTATGAATGAGTTTTACTTGTGGTCGTCTTCTTGTATGGGTATGTGTCTGTATGGGGTGTGAGGGGATGATCTTCCATCACCCACTTTGGAGGGACATGTAATGTCACGATTCTCCTCCACCGGTGTGCCTGTATAGGTTGGTGAAATGTATGTGTGTTTTCTCAGTGATGCAGCTGCAGGTATTGAGCATCGACTCCACCTAAATCTTTAGGTCTGAGAGTGCTCTACAACCCAATGGTAAAGTGGAAAAAGGGAGATATCAGTTAGACCCCGTTGTAACACTGTTCCTACGGAACAAAACCTATGTTTGGTGACCTTGTTTTGTTGGTTTGTGGTTGTTCAGTCCTGTCTAGTTGTCTTTGTGTTTCACAGTTTCTTATTCCAAGGTATTGTTGTGTGGTTAATGTGTTAAGAAGGAAATTAATATTAATTCTTTAGTTAGATTAATGAATGGAAAATCATTGCAATGTTTTGTTAAATTAAAATTGTGAGTTAGATAATTTAAGTAATAGAGGAATTAATAATAATATCTAATTGTGGGGCTCATAGATTTAAGTTATTTTTTATTATTTATTTGGTTATTTAAAAGAGGATTGTATTAGAATGAATTTTGTCATTTTCATGAGACAATTCATTAAATAATATAATTATTATTTTTGCATATACATGTGGGAGTTACAAAAATAAATTAATGAAAAATTTCTGGCATTTTAGATGTATGATTGTTAATATGATGGTTTTGGGGAAATTGCTTTCTGCGTTATGTGTTCCGCATGTGGAAGCACAATTGTTCCTTCATTCAATTGGAGGGATGGCATCGGATTTATTCCATGTGATCGCGTCGTCTTCCTTTGTTACCGAGTGGGTGCATTGGCAGGCTATACCCCTTCTAACCAATTGATGTTCTTCGCAGTTTTGCATGACTTGTGGTATGTATCAATCCATACGTGCTTGGATGCTCCCTATTTTGCAATAGCGATACTCTTTCTCATATGTTAATTGGCGTTAATCTCATATCTTTAAACTCATTGCGTCCCCTGTGTAATTTTATATCTTTTAATACTCTTGCCATTATGGTCTACTTGGACATAGTTTTAGCCGAATCATTCCTCTGTCTCTTTCCCGTTTTGGTGTGTTATTTTGGTTAATTCTTCGATATGCATGCATGGTATGCTAGCATGCTTCCTTATTAATGCCTTGTCTATCGTTTTTGTTTCGGAATTATTGTCATCGTACGGCTTTTCATCACTGTCGGTGCATTTCATGGCTAACCAGTTATTAATTGGATTGCTTCCTATTCTAGTTTGCCGTTTCGGTATCTCGGCCTTGTTTATCGCTTGTGTATTTTCGGAAATACCTTGTAACCCTGTGGCAATCCCTTATTTCCGATTTAGATATTTATTAAACCGGGGCATAGTCGAGTATGGCAGAGTTGCCTTCATCGAAGATGTACGTCCCTCCCTTCATTACAAACACCTCCGCTAGGTCTTCTTTTTCATTGAATTAATTGTTCCATTTTGCTTCCCTTTTTGGCTCCTATTACTATCGGTTTTCCTTCTTGTCTATTGTTGATGCTTTGTGGACTGAGTGAACTCTTTTCTATCCATCCGTGTTTCCTTCTCCTGAGCTTGTATCATCGGGTTTCCTTGTTTTGACCGGTTCATATAATTTGGATTTCAATTCTTGCCTTTTTTTTTCCGTTTTGCGTTTTGCTCACTGCCTATATCAAACGTAGTCTTGGTGTTCCTTTAATCAATGGTGTATTGGTATTCTTTCCTCAATTATATCATTATGTGTTTTCTCTTTTAGGAACCGAGCATTGATTTCGGTTAGCATCTCTTTTTGGGTTCTTGCGAATGTGCAGTATGTGTGCTTTCTCTACTGCGTTAGTCTGATTTTAAGTAGTACGTTCTTTAATGTTCAAATATTTATTTTGACCGTACGACACTGCTCATATGTTAATTGAATTAACTAGTCTGTCCAAATATATGGTCGTCGAAATATCTAGCTGTGGAGATATTAGTATATCGATGATCACATATAAAATAATGAACTTGGATGGATGGGTAGCTAGATAACATTAATAAAGATTAATTCTTGTTGTTTCTGTTACGTTTAGGTGCTTGTATAGGGCTGAGGTAAGTAGAGAAGGGTATGTAATGGTTTCCACCAATCTTGTCCCTTTGAAAGATTGTTGTGGTCCACTAGTGTTTGTATGGGGGTCGGGGGTCGGGGGTCAGGAGAGGTTACCAAAGTAACCCAAGATGGGGGTCGGAACCTAGTGAAGACCTACCAGGGTAACTCATGACAACCTAGTGATAACACTCTTCCCTATTGCTACCTAGTGGTAACTTGCATTTTTTGATTCCTTCCATGGATTGTTTTTGGAACTCCAGAAATGGTTGGTTAAATTATATTGGTTTATCCTTTTGTGGATTCACTAGTACATTTGGGTCAAAATTTCGACGGCAAATCGTTGGGATTCCGACACAATTTCATCACACTACCAACAAAAAAAGTTGTCAAAAACTTTGTGTAGGAAGTTCCGACTATCCTTGTGGTCATCGCAATTCTGACATCACCTCCAACCTTTCCGATGGCCACCATGGATCCTCATACCCTGAAATAATACCGTCGCGATCTTGGCCTATCGTCGGAATTCTGACTCCAAAGGGTAAAATTCTAATAGAGGAGTGCTGTCGGATGCACAACATCCTCGTCAGAACTCTCCTAGAATTACAACGGCCTCCAGGAGAGTTTTGACAAGGATGTTGTGCATCCGACGGCATTACAACGGTCTCCAGGAGAGTTTCGACAAGGATGCTGTGCATCTAACGACACTCCTCTGTCATAATTTTACTCTTTGGAGTCGGAATTCCGACGATAGGCCGATTTTTCAAAAAAAAAAAATTTATAGAAAAAGATTGACATTGGTATCTCTCTTCTATCTCTCTTCTCTATCCCTCTCTACTATCTCTCTTCTCTCTCCCCTCTCTAGGTCTCTTTCTCCATCCCTCTCTTCTTCTCTCCCTCTCTACTTCTCTTTCTCTACCCTCTCCAGGTCATTATCTCTTCCTCTCACCCTCTCTCTCTCTCTCACCTCTATAGGTCTCACCTTCCATTCCTCCATCATTACCCATGTTGTCAAGTTGCAAGATATTTCCCAAAGTACTTGGTTTCTAGGGTTGATTTGCTTAAGTGTTAGAGTCGGAGTTAGATGAGACCTGCATGATTAAGCTGTATTAAGCGATCAAGTCACCAAGATCTCAATTGTAAACATGACTAGGTTCTAGGGTTTTAGGGTAGCATAGGTCAAGATTGAGGTATGGTGGTCAAGAATTACCTTCCAATGACAAAAGACATCCAAATGATGAAGAATGAAGGTGATGAACTCATAGAAGTTTGGAGGAGATAATTTGACTAAGTTAAAATTTTGTTTAAGTCATGGTCATGATACTAGCTTGCTCATCAAGATCAATTTGTGTGAACGAACCCTAGAAATGTGCCCATGCTAGAGAAGTAAGAATTCCAATAAAACCTAAGGCAATGCTAGTAAGGGGTCAAAATTAAAGAATTAAGGAACAAAAAACAAAATTTGGCTAAGTCGAGATGTTTCTCAAGGATGACCTAAATCATGGAGTGTAAATCAATCATGAAACATGAGAATGGATAGGTCTTGACCCAAGCAATGTAAGTCCCCCTTGTGATTCCAGCAGATATCACATCACAATCATTGAGTCTATTTGCAATATAAAGTCAAGACCTGACTATTGGAATCTTGGAGTCATCCCATTTGATCACGTAGTTTAGCACTAGGGAGGATTTTGTTCAAGAGAGGATAGAATACTTAGTATTTTATTTTGTGTTGCGTAGTGCATAAAAAACACATCAACTGAAACCATTGAAAGGTTTGGTTAAAGCCTTTGAATCACAATCTCTATGAGAAGCTATCAAGAGTGCCCAGAATTTGGAAACTTTAGTATCCAAGAACATAATTCATAAGGCACCACTTTTAGAGCAACCAAAGAAGCCTATCAATGTAATATTTTATTTACCTTGGATATGTTTTATCCTAAGTGTGATATTCCACTATTAAAAAGCTTAATTAGGTAATATTTTTACTTAGGTAGAATAAGACAATGAGTTGCACATTCTCCTTCTTTGATTGAGATTCTACTTTTTCCTTGTCACAAATTTGGAAACTTGGATAAGCAATTTCTTTTTTTGGTTTTCTACCTCTTCATGATCCTCATGGATTTGGAATCTTGGAAGCTATATATTGTAGGTTTTTCCTCGATTAACATATCAAATTAAACTATTGTGAGCTTTCATATCTTAACATACCAAGGGCTTAAGTTTGGGGATGACAGGGGGATGACGAAGTGGGCGGAGTGGGATGCAAATATATATACAACTTACAAAATTAATTATAAAAGGATGTGTATAGAATAAGTATAACAATTGTAAATAAAACTTTGCCACACTATGTAAATTTTACAATAAACGTTAAAAATATGTCAATTATTGCATTAAAATTTGAACATTAACAATGGTGGTAGAGTTTTGGAACTTTGGGAACAAACTATAAATAAGTATAAGAATTGCAGATGAAACTTTGGCATACTAAGTGTTTAAACTAGTCAACATAAAAAAAATGGAAACGATTGCATTAACAATAAGAATGGTGGGTAGAGGTTTGGGGTCAATGGGTAGTTTCTAATTGAGGGCCATGGGAGACTCATAGGCATCCTCAAGATGGTAAAGAGACTCCTTGGAGTCCCTAGGATGTCCCTAAGTGGTGTGGCAAGGGGATGTTTCCCCTAAGTATTACATCCTAAAAAAATAGGGATTTTGGAGGGGGGAAGGGGTCCCCATGTTTCAATGGTTTCAAAAGATTCTAAGTTTTTTTTTATCTTGTCATAACAAAATATACTCCTCTTGCATCCTTGGATGATTTGAAAATTGAAAACAATTTGACAAGAAAAAACTAACTTCTAAAGTTTAGACTTAGTTTTCATTTTTTATCCAAGTCACCACAACATTTCAATGATCAAAGTAGCTTTTTTTTGGTGGTTTCGAAGCATCCAAAAGGCTTGAGAAATTCAATATTATCTTTCATTCGACCAAAATTGGAGATCAAGAAGCATGCTCACAAACAAGGATTTGTTTGTAACTTAAGGCAATCGACTAGTTTTTGGGGCATTTTTCAGGTCTAAAGAACCTACCATTGTGTCAAAAAGGCCCATAAGAGCCCATTTTCATCTAAAACTTGTCTCTTTTGGTCGTAGAAGCATTTAAGGAAAAAAAAAATCACACAACCAATGATATGCCTATACCATACATATTTGAGTTAAAATAAAAATAAAAAATTGACAAGGTTTGGAGACCATTGAACAATTTGAGAGATTGCTAATACATACACTCAATTTATAAAGTCTCAATTTGATGTACTTAATCTTCGAGAGGCCTATACAAAAGCATTTTGTAATTGCGAACTAAGATAAATTTCCATTTTTGGCAGTTTTCATCATGGATTATGGTATTAAATTCTGACATTCTATTGTCAAGATAAATTCAGAGGACCATTTGTACTCGAAACAAGGGATAGTGAAAAATTACATTATGTAGGATCTCCTACCCTATCTCATTGAATTCATTCCTACACCAAGTAACTATGAACAAAAGCGTAGGTATTTAACAACAATGACATGGTCCATGGACTAGTGATCCTCCTCTTGATACTCCATCTACAAATGAGAACATCTCTTATACATGTTCCTACTTCAGAATTAAAAGTTGCTTCTTCTAGAACTTTCCATGATTATTTGCAATAGGATTATATGTCTTCTAGATTCACCCCACTAGGACACATTCCTATCAAGCATCTTTACTTTTTTGAAAAGTAGACCACATTTCAAATCTAGATGACACCATAATGACTTTCATTTCCTCTTGCAAGATATTCCTCCATCATGTATTGCTTCATCGAAGTTCAAATTTTCTTCTTCAAGGGCTCTCAATGATTCTCTATATAGGATTCTTCATGTCTATGAGATCCACTTCATTGGGAGGCCTACTTAAACATTTCACATCTATTTGTGGACTCTCACCTTTCAAATATTGATGAAACAATTGAGAATATTTGTCTTCTCATTGATGACAATGCCCATCAAGTTACATCGTCTCCCATTGTAAATTCACTTGTTCTATCCCCACCATATCATGCAACATGACACATTCTATTTCACATTAATTAAGGTCTCACACTTCAATGATTGTAGTCCCTGAATCTTCTATGGAACAATCACAACTTAACATCAACATCAAGACACATGAGTCGCTTCAAAAACCATACATCTGAATTCCTTTCTACATTCCACTTGAATGGGAATTCAACAATTTGACAACTCAAGATTTCCATATTGTGAAAGGAAGGTGCATCATTTGTTGCAAATGAACCTACTACAACATTCACCATTCAATATTTTGCATTGCTTTTCTCTCTTCTTTGTGGAGGCACCAACTTTAGGGGATGGGGTGGGTCTATATTATCCTTCACATATGTCACTTGGGATGGAGTTTCGTCCTATGGATTTTCTAGTCTCTACTTCGAGAGGGTACACTCTCTTTATAATTTGGGGTTATTTCATATTTTACATGGATACCTAACCTTGTGACCCATTTCTTCTTACCTCAATTGCACTTAAGGGGGTGTGCCAATGTACCATTTTATTCACCAAGTGGATATGTTTTATCGTAAGTATGATATTGCATTTGTTTGTTTAGTTTACTTAAGTAATTTATTTTAACTTGAGATAATTACTTGCACATTCTCCTTCTTTCATAGGATTATGTTTTTTTCCTTATTCTCAAAAATTTGGAAACTTGGATAAATAATTCCTTGTCTTTTGGTTTTCTATCTCATCCTCATCTTCATCCTCATGGATTAAAAATGTTGGATATTGAGTGAAGATATTGTGAACTTTTTCATTTTCTCTCTTATGAAATCAACTATGTTATTCTATTTTGATTTTATTATCATTTATATTTAACAATTTTAAAAATGTTATCACTTACATTAATTTCTAGGTTAATATTTATTTTTTAGATTCTAATAGAATTGAATACCATACCCAAACAATATCTAGTATGAACTAGTTAGTTACAGGCTAGGTTCCAAGCGTACTTGGTAACACAATTTTTGAGCTTGTGTTTGTTTATGATTTAACGATTGATGCATCTAGCTTTGCTACGCATCTACTTTGAATACAATGAGAGGGTGATTTTGTCTAAGCCAAGAGACCCTACTATCTAGTATCACCCAAGAAAGATACTGATATTTTACCTTGGAAATATAAGCCTTTTGTAAGTATAATTCAATGAATTGTCATAATAACTTAAAACGAAGTGAATTAAAATTTGATTGAGTTCCCCATTGTATTTTAACAAATCACCTAGGAAGATGTTCATTCCTAACAATTTCCAATTCTCTTTCCAAAAGGATGAAAAAGAAGAGAAAGGAACTAATCAATGTTGAGACAAAATTTAGAAAACCTATGTTTTGTGTCTAAAAGCTACTAGCCTAGAGAGCATGGAAACAATCTGAAGTCATGGGAGAGAGTTTCAGTTCTATCTCTAGAAATTATGTCTAGTACTCTTGTATTGAATTTTAAAATCCTTCTAAGTTTATATGTTCACGAGGAAACTCTTAAATTATAATAAAATACATAAATGAAAACCAATTTTGTTTTTCGTCAGAATACTTTTGAAAATCACATCACCTCAGTAATTGAACTGTAACAATAAGATGGCATACAAGGTGTAGGTTTGCTATGAAACATGTTAAAAGGGTTAAACTATTTTAATTAATACAAACACTAGAACTATTAAACAACAATAGCTTGTTGGTAATCAAGATTTTGGACTATACCCACATTTTACACCTTTTCATATACTTACAAAGAACATAGAAAATATGTACGTGGAACTACAGATTCCAACATATGTAAAAAGACAAAAATCTAAATAAGAATGGGAAGCATGTGGAGAATGGTTAACACATGCATAAATAAAAGGAAAACAAAAATCTCTCAATGTGTATCACAAACAAATCAAGGAAAAAAGCTTTTAGGCAAGGGACCGATATGATCATAAAAATTTCAAAACTTCCAAAGTATAGAGCATTTGTTATTTTACAGAGAATGCGCTAATTCAGCTTTATTCATGATGATGCATATTCACAACTTTTATAGTTGCACTATGGTGTTGTTCATGTTGGCTCTATTGGACCCTGCAATTAAGATTCAATATACATACATTATTCAATAAGATTAACTATGCAACATAATGAAATATTGAAAAGTGTATTATCTTATTGAGCTTCGGTTTGTTTCGAGAATAGTTTAATATTCTCTACTTAACAGGGCCAACCACATGAAGGTGGAAGCTCATTTGGCCCCTCCCCCCCCCCTAACATCACTCTAAATTCCCCGTTAACATCTAACATTCATTCATTCTTTCATTCATTCTTTCATCCATTATTAAAATATAACATTCATTCATTATCACATAACGTTCATTAACACATAAAATTCATTAACTTTCATTAACACGCAACATTCATCAATAATCATCAACACATATCATTCATGAACATTCATTAGCACATAATTACATTCATTAACACATAAAAATCATTTATTATCAAATAAGGTAGATTACAATCATTTCTTTCTTTGTTTTTTTTTTGAAGCTATGTAAAGTCTAAGTGGAGCATCGTCTTCTTCATCATTTCCCCCATCTTTGGATGTTCTGCCCTCTTCTCGTGCTCTTGATGTATACCTAGTCCTATACAAAGGACAAGGATGTTGAACCAAAGGGGGGTCCTCTGCAATAACAAAGAATTGGGTTAAATTCAAAACATTTTTTTATTATTGTTACAAGTATTTCATTAATTTAAAGAACACAACCGTTACACTCTTTACCTAATGGGGCCACATCATCTTCCACATCATTTTGTCTAGCCTCAACCTCGACATGCTAAACACCCTCTAGATCCTCTGGAGTTGAAATACGAAACGTTACATTAATCAATACACCAATTGCAATTAAATTTGTTTAAAGGAATAACAGTGGTCCTCTTTACCTAATTGAGGAACATCACATTCCTAATGTTGTCTACCCGGTTCATTCTCCACTTGGTCACCATCGACTACATGCTGTAAAATATGAACAATAAAGGTTACAGTAATTACTACACTAATTTTCAATTTAAGATGTTTAATTGTATTAATAATTACATAAAAAAATTTGAATAGCAAATGAATACCTCCACTACTAGGATGCACATCTGAACCTTCATGTATAGGTTCTGTTCCCCGATTATCATGCTGCATTCCAATGTCACGTGCAGTGTTATCATTCCTTGCTTATTTAAAAAAAATATAGTCACTTTATGTTGAAACTTAACATCAAATAGATTATTGGTTAAGTATTCAATTTGAAATAATTTTCATTTAGCTTATTTACCATTGTGACAGATGCATCAGAATATCATGTTTGCCCACTCAATTCTCGTAGCCGTTCAGCCACGGCTATATAGCCTTGCTGGTAGCCAATTCTCTTGTCATCTTCTATGGGCCCTCTATTGAATTCAGAGCCCTGCATTTTTGCTTAGTATTGTGAATTTTGCTTGTATTGTTTGATAAAAAAAAAATTGTTTACAATTGATAAATATTTTGATGTGATACTTAATTTACTAATTCTTACAATTTGTGCAGCAAGTTTCATATAACCACTAGAGCCAAGTTTGTGTTGCCCATGCTTTTCTTGTCTTTCTTTGGTTGCCTTTGATGTGTCACTCAATCTATGAAAGTTTGAAATATGTTAGATTATATAAATATAATGAATAATTAGTACATATTCACATTCTTAATAGTATCACATACCTTCTTCTAGCGTCTGGTGGTGTATTTCCTTTTTTCCTTTCAATTCTCTCCTTTGCATCCAAAATTAGGTCCTTCCACTCTCTCTCTAGAATCATGGGGGGACGCTCATACTTTACGTTCTTCTCTAAATGTGTCTTGTATTGGTCCCTGTAAAGCGGAAAATCGCGATCGAACCCTAGTTGCTCTCCCCTCTTCCGACTCCGAGGAGAGAGAAGGGAGGTTCGCTAGGATTCGATGGTTTTTCACTTAGGGGAGAGACTTTACATTCAAAAGAGGGGTTGAAACTCATAAGATCCAATCCCACACAATGTAAGATTGGATGCTAAATGAATTTCAAGGGTTAGGAAAGCAAGGCTACCCTCTTTTGTAAAGAATGTTGTTAAGGAAACTAAGCTAGGAATGCATGGAAAGTCATAAAGATTCGCTTATAAACTGAGTTCGGGTTATAGGATGAAGCTGTGGACCTGGAATTAGCAGTAAAATGTCGATATGGCACTGTCCTGCAAATTTGAGCAAAAGTTGTCGGGACAATGGCGCTCGGCGCCACGGTCCTCCGAAAAATCCGCGAAACGAAGGGGGATCTGTTCGTCTCTGCACAAGGATTCCAGATCTTCAATTTCAGCCGCGTACCTGCAACCTACACACAGAAAAGCGAAGACGATTGGTGGGTTAGGGATTAGGGGTTTTCCTTTAGGTCAAACCCCGGTTTTGGAATTAACCAAGAAATGAGCAAGAGCTGTAAATGTAAATGACTGTAAAACAAGTACTAATACCTTGTTCTAAGGATGTTTGTATCCTTATGTGCGAAGGTTTAGATGTTGTATGTTGTATGTTGTAGCATGTAGTATGTGATCTCCTCTTCAATGGTTGAATCCTTGTCTTGAATGCAACCCTTAGCCTTGAATGGAGACTTAGAAGGAATGCTTAAATGCTTGAATGCTTGAGTATAGTTTCCACGCCTTTTTCATCATGTATGTGTTCTCCCTTATGAGAGAGAAAAATGTAGTTTATATACTTGTCATTTAGGGCTGATAGACTGATTTTCCCGACCTTAGGCTGACTAGGAAAGTTAATTTCCAATTTGCAAACAAAAAGACCTGAGACCCCTTAGGAGACCGGGCCCAAAATAGGACCCAGGGACCAGGGCGCTAGGTGCCATGGTCCTGGGGACCAGGGCGCTGGGCGCCCTGATCCTGAAGGACCAGGGCGCTGGGCGCTCTGGTCCCACCTCCCGGGACAGCAGGGTGCAAGGAGGTTCAGGCCAGGGTGCTTGAAAAATGCAGTTTTCAGTGTCGTGAGCAAGTTTCAGGGTCTCCATTCAGGTTGCGTGTTGCGTTGCCATCGTGAAGACCGAAATGCAGTCGAAATTGCAAGTGTCGCAATTTTAGGATGCTACATTTAGCCCCCACTTTAGCGGGAGTATGTATGCTCATACTTTCGATAAAGTACAAGGAAACAACATTGAAAGACTTTCACCACGTCAAGGAGGCAAGATACACCAAGCCCCCAGTGGACTAAGGATCTTACGACTTCGATTGACAAAGTAAAAGGGAAGATCGCGGGGAAGAACCATGACTGTCAGTAGTAAGGCTCCCTCACTATGAGTCATGCAAGAAAGATATCAAAAATTTTCAAGGCAAGGCTAAATTTGCCAAGAAATTTTCAAGTATCTTGAAAAGATATGAACGGGATGTATGCCCCCCTACGTTAAAGCAATCGCACACGCCTCACCGGGGGTGATTGTTTTAACATAGTGATACACATAAGAAATGAGAAAGGAAAGGAGCACGTTATTGCAAGGATTTAGCCCCCAAGTGTGAGATAAACCCAAGGATAATAGACACAAAACACAAAGCACGAGGTGATTTCGCTTTCCTTGGGGTCAGTATGCTGTATGATAAGTCATGTATGTATGCATAATTGTTCTTCATTCCCCAATCAAGGAAGGTCACCTAGAAGAAGGGAACACATGTGTCTTTTGAGTCAACATGAGAGAGATCAAGAGATCTCAATGCTTTGCATCGTCCTCAAGTAGACAACACCAAGGACAACAAATAGAAGAATGAAAATAACATATAGAAGAAGTAACAAAAGAGAGGAGGAGAGAATCTGCTATGCTAATGTAACTAGTCTAGCATGTCATCTACCCCCCGATCTTGCTGATCAATGTTTCAGGAAGGCAGGGAACACGCCAGAGGAGGAACATCCAACACAGCAGATGGAGCTATCACAAGATCCAAACAAGGGCTATGTTCATGTTCCGAGCCACATTGTTTTTGTCTAGGAGCTAGGATAAGTGCTTTAGAAAATTCATTAGATAAATGGTTATCGACATCAACAAGTTCATATTCACTATCAGAAGCAAGAGGAGTAACATTTTCATCATGAATAACATTTTCATCCATATCATCATCAAGATTTATAAAAATAGGATCTTTAACTCGCACCGGATCAAGACCATCATGCATCTTATGTTTAGGAGATTTCGGCTCAATTTCCGGCTGAGGAGAAAATGGAATAATGCTTGTTGAAGGTGTTTTTGGAGATTGTAAAGTTTGAGAAGCAGTTGTTTGAGCTCTAAGACGACGCTTTCATCGGCGTTCACGTGCAGAATGATTTCGTCTAGTCTTAGTAGGAAGTGGAGAAGACTGAGGAGGAGGAATGTTCTCATCCTTAGCACTTGGGTGTTTAGGTTGTGGTCTCTTAGGCTGGATAATAGGAGAAGAAGAAGGTCTCTTCTCTCTATAAAAAGAAGGAGGAGGAACTGCTCCATATAAAGGAGGAATTTTTGGTTTAGGGAGAAGACCAAGTCCATCATGACGAGGAGGTATAGGTCTACTCTTAGGAAGTTTATTAGGTATAGACATAGTCACATCCATAGGGATGGGTTGAGAATCTTCTCGAGGAAAGACATTAGTTTTATCTTTCAAAGGAAGAACTTCCTTCTCAAGAATGATAGGAATGTCAATTTTAGGTGCTCTAGGTTCACTTAGAGATAGGATCATATCTGTTTTCCACTTTTGATAAGATTTGAAAAGATGATCACTTCACGGAGGAAGAGATTGGAATTGTTTAGGCCAAAAGTAATCAATAGGAACACTAGAGGTTCTTTCAGCTGGTTTAAAGAGACTATGATTGACAGTAACAACTTCACCATTATGGGGAAATTTCAAACACTTATGAATAGGAGAAGCAATAGCTTTCATGGAAGATAGCCAAGGATAGCCAAGCTTCACACGAAATTGTTCGGAAGATGGAATAATAGCAAAGTTCACATCAAGAGATTTGTTATGGACCTCAATAGGCAATGTAATAGAACCAATTGCAGGAGAAGAAAATGCATCAAATAATTTCACAATCAAATCTGTTTTGTCATATATCACTTGATTCAATTGCAAAGTAAAAAGAAATTCTTCAGTAATAACATTAACCATGCACGAAGGATCAATAAGCACTCCACAGCAAGGTGTATTCTTGACTTTTGCAACTATGTATAAAGGACCATCAGGTGCCCTAATGGTTTCACTAGAATCAAATGTGATGGAAGGTTCTTTAGGGATTTCTTGCTGCTCTACAAAGTTAATCACATTCGGAGTCATAGACACAAGACCATCAGATGAGAGAGAGGAATCATTAGCCTCAATTGCATTAGAGGTATGAGAAGGCAATGGATCAGTGAAAATCTAAAGATTTTGGTTAGGAGGAGCTACAGATGTATTGCCTTTATCATTCACTCCAGAAACAGAGATAGTATTGTTATCAATCAAATCTTGAATTTTACCCTTTAAAGAAAAACATTTTTCAGTATCATGCCCAGGCTGACGATGAAATTGACAAAAAGCTTTGTTATCAAAATAAGGTGAAGTAATCTTTGTAGGATCAATTTGTCTTATAGGAGGAAGAGTAAGCACATTTTGTTCCAATAACTTATTCATAATACTATGCAATGATTCATTCAAAGGAGTATACTGTCTTTCTTTCTTGAAAAATTTAGAAATAGGAGGCACACCTGATGCTGCATTCACATTGTTGTTGATGATGTTTTCATTGAATTTGATGGAATCTCTGTTCGGTTTAAACTTCCCAAATGGTTGTTGACTTCTATCACCCTTATCACTCGGAGCCATAGGATGTGATTGTTCCATTTGACTCACAGTCAGTTGATAATTGTGAAGAGTGGCACACAACTGTTGGAAAGAAGTAAACTAAGAAAATAGAAGTTTGTCTCGAATATCTTTTTGTAAATTAGAAATAAAGATTCTTTGAATATCATTGTCAGGTACTGGAAAAGAAATTTGAGCATACAAATGCTTATATCTACCAATGAAATCAGTCACTTTTTCTTTAACACCTTGTTTACAATGCATTAAATCAATCAAAGTAACTTTAGGACTTATATTTTTTTGAAATTGTTGAATGAAAGCATTTGCAAGTTGTTCGAAAGAAGTAATAGAATAAGAAGGCAATGAGCAATACCATTGTAGGGCTTTGTCTCTTAATGTTCTAGTGAATAGTTTTGCAAGCAACCTTTGGTCATAAGCAAAATCGGTACATATTGTTTGAAAAGTCTTAACATGTGTTAGAGGATCTCCTTTACCATTATAAAGTTCCAAATGTGGGATTTCAACATGTTTAGGAGGGATAGCTCGAACAATGTCAAGAGAAAGTGGGCTCGCAACATCAACTGTGGGCACACTAAACTTAGATTGATTCATAGAGGCAATTTGTTGCTGTAAAGAAGAGACAGTTTGTGCAAGATTGTTAATGGTCGCTTCAGTCGAAGAGTTCATATTGGATGTGTTAGATTGAGATGGAGGTGTTATGTTATTGAAAGAAGGTAGAGAGTAAGGTGGTGGGACTCTATGATAATTAGTCATAGGAGATGATTGGACAGGAGGAACACTACAAGGAGGAATAGAATGGTTAAATGAATTGCCCCCTTGCGTCATGTTCATTTGTGGAGATGTAATAGGAACACTCATTGAAGGGACGAATGAAGAAATCGGATTGAATGAAGGAATAGGCTTAATTGAAGAAGAGAGATTGCCCCCATGACTGGTGATCACAGGGGGAATATCTTGTATAGAAGTAGCCATTATGTTTGATGTAAAGGTAGGTATACTAGCAATAAGAGTTGTCAAAGGAATAGAATGATTGACTTGTGTAGGAGGTTGTGTATAACCCAAATTTTCAGCACAACTTTTCATAGGCATCACATTCGAATCCACAATGTGTGCAATACCATGCAAAATATCAATTCCATTCTTATCACTTTGAAGCATACGTTTTAGACCCTCAATTAAAGGAAGAGCTTGACTATCAGGGTATTCTTGAGACATCCATTGTCGAAAATCGTCAAATTGGTTATCCAATTTTGAAAGTTGTTCTACAGAAACGTCATGGAGAGCTTCTTCATCATTAGGAGGATTAGAGGAATTACCCATGTCCTCGTTAAAAAGGCTATTCAAATTAGGTTTCATCTCCTCAGTAGTTAAACCTTGGAAAGACTTAATTCTACGGCTTCGTCTAACGGGAATAGTGTAAGTAGGGCTTATTGTTGTAAAACTCATGCACTAGAGAAGGAGAGAAGATTTTGAATTTAGAGGTAGCAATTTTCAGTAAAATCAGCCAATCTTCTGGATTTAAGCTGTTAAATGCAATCACAACACTCTCCCGAAATTTCGGAAAAAAATGCCCGGGACCGTGGCGCCCGGAGTGCAACACGGTCCTTGCAACTTTTTTCGAAATTTGCAGGGATGAAAGGTATGATGATTTTAGAGCTAATCTGAAAAAATTGAGTAATTTTACGATCTGTAGATAGGCCAAATTAAAGTTGTAATCTCAAAATTGAACCCTACCAAGATTGTCAAAAAATGCAAAAATTTGAAAAGAGAGGGAAACTGAAATTTTGAATTTTGTGATTTTAGAGGGAATATCCAGAGCAATGTAAATTTTGAAATTAAAAATTGACTCAATTTCACGCAAAATTCAATTTTGAAAGTGGAAATCAAAGTTGTTGTAATTAAGCACTTAATTTCAAAAGTCACAAAATGCAAGAATTTGAATAAAGCACTGAAATTTTTAATGAATGATAACACACTTTTCAGATTTAGGACAATAAGAACACAATTTTGACACAAAATTTCAATTTCAATGATTTTTAAATGTTTAGAAGCCTTAATCCAAGCAATCACAAGACCAACTTTGACTGTTATTTTGAAGGTGTTAAAATTGATAAAATCAGCCAAAATTCTGGATTTTAGCAGGAAAATACAGTAAGATCTCGCTCCCGAAATTTCGAGAAAAATGTCGGGGTCGATGGCGCTCAGTGCCACGGTCCTCGCAACTTTTTTCCAAATTTTCAGGGATGAAAGATATTGTGATTTTATTGCGGAATCCAAAGTTACAGCTGATTTGGAGATGTTTTGATCAGTGAAATTGTCGGACAAAGGTTGAATCAAGAGGGTTTCAAAAATTAGGGTTTTGACACTTAACCACTTAATTTTCAGAATTAAAGCACAAATATGAATTAAAAATTTGTAATAGAAGGGCAGATCTGAAACAGGCATTAACATTTAGACATTTCGCAGGTTCAATTACCAAAAAGAAAATTTAGGGTTTTTATGCAATCACCTCTAAAATTTTGCAAAAGATCAAACATGGAAATGTAATCAATTTTTTCAGATCTAAGCATGAAAAATCAGAAAGGATGTTCACGTCGGGTTCACCAAAATGTAAAGTGGAAAATCGCGATCGAACCCTAGTTGCTCTCCCCTCTTCCGACTCCGAGGAGAGAGAAGGGAGGTTCGCTAGGATTCGATGGTTTTTCACTTAGGGGAGAGACTTTACATTCAAAAGAGGGGTTGAAACTCATAAGATCCAATCCCACACAATGTAAGATTGGATGCTAAATGAATTTCAAGGGTTAGGAAAGCAAGGCTACCCTCTTTTGTAAAGAATGTTGTTAAGGAAACTAAGCTAGGAATGCATGGAAAGTCATAAAGATTCGCTTATAAACTGAGTTCGGGTTATAGGATGAAGCTGCAGACCTGGAATTAGCAGTAAAATGTCGATACGGCGCTGTCCAACAAATTTGAGCAAAAGTTGTCAGGACGATGGCGCCCGGCGCCACGGTCCTCCGAAAAATCTGCGAAACGAAGGGGGATCTGTTCATCTCTGCACAAGGATTCCAGATCTTCAATTTCAGCCGCGTACCTGCAACCTACACACAGAAAAGCGAAGACGATTGGGGGGTTAGGGATTAGGGGTTTGCCTTTAGGTCAAACCCCGGTTTTGGAATTAACCAAGAAATGAGCAAGAGCTATAAATGTAAATGACTGTAAAACAAGTACTAATACCTTGTTCTAAGGATGTTTGTATCCTTATGTGTGAAGGTTTAGATGTTGTATGTTGTATGTTGTAGCATGTAGTATGTGATCTCCTCTTCAATGGTTGAATCCTTATCTTGAATGTAACCCTTAGCCTTGAATGGAGACTTAGAAGGAATGCTTAAATGCTTGAATGCTTGAATATAGTTTCCACGCCTTTTTCATCATGTATGTGTTCTCCCTTATGAGAGAGAAAAATGTAGTTTATATACTTGTCATTTAGGGCTGATAGACTGATTTTCCCGACCTTAGGCCGACCAGGAAAGTTAATTTCCAATTTGCAAACAAAAAGACCCGAGACCCCTTAGGAGACCGGGCCCAAAATAGGACCCAGGGACCAGGGCACTGGGCGCCCTGGTCCTGAAGGACCAGGGCGCTGGGCACTCTGGTCCCACCTCCCGGGACAACAGGGTGCAAGGAGGTTCAGGCCAGGGTGCTTGAAAAATGCAGTTTTCAGTGTCGTGAGCAAGTTTCAGGGTCTCCATTCAGGTTGCGTGTTGCGTCGCCATCGTGAAGACCAAAATGCAGTCAAAATTGCAAGTGTTGCAATTTTAGGATGCTACAGTCCCTCACATACTTTAGATATGTGCCAGCTTTTTCCAGGAGCTTAGTCTTGTCGAATGTGTCATTTCCAAACAACCCTACCATACGGTTTGTAAGTTCATCTTTTAACTTTTTTTCTTGGTCATTCCACCTTTAAAACAAAAAAAAACCTGTTAGATTTAGAAAGAAACTGAAGCTACCTTTGATATAGTTCAAGAAATAGATAAAAGGAAAACTATTCTAGCAATGATATGAAATCAAAATAGTGAATAAGGGTTAGTTCACGTATGATATTCCACCTTTTACTTACGGTGGGCCCAAATATCTGCAATGTAATGTCATTAAGATTTTTATAAAAAATATCATTTCCTGCAAAAAAAACATGAGATCATTAGTCCAAAATGAGTGATCAGTAAGTAAATTACAATTAGACTATATATAATAATAATTTTAAAGTACCTGGAACCTTCTGTATCTTCAAGGGAATCAATTCTTCGTCGCTCACCACCAATGTGGCCTGCAACATTCCCGTACTAGCAATACGGGAAGATCCAGGAAATGATGGTATGTTATCACTAGTAGTCGTCTCTGGCGCATCCTCATGTGCATCTCCTACCATAGTAAATGAATCCACTATGAAATGCCTCCAAGAAAGAACACTTCAAGGGTAATAAACACATAACGAAAGAGAGAGAAAAAGAGGGATCTACCACCAGTGGGCAAGTCAACACGAGTCGATGCAACAGACGATGTCTGCATGCTACATGTTGTCGACATTGCAGTTAGCAATACAGTTGGGGTCGACCTCGGACCCATGTCAGCACCTAAAGAGTAATACATTAAATATATAAAACATTAAAAAATCAAGTTCATAAGTCCAAAGGAGTGCTTTTAATATATAGAACATGGTCATCACCTAAACTACCCGCAATACCCTGATCATCACCACCAAGATGATGAGGGCTTATAAATTTCTGTAAAAACAACACATACATATTTTAGTTAATGACATAAAAGAGAAAAAAATATAAACCATTATTGAACTTTTGTTATGATTAAAGCTTTCATTACTGCTTACTTGCAAGTTTTCCACTATCCGCAACAATAGTTGCACCCTCTCTGTTATCTCATTAGTCTGAGGGCTTATGGTTGCCAAATCAACAATCTCTTGGCTAATTTTTCTAATATTCTTTTGTACCAATTGTATAGGGTTTGCGCTAAGTGCAATGTCATTAGCGCATAACACTGTCGAGCGCCCCACATCCCTATGGAGGTGCTGAGGTACTACAGGTTCCTTTCCCTTATCCCGAACATCCATCTATGACAAGAATATAATTAACACTATCAAAATTACTTCAAAACACTCAAGAAAAGATCATAATGTAACAGTTTGCTTCTATCTAATTTGTACAATTACAATGAGGTTTACCTACTCCGTAGAAGTGTTGGGACCTACACCCCTATCTGTTCTATGTGGTGGATCCATGTGGCCCTGTGACAAAGAAAAAATATAAAAACGTTAGCGAAATGAAACCAATAGACTTAGCAAAAAAACTTAATAATACAATGGTTTATTGGATTCATTAATTGGAAGTTGGCTTAAATGGTATATATATAGTACGTACCACCCCCATGATAGTAACTTTGTTTGTATCTATACAATTCAAATTGTAATTGATTAGTAGCTCTTCCCCTGCACTTATTGATTTTATCACACATACAAACACACAATTTCCCTCACGTGCCTCAAATATGCAATTGGGTTGCTTATTAGTTGACCTAGGTCGTGTACTATTTATAAAACCTATGATATTCCCTATTGCTTTTGGCCTTCCATCAATGTATACAACCACTCGTTTACTTTGATCATTATCTTTTTGTTGTATATAATTGGCTGACAGTGCATACCTACGCATACCTTTTTTATATCGAACAATCTGCATCCAATCATTGTAATTGTAACAAGGTCCAACAAACTCCATCAATTCAGCAACTTTGTTGTAATAGACCTTTATGCCATCCATGGAAAATAGGCCCAAACCATGTAACGACGAAGGTGCTATGCGATATATCCTCTCATTAACAAAAAAATCAGTGTTTATTGGAGGAAGCTCCTTGGGTACACATTGTTTCAATAGATGTTTGTACCTCAAGGGCACCTCAATGTCGCCTTTGGTCTCATCATCATAAGAACATGACCCCCCTTGAGCAAGAAAAAATTCCATGCGTTTATTGAATTTTCTTCTAATCTTTTGACCTCTAGTTGATCTCTCTATTTGAGATCTACTACATGTCTCACTTTCCTCTTCTATTCCTGCATTTCCTTCACTCAAGGAAGACACATCTGACAAATACCTATTTGGTGATACCTATGCACCATCAAATGAGAGAGATATTTTTCAAATGAGGGTAATATTGATGAAGAAGTCGGCCATAAAGTTGATGTTGAGATTAAAATTTGAGTAAGTCCAATTGGGGCCTCAAGTGTTGATAACTTTATTAGATTTGTTGCTAATGTTGAGGTTTGAAAAACTAAGGAAGTTTGTTTTTCTTGTAATTTTTTAAAAATATATTATTTTTATAAGGTGTATTGACTTATACCTGTCAATCCATGAGATTGTGCAAGATCCTCATCAAAGGGGTTCAAGTTCCTGCACCAACAATTGAGCATCATAAGCATTACATTTGTAATTTGATAAACAATAAATACTACAGTATCATAAGCATCATAAGCATCACATATGTATCATCATATATGTAATTGAGCATCATAAGAATCACATATGTATCATCATAAATAGGTAATCCATCACATACGTATCATAAATCACCATCCATCACATAGCTAATAAGTAGTCCACATTCCATAAATAAACACAAAGTTCAAAAAATGTCACATGTATCATCATAAGCATGTAATCCATCACATATGTATTTTGAATCACCATCTATCACATAGCTAGAGGTGCATCATGAATTAATTAAGTAATGGCATTAGAATTCAAAACATATGAATTATTTATGTAACCTTATAAGTCAAATCAATTTCTATCAAGATATCAATATTAAATAGATAATATAATAATCGCATCCCATACATTTCATTCATGTCATTGATCTTCTTCTTCATCCAACTCATCATCATGACCATCATCATCATCATCATTGTCATCATCATCATCATCATCATCATCATCATCATCATCATCATCATCATCATCATCATCATCATCATCATCATCATCATCATCATCATCATCATCATAAACATCATCATCATCATCATCATCATCATCATCGTCGTCGTCATCGTCGTCATCGTCATCATCATTGTGTTCATCATCATCATCGTCATCACCATCACCATCACCATCACCATCACCATCACCATCACCATCACCATCATCATCAGTAGCAGAAGCATCATCATCATCAGCTTCTTCTTCGTGTAGATTTCTGTCAGGAACATCATTGACTAACTGTCGATTGTGATCATCATCTATATCATCTTCTACTTCTTCGGTATCTTCTTCTTCCATCACATTATACATTATCGGCCTTCCTCTTGGATCATGTCTAATAACAAATGACCAACCCGATTTATGTGGAACCTCCAAGTAAAATACTTGCTCTAATTGACTTGGAAGAACATAGGGCTCATCCCCAACTCGTTCAAATGACCTTGTATTAACCATTGTAAATCCATTATCATGTTCGATAATAGTTCTATCAGGATCATTTTTATTCAGTCATAGCCTATACCATTTGACGACGAACATAACTAATTTGAAGGAATTCAAGTCACACTCAAGTATATCATCCAAAATGCCATAGTATTGATTTTGAGACTCTTGAGGATGTATGTCGTTTCTAGATGAAATATTGGTCACCTCAAAGACTGGAGTTATCCCAGAATCACAAGTTTTCTTCATGTCATCCAACTGTTTGATGCGAAATTTATGACCATTGTAGCACATAGCCTTGTGGTGTTTGACCTGCAATATGTCTAACATATTAAAATTATTGCATCATGAGTTGATAAACATACGGGTGATTAATAAAATTATGCGTACTTGTTGATGTCTTAAACCATATGCTAAAGCAATTTCCCTTTGTG
Source organism: Cryptomeria japonica (assembly GCF_030272615.1). Classification (NCBI taxonomy): domain Eukaryota; kingdom Viridiplantae; phylum Streptophyta; class Pinopsida; order Cupressales; family Cupressaceae; genus Cryptomeria; species Cryptomeria japonica. The sequence goes on from NC_081412.1 coordinate 671,322,019, forward strand.
TAACATTGGAATCTCCATTACAATGAGCTTCTTTAACCAATTAATTGACACCATCCCATGTTAATGTGCGACCAGAATGTTGACATCGTTCAATCCACACCATCATCCAATCAAGATTGTTTGCAATATACAAATGTAGCACATCCCACTCTCGACCAAATGTACAAATAATTAATAGACTACTTACAACTGCTTTATTTATAAGATGAAGAATTAATTTACTACAATAACATCTTATAATTACCTCTCACTTTCTTCAATCTACCTTTCCCCATCAAGTGCTCCCCTTCGAATTTATTAATGGGGTTGGGATCCCAAATGCGATCTATGTGGATTTTTGCTGCAAACTTAGGAAGATATTCATTAATGTACACCATAGTTTGGTATACCATATATCCCTCTGCCATAGAACCCTCAGGATGTTCTCTTTATCGAACCAAAGCCTTCAAAAATTTCAAGTGCCTCTCAACCATCCACATTGACCTAGTGTGTATAGGTCCACACAATTTGATCTCCTCAACTAGGTGTATGAGGTAGTGTTCTTGTGCATTGAAAAAAGTTGAAGGTAGACACTTTTGCATTTCACACATTAGATGAGGGATTCTTCTCTTCCAATATTTTATATCTTCCTTGTGGATTTATTTAGATGACAACCACCTAAAAGAGATTGAAGATGCAAAAATATATAAACGAGACTTTACAAAATAATATACAATATATTGCATAACAAGTAAAACAAATGGAAAATATAATATCTATACAACAAATTGAACAAACATCACTACTTACCTCATGTATTTTCCAAGATCATATATGACTTGCTTGATATTATTGTCGAAGTGGTCTGGGAGAGATAGAGGTAGAACGTACTGCAACAATTATAAAATGATCTTTTCATTGTTTTCTAACATAATACAATGAAAAGTACATGTGCAGTATACAAATATATAGTAAATACACAAGAATGCGAATTACCTTAATGAAGGTATGCCAATCATGCATTTTCATCCCTGGCCCAAATTCACTCTTCTTTGATATGAGATTGTTTATGTTCGCAGCAAATCCTATGGGAAATCAAATTTTTCGTATGACTTCTTTTATAGAATTGCTTTTCTGCTCTGTTAATAACCAAGGAAGGGCACTTATATTAATCTGATCTCCATTGCTATTTGATTGAATGACATTTTTCATTGCATGATTGGATTCCACAATGTCACTACAAATTTTGACAATTTTTTCTTTGTCATGCCTTCCATCCAATATTTTCCATAATGTCTCTGTTATATTCTTTCCAATATGCATTGTATCAAACAAATGCACAATTTGTAGCTACTCATAGTAAGGCAACCTACTCAATTGTCTGGGATAAATTTTTAGTCCCTTTGGAAGGTGGTCATCCATGCCTTGATGACCTTCAGTATCATCAATTACATCATCAGTAAACAAAACACGATAAAAAAATTCAAATTCCAAACATAAACCATTAGATGGAATGACATTACCTTGACGACTAATTCTATTATATTCCAACTTCCATAAGTGAGGAGTCATTCTTCGTGGCTTTAATGTAGTCTCTTCTTTCCCATTGAAAAGATGTTTTTCAGTATTCCGGTACTTATGATTTTTGTGAAGGAAGTGCCCATACTCATCAAACACCTTCTTTCATAAACTTTTTGAATGACGAGATTTCATCTTTGGACAACAAACTGGACATGCAAATTTTCCCTTTGTTTGAAGACCTACAAGATAATGTATAATTCTATTAAATCTATTAATTTTTATAATTATAATTATCATGTGCAACTTGAACACTATAACGTACCACAAAAATGTGTTAGCTTTGGGGCATCATGTTTTGTCCATACAAGCATTGCAAGGAATTGAAATTGTCTTTGTCCTATTGGTCTAGAGATGTCATACATGGTCACACCATTCCATAGCTCCAACAACTCGTCGATAAGAGGCTCAATATATACATTCATATCTTTAACTTGGTACTTGCCTAGTGGAATGAACAAAAACATTACATAATTATTATGACCATTTTACTGCAATATTTATAATTAAATGTAGATGACTATTAAATGATAAAATACCTGGAACAATCATTGCCAACATTATGTTCTCCCTCTTTATTGACATCCATGGAGGAATATTATTGTTGATAACAAAAATAGGCCACACCGAGTAAACAGATCTCAACTCTCCAAATGGATTGACACCATCCACTACCAATGAAAGCCTGAGATTACGAGGTTCTTCTTTAAACTGTGGCCACTTTTCCTCTATGTCCATAAATGTTGAACCATCTGTAGGCATTCCAATAATGTCATCTCGACTTCTATTGCATGCATGGTAATCCATAAATTGCGCCAAGCCAGTGCACCTGAATAATCGTTGCATATGTGGAATAATGAGAATATAACAAAGAACCTTGCGAGGCACCTTTTTTGTTATTTGATCTGTTTGATATCTACTGATATAACATTCAGGGCATTCTATTCCAAATTCATGTTGTTTATGATATATAATATGATCATTGGGACAAGCATCTATTGTTTGATACTCCATTCCAATATCTTTCATAATGGCAGATAATTCTCAGTATGAGCGAGGTAGAATATCTGATGGTGGTAAGAAAAACTCACCTATCAATCTACAACAAAAAAAAAAGTTTGAGGTGTTAATATAAAGAATATTAATGGTACATGATTCACCATTTATTAATTGTAATGACATGTATGACACACCTTAACATACATGAGATTGTTATGTTGGATAAACCATTCATAACCTTCAAGTTCACCAACAACAATACAGCAGAGAGAAGAGTTGTTTGGGAGCCTTTGTAAAGGGGCTCATATGCCTTCTCAAGAAGAGGTAAATCATGAACATCAAGGTCATTGTGATCATAATGATTAGTTGTGCCAGTACTAAATGTGTCATGGATCAATGTATTTGTACCATCATCTTCCATTGTGTTTTCTGGTGCATGATCGTCATCTTCCATGGGATCATTATCTTCAACTTCGATATTCACACCTCCATGTTCCTCCACTTTGAAAACCATATTCTTTGGGTTGTGTTGGTCCATATCATGTGCCCTGGGGTGCTCGACCTATATAAAAATGATCAACATAAATAAACCATGATCATGATCTCATTATCAAGTGATTTCTTATGTATATAAATTGTTAAAACGATATAATGAATAACTTACCAGTGGATGATAATCATGTCCCCCTTCAATGTGACCATGCTGCCTACAATGTTTCTTAGTTGTTTTGATTAGAAGTCTTCTAGTCTTTAAGCCCTTACAAATTTTGCAGGGACAATAACATATCCCATCACCTTTTCTTTCCAAGTTAGACCATAATCTAGCAATTGTCTCCTTATTTTGTTCTTCGCTGATATTATCTGACATGGTCTTTCTTCACAGGCAAAAAAATTAGGCTATGGAAACTTCAGTGCAAAAGCTTCACAAAAATTGCAAATCAAACCAAAACCATTTAACTCTTCTTTTTCATCTTAAAACATTGAACTTAATAGAGAACGTATTTAATGTAGCTGATTGTGTGACTTTCTGAGCATTGTGTCTACAAATTCTTACTAAAATTTTGCCTGTTGCAGACTTTCTGAGAGACATTTTTGAGTATTCTAAGCCTTGGTTCTTGTATTTTCACTGGTGATAAGTTGGAAACTTTATGGCAGACCTGTAGCCAATCGATCTAATTTTGACAAGTTATAAACCAAGCAAACAGGTATCTAAAACTAGCATTGTTTGTAGGTCACCCCTACCCTATGCCATGGGTATATGACTACCCAGAACTCCAGTTTAAGCATCAATCTTGGAAATGATCGGTATATGACTACCCAGAACTCTAGTTTAAGCATTAAGTTACATCATTATTGACCTTACTTTGGGATGCTATGTATGAGATTGGAACCTTTTGTAAGGTGTGATCAATGTGCTATCATAAATGCAAAGCCAAAACCATTTTGATGAGATCATGATCCCACTAATACTATTTTTCCTTGTTAATTTTGCACCCACAAAAATGATAGAACCAATATAATATGCCATCAATGCCCATATACCGACAATGCTCAAGATGAGCCACTTAGAGGTAGAGTTTAACCACTTTCCATATAGGTAGATTATCTCTAACCTCATTTTCCCTATACGTAACTGATTAGGTTCATTTTAGAGTCTTATTTCCAAATATGTACCTCTATGTTAGCTTTTTGCTTCATTATTTGCCTGTTTATGCTTAATCTTGTCAATTTTGCATAATTTTACTTAGTTCTTGCATCTTCAATGAAATTATATCTAATCATATCCAATCACATCAAAATGGAACAATTAATCATATTGCTAGTCTCTCCTAGACAAATTAAATTGAACCAAATTGACTATTCCCTAATAAAATGTTTTGAAATGGTGAATGTATAAGTTTGTAGTTTACTTTCCTAGACTAGGACCCCATTTCGTCAACATTTCACTATGAAAGCATAAATATTTTTTCTTGAAGAGAACATCTTATAGATTATGCTTCAATGTATAACACATTTTCATAATCAATCATTTGACTTCAGATGGATAAAAGAATTCACATATTCTAAATCATGATCTGATGATGTGAACAACTCATATGCAACTATATGGCATGCAAAGCAATTATTTTAACATACACTTATTCATCCACATTTCAGGGATAACAATACAAGGCTCACATATTGGTCTAAGAGGATGCCATGGTCTCACAAAGTAACCAAGAACCATATGAAATGATGGTCTTGAATCTACACACAACTAGGGAGGATCCATACGATTATGTATGACTTCCCCCTTGTTTATTTAATGGGATTAGCCTCCAAGACATAGCCGTCAATAATCACTAAGAATGTACAAGTGGATCGTAGCTACCCATACAACAAACACTTACCCCTATCCTCAAATTTTCCCAATGTTTGATTCCTTATATACACTCATCCAAGGTTATCTACATCGAGCTTGGTGAGGAATCACATCACAACAAAGAAGGCAAAATTTAAAAATAGCAAGAGTTTCACTAAACTACCAAAGATCATAAATATTGAAAGAAAGAAAAAATAGTACCAATAATAAGTCAAATAAATGTGTTCAATTCCAATAGAAAATCAAACATAGCCACAATAACTACACAATAGAGAAAACTCACAATAGTGATTAAACTAATTCAAACAAGATAAAATAAAATTGTTGGCCCATGCAACAAAGATGAGAGATCATCAATAATTGAAGGAAACTTCACAATCCTTAAAAGTGCACATTACATAACTATACGACTAGAAATTGTGGCTAAATAGAGTGAAGATTCATCATGACTCCAATAATAGTCCCTCATGTGTGCATTTTTGGCATGAACACAAAAACTCCCACATGGCATGGCCATGTACCTAATGGAGAAGACATGCCTAGGCTACATGCCCAAAAAACATGACTATAATAATAGTCCCTCATGCATGCATTTGTGGCCTGCACACTACAAATCCTAACATATCATGGCAATATACCTCATAGAGAAGACACACCTAGGGCCACATTGCACATAGCAACGTGCCTCACAAAGAAGACATGCATAGGGCACATGCCACATAGCAATGTGTCTTATGGAAAAATGTGCATGCATGTCACACACCAAAGCTATATGTATACATCATGAGGCACATTCATATGTTATCAAACACAACCTATTGTATCTAACATGTGTTCCTCTCTACATGTGTGCAAATCTTCCAACACTAATCGCCACTAAGAAGGAATAATATAAAATGCATCTTCAAATATTTGTGTGTGTGTGTGGAATTGTGTCTTTGAACCCAAATCACTACCATCAACAACATGTAACCATCACCTACACTATATCAAAACATAAGTATGGTATGACATCATATCTATTTGCATAATGTCAAAACACATGCAAACATAAAAATCATCATAGCATGACAAAAATCAATCTCCACATGTTGGAACAAAGATATAAATAAGATAATAGGGTAAGAGGAAACCCGTACCAAGAACCACATACCAACTATCGGCAATGCCATCAAGATAAATGTAGGATAGGATACCACTATGAGCCATCCAATGGTCCATTATATGAGAAGAACTAGGGGATACTATCTTTGAAAGGTGTGGTCAATAGAGATAATCCCTAATAATGCCTCAATATGTCACCATAGCTTCTTGAGTTTTCCATTCTTCTACTTAACACCACATTTATTGAGTTCCTCAACAGTGAGGTTGGTTCTCAATAGGATGCACAAACATGTAAACACACAAGCATGGTTTCATCATACTTGTACAACAATACAAATTCATTTTTCTAGTTAATTATTTAGTGTAAAAATAACTCAATTACATAACATAGGGCAATAATCACCATAAGTTTTCAAATAAACTGCCCAAACATCAATTGGAGTTACCCTTTCTGAGGTACAAACATAATTTATTTATAACTTCAAAATTAAAATAATCACAATAAATCAAAATAAGTTCAATAGTGCATGGAAATAGACAACATGATCCATAATTAAACCCATAAATTACCCTAATTGGATATGCTAATAAAATGGTGTCTCAAATAATAGAGATTATGTTGGACCTATAATAGAGATCTGGACTTTGTATCATCATACACAAGCATGGTTTCATCATACTTGTATCCAAATATACCATCCATAGATAGGTACTCAGTACCACAATCTCATGGGTACCCGTTTAGCTGAATTAACCCTTTATTTAGGTGAATCTACCCTTGTATCATTCCTTGATCTAGTATGTCATTCCACCAATCAATAATTTTTCCATATTCTTGGGAGAATACACTATCCCTTAGGTGAATATTCCATATCCTTAAATGAATCCTCCTTGTCATCATCCTAAGTCCTCTTTTTGTTAAGTCTTATCCCTTCATCTTTAGGAAAATCCACCTATCCTTATGTGAATCTACTTTCTCTTAGGTGAATCCATTTCACATAAATCATTTATCTTATCCATCTTTCTTACGCAAATGGTGAATTTTTCCTATCCTTAGATGACTACACTCCCATTTAGGTGAATCTATCTAGTTTTAGTCCGCTTCCATTAGTTTGTCCAAATTTGTATCCTCTAGTTTACATGAATCTACTTGTTCTTAGGAAAATCAACCCTATCATTCTAAGGAAAATTCACCTTGTCATCATCCTTAATCATCTACCTTTCAAGTGTATAGTCCATCCATCCTTGGGAGAATATAACATATTATTGAGTTCAAATCCTCATGAAATATAGTCATGTTTATGTCAATGATGGCTCCAAGTGCATCTACTTATTGCTTGATCTTCATGGTGATGGGATTCACTTTCATGAATATGATGGGGTGTTCAGTAGAACAACATGTGGTGGGGAACGACAGAGGATGGGATCCTGCCTCAAATTTCAAAGGATGGGCTTCCCGCAAGATCTTCCATGATGGAGATAATCTCTGTAATATTGCCCTTCCCTTGTTATAAATTTGTTCAGAAATTTTAGTAAGCCCTTTGATTAGGGTTTATAGGTTATATATGTATGGATGCTATTGGATCTTTCATATCTATTTAAATCCCATCTGTAGATATTAGATTGGATCTTTCACCATGCCCTACACCATGGTGAGTGCCTACTTTTAGATCTTGTCAATCTCTTATGAGTAGCTCTTTTAATTGACTTATGGTAGTCAAAATTGGGTTTGTGGAGAACTTAAAGAATAGATCTTTCTTCTAATGAAAATTTTAGGTTAGATAAAGTTTGGCCTTTGTGCCCAGAAAAATGATGGCAAACAACTACATTTTGACATTTGACAGGGTTTGCTTATGCTTCCTCTCAACAAAGCGTATTGGAGCTAAAGAGTCGAGAAGAGTTTGAGAATTGTGATGTGAGCAATCCAATCAAGCTATATGATGGAGGGCTTGATGTAGTCCCACTCATTGAAATGGGTGACAGATATTTTACCAGTGGAAATGCAAAAGACTATCAATGTGGAATGAAAGTGCACATTAATTTTTTATCTGATGGACTCGACAATGGCCAATCTGACAATTTCGATGTAGTTTCAGATGGGCTTGACAATGTGGCCAAAGATTTGGGTTTAGATTTATTATTAGATGGAATGGAGCATTATATTGCTGCTTCTACTAGTGATGATTCGATGGAGGAGGGGGCAATAAAGGAGGTAATTGTTGAAGGGCCCACATCATCACGAAGGCAATTATCTGATTGCCCTCCATCAATTCTCATAAACCTCACACTCTCCATTTGTGGTACTATTATCACCATGCTTATCTATGCCATGCTTTAGCTTATCAACTCTTTGTTTGATTAAGAACATATATATATATGTATCTTGTACAACGTTTGCTAGCATCCTCCTTGGGTGTGCCAAAATAGGAGCTTTGGAATAAGGTATGGACATCCATGAAAGCATAATCGAAGGGGGTTTTTTGTCAGAAATTAGTTGCAAATGCTCCAATAAAAAAATTCACAAAATGGGGTAGCATACACACGGCATGTGAACTGTATGACGAAATACCTCAAAGAGATGTCATTTCATGGAATTTTAAGATCACAGGATATGCACAAAATGGATTAATTCGCAAAAAAAAAACCAGTTGCCCTTCTTTGAAAAACAAAGAGTTCCTTTGATTGCAAAAAAAACCTTACCTTGCTTGTGCAGAGATCGCTCCGGCGGGGGGGGTAGGGAGGCAAGATGGTCACCGCTTGCTTCGGCCTGTTTGCTTTCAAAATGAAAATGCGTTGTGTGTTTTTTTTAATAAAATACCCGAGGTCATCGAAATTCTGACGAACATGGGCATTTTAAAAAAAAAAAATCAAATTTTCACACAATGCTCCTTGTCTGTCGGAAACCTTCGTCGGAATTTCACCCCAAATGTATTAGTTCTTGCAAATACCAGAATATCCTCTTTACTGCACATTCATGATTTTCTTTAGGATTAATTTGATATCTTGAAACAATACTTACTGCATTTATAATATCCGGTCTAGTCTAAGTTAGATATAATAAGCCATCAATCATAGACTTATACCTTGTTGAATTTACTGGTGCAGATGTGTCTTCGATAGATAATTTCTCACTTGTCACCATAGGAGTACTTACCGGTTTGGAATTATCCATACCAAACTTCTTCAACAATTCCCTTAGATACTTAGTTTGACAGATAAAAATGCCTTTGTTAGTTTGAGTAATCTGCAAACCTAAGAAAAATCCCATCTCACCAGTCATAGGCATTTCAAATTCATCCTTCATATTATTAGAGAATTCCATGCACAATTTATCTTCACCTCCAAAAATGATATCATGAACAAATACTTCAATAATCAGAATATCATCAATAGTTGTCTTGTAATATAAATTGTTGTCAACACTGCCCTTAGTAAAACCAAGCTTCAAAAGATATTTATCCAACCTTGCATACCAAGCTCTAGGAGCTTGTTTTAATCCATATAATGCTTTTCTTAACCTGCAAACCATATCTTTGTCATCTATCAGTGAAAATACATTAGGCTTTTCAGTGTATACTTCTTCCTCAAGTTCACCATTCAAAAATTCACATTTAACATCCATTTGATAAAACTTATAGTTCTTGTATGTTGCATAGACAAGAAATAGTTTAACGGCTTCAATTCTAGCTACTAGTGCAAATGTCTCACTATAATCAATTCCTTCCATTTGAGAATATCCTTTACAAACTAGTCTAGCCTTGCTTCTTACAGCTTGACCATCCTCATTTAGTTTATTTCTAAGAACCCATTTAGTTCCAATAACATTTTTATTTTTAGGCCAGGGAAATAAAGTCCAAGTCTTATTCTTCTCTATCTGATCTAATTTATCTTCCATAGACTTTAATCAATATTCATCTTTACAAGCTTCAATAACAAATGCTAGTTCAATTTGAGAAAAAAGACATACCTCTTCATTTGTTAGTCTTCTTCTTGTCATAACTCCTTTGTTCCTATCTCCAATAATTTGATCTTCAGAATGATTTAATATTACATACCTTTGTGTCTTCTGAACTTCAGGTTCTCTGTTATGATCATCAATCACAGTTAAATTTTCTGATTGTACCAATGTAACTGTCTCAGTGTCTTGTACCGGTTGAGGCATTACCGGATCAATTATGATCATTTCCACTATCTTTTCTCTGTCATATGATATAGATTGATCTTTGTATTGCTCATCCACTTTCACATTTGTGCTCTCCACAATTTTCTGCAATCTTTTGTTCTAACATCTATATGCTTTTCTCTGAATTGAATATTGAAGAAATATTCCTTCATCACATCTAGGATCAAACTTCCAAATTGAATCATCCCTTTTGATGTAACATTTACTTCCAAAAATTCTCAAATATTTAAGAGTAGGTGTATGTCCAAACCATAATTCATAAGGGGTCTTACTGGTTTCACCTTTGATATGAACTCTATTGAATGTGTAGGCTATTGTACTCAATACTTCTCTCCAGTAGATGTTAGGCAATTTGGCTTCCATCATCATGGTTCTTGCTGCATCCAAAGTGGTTCTATTCTTCCTTCCCACTACTCCATTCTGCTGAGGAGTCTAGGGTGTAGAGAATTGTCTCCTAATTCCATTTATCTCACAATAACTGTTAAATTCATGAGATGTGAACTCACTGCCTTGATCTTATCTCTGACATTTGATTTTTAATCCAGTTTTTGTTTCCACTATTGCTTTAAAGATCTTGAATTTCTCAAAAGCTTCAGACTTCTCACTTAGAAAAGTCACCCACATCATTCTATAAAAATCATCAATCATTAGCATGAAGTACCTATCACCTTGAAAGCTTCTGGTCCTTGTTGGACCACATAAGTCAGTATGAATCGAATCAAGAACATCATTAGATTTATCATGTATTCTCTTAAAATAATTTCTAACTTGCTTTCCCAATTGACATTCCTTACATACCAGATTATGAGGCTTTATAATCTTAGGTATATCTCTAACTGCCTTTGTTGAATTGATCTTAACAATACAATCAAAATTAACATGACACAACCTCTTATGCCATAACCAACTCTCATCAATATGAGAAATCAAACATGTCTTATCACTGATATTCAAGTGAAAGATATTACCTCTAGTTTGAGTACTGGTTGCAATCTCCAAGCTAGTTCTGTTAATGATTTTGCATTTTCTATCTTTGAACTAAAGTTGGAATCCCTTATCCACTAATTTACCAACACTTTAAAGATTATTCTTTAAACCTTCTATATAATAAACATTATCAGTATTGTGCTTACCATCCAAAGAAATAATACCTCTACCTTTGATCATACATGCTTTGTCATCCCCAAATCTGACTTGATGACCATTGTATTTTTGTAGGAACATAAATTTTCTTTTATCTCCAGTCATATGATGTGAGCATCCACTATCAATTACCCATTCATCCATATCTTCAACTTTTTCTGCCAGGGCCTTTTCTTCATTCTTGATAACCAGTTCCAGTTCATATTCATTTATAGCATAGAACACCCATTCCTTTCTACTATCATACCCACTAGCAGAGTCTCTTGCCAGTTTTTCATCTGAATCAGTAATGTCTTCCTCATCTGCTATGTAGCATAGTTTGTTTTTCTTGAATCTAAATTTGTTCAGATTAGGTTTAAATGATTTCTTAACCCTTTTTTCAAATCTTAAATTCCTTTCAGGACATCTAGATTCAAAATGACCAATCTTATTACATGCAAAACATTTAAAAGGTACTTTTTATTCATACTTACTTCTTGTCGGTCCTTTAGGCACTCTTCTATCAAACAGTGCTTCATGTTGCTCAAATTCTTCATCCTCTTTCCTCATATCTTCCAATTCTTTTGAATATAGGGCTTTCCAGTCACTTTTGTCGGTAGATAATGATGCATGAAAAGCAAGTTTAGACTTTGCAGCTCCAGAGGGTCCAAATTCTTTAAGCTCAAAAGAAGATAATTTCCCAATCAAAGTGTCTTTGTTAACTGAAGTGTTTTCCATTGTTCTCAATTCATTAATTGTAGTAGCCTTCATCTTGTAAGCCACCAAAGGTAGGGCTCTCAAACTTTAGAAACTATTTCATCTTCACTTAGAGATCCTCCACAACATTGAATTCCCATGACAATGTCATTTACTCTTTCCATAAATGTAACAATTATTTCATTATATTCCATCTTCAAGTTCTCATATCTTACCTGATAACCATCAAGTTTAGCAATTTTGACAGTAGGGTCAACTTCATTCAGAGTTTGCAATTTATCCCACATAACCTTTACAGATGATATATCAGTCAATCCTATGATTTGTTGATCAGTGAGTGCACAAAAGAGGGTTTCTCTAGCTTTGCAATCATTTTCAATATTTTTGTCCAAGTTTATAGGAGTAGGATTGCCCGATGTTGGATCATAAGGCGTATATCTTTTCTCAGTGATCTCCCAAATATCCTTGCCAAGACATCTAAGATGAGTATCCATTCAGATTTTCCATATCCCATAGTTTGTTCCATCAAGCTTAGGAATTTCTCTTCTGAAAATAACTACAAGTGGATTTGAACTATTAGATGCCATAGGATCTAGCTCAAGCGGTTAAGCTTTTGCAAAAAAGGACCAAAGCTCTGATACCAATTGTTAGAATAACTTGTGGACAACTAAGAGAGGGGGAGGTGAATTAGATGTGAACAGATTATATCAATCAAGCCACTTTATAACCCTTAACCACAACACATAAATATTGAATACCAGAATAGTAGAAAAAGATACCGGTAAGCAATAAAACTTAAGTATGAAATAGAGAATCAACACAATGCAACCATACCACATAACACCATGATTTTTATGTGGAAAACTTAGTAAAGGGAAAAACCACGATGGGAACCCTACCCACAATGAGATGATACTCCTGCAGAAAGTACATGATATAATAAGGGGCCCGCACATAAAGGAAGGCACACTGGCTAGAGCATACTACTCATTAAAAATGTGTCTCACTGATTACAAAGAGGTTATAACCACCTTAATATAATTGTACAACAATTTAGAAGAATGAACTACCAATGATAGCATCTACCATGCCTGATTATAGTCCTGGTTAAGCTCAATACCGGAGGCCTTTGACCTCTTACATAAACTGAATCTGATCACCTATGATCGACCAAATCTCCTTTGCATATGATCTTTTCATTATTCGCACATTTCATTCCATGACCATGATCTACAATGAGATCTTACATCTCTTTATACAAACACTAAGGCCTAAACCAATTAGGTCAGCCACCTAAAAGATATTACAATAAGATCATTACATAAATCCATATTACAATGATATATCATGTCGGATTTAGACGAAAACAACATTAACCAATCCATCAATCATCCCAGTAACGTGTATATAATACTTAATAGTATGGTACATGATACCGGTCCATAACCTAGATAGATACCGGACCCAAATAGATCCACCATGCCAAAGCAATGTCTCCAATCAATTGAGGCATGAACAAAGATCATCTTCTACATCCTGAATTCCATCTAGAAGATGCACCAACACCACTTATGCATCCTGTTAAATATTCTCAGGAAAATTTCTATCGGTAAAACCCTATACCCTTACTAGTATAGGCTTATTAGAATGTATGATAGCATCCGATCATCAAGTCAATACCAACTGATTCAAAACATACTCCAAAACCATGCAACACATCAAACCAAATATATTCCATTGATCCAAACATGTCGGTAGTATCCAATTGATAGTCCCTTCTGTCAGCAACACTAGTTCTTCTATCGGTATTCAAAATCTGTCTGCCGGTAACCAATTATAATAGCTAATGTTGACATCAATGACAAAACATCAATGCAACACATAATCAATTCCTTCATATTTCCAGCTACTCTCCCCTCTCTCTGCTCTCACTTTAACTGCAACCCCACACTATCTCAACTTTCTCAGCCACTGCTAAACTCTATTGTTCACCTACTTACTATGCAGCCCCCTTTCCTCTTATTTCTATCTTTCACTACTCTTGCACTTAGATCACCACAACCCCATCTACCTACTTTTCAGCATGGTCTCCCTACTTTCTTATCCATGATGCCCTTCTTATCTTTCTCCCTTCCATTATTTAAAATTTGCACTAAAATTTAAAGCACCTCCTCAATTTGGCTATTGATGCTATTTCAATTCAACATTTTGCCTCTCCATCATTGGGGGCATTTTGTTTCCTTATGACACTTTTAATCTTCCATGCCCAATTTGGTTTCTTCCACTTTCTAATGGACTATTCTTCTTCTTCTCTATAGTCATGACACAGTGTCTCACTAAGCATATCTTGTATATCCAGTCTTCAATTGATGTTCCCATTTGAGCATGGTAGGCAGGATGCTCCTACATTAAATATGCATTTTTCTCCTTTGTTGTGCAATTTTTTTCTCAATTCATCAGTTACATGTGCATATGCCAAACATCCAAATACTCTCATATGAGAAACATTATGTTTTCTTCCACTCCATGCTTCTTTTCAAATCATAATGATGACACTATTAGTGGGACATATATTCAATATATATGTTGTACATGCTATAGTTCCAGCCCAATACTCATTTGACAAATATTTTACCTTCAACATGCTTATTGCCATTTCCATAATTATTCTTTTTTTTCCTTTAGCTATACCATTTTGTTGTGGGGTATACCTTGTAGTGAATTGTTGTGTATTACATAGTCTTTGCAAAATCTTATGAAGTCATTTTAAATGTATTCACCACCTATATATGATCTCAATGCTTTGATCTAGTGCCCACTTGTTTTGAGTTCCTCCTACTAATATTGTTCTCACGGTGTCTAAACAGGCTACGTGTGCAAATATCTCATTGTAGTCTACTGCAAGTTGTTGTGGATAGCCATTTTTAGACCTCCTCTAACTAGATATAACAACAATACAAAAGTTAAGTAGTAGAAATAGAAACTGGTTCTTTTTTGGTTATTATGTGGAAATATTTTAATTTTACATTAATTTCTTATTATATGACATTAACTATTCCTCCTTTATAAAGCTCTTTTTATATTGTTTTATGTTAATTGGATTAAAAGGCTAAATTATTTCTAAAACATTAGATTATAGTTAGAGGTTTGAAAAAGTTATTTCATCTTTTCCTTTAATTTAATATTATTCGATAACAAATTAATAAATAAGAGATCATAAAGGAAAAAGTGATTAATTTCTAAGTTTTATATTGAGATAATGTTTATAGTAATTTTTATGTGAAAATAATTTAATATTGGCTTGAAATTAATTTTTATTATTAACATTCAAAGTTCTATTGTTAAAAGGGGGGCCTTTAAAAGTTGTTGGCAGAGTCAA
The DNA here is from genome assembly GCF_030272615.1 of Cryptomeria japonica. NCBI lineage: Eukaryota > Viridiplantae > Streptophyta > Pinopsida > Cupressales > Cupressaceae > Cryptomeria > Cryptomeria japonica. The sequence continues at coordinate 671,337,442 of NC_081412.1, forward strand.
TTTATGTCAAACCTCAACTTATAGATTTTTAGGTTAACATACTTGGACATGTGGGAATTGTGTGACACATTGGCTTGCCAATTTAATCATTATTCGAAACTTCTACAATTTTTGATATGCCCTAAACCTATAATGTGCATGGAGATATATGTATCAAACTCATGACTAGTAAAAAAATTAATGAACATATCAAGTTGGAGAATGTTGGGATGCATCATATTCACATATAGAATTTTCATAGGAAAAAAATTTCAATATACTTAAATGTGATTGTATAAGGTGAAGTTTCAAATATTTTTTAATTACATAGATACAATGATTTTTGAAGGGGCCTATGAAACCTATGCATAACATATTATCTAGCCAATCTACCACACAACTAGTATTTTAAATATTTTATATCAGGATAAGTGGGTTTTTGACATGGACCAAACCTTGTTACAAGGCAAACAACAAAGTTACCCAAAAGGTAACAAAACTTAGAACTGAACTATATTAGTGTAATAGATGAAAATTTAGGATTTCACAAGTTAAGCTTTGTAAATTAGGAAATGGCCTAACTTTCACATGCATCACATTAAAAATGACAAGCTCAATGGATCCATCCTCAATTCTATTGGTAAGAGTGGTAGATGTTGATTGAAGTCCTATTTCCCTTTGTTTGATTTGAAAATGTGATTGAGAGGGTGTAAATTAAATGTCAAATCTAAGGTAACAAAGTACATGCATGAACTAGATACGTGGACTGATTATGCTAACTAATAATAAAATAGAAATTTCATAGTAGGTACAAAAATGGATAGGGAATTTGACTATATATATGTAACTGAAATTTGATGTTGAATATATAGGACTAGGGTGCCCAATTCTTTAGTGTATTGAGCTACTATTAGGAGATCTAAATTATGATGCACTTTGGTAGCCACCTATAAAATTTGATACAAAACTCAAAGGACCAAGGCACCGCAATGCCTTGGCCTATTAAGATACTATTGGGAGATCTTAAATCTGATGCAACCTAGTAGCCACCTATAAAATTTGATGTATAATTCAGAGGACCAAGGCATCCCAATAGCTTAGTCCTAGGACAAGGGAAACTTACATTATGGTCCTAGAAAATTAGGTCTACATTATGAGATCAGGTCTGTATTGGGCTCCAATTTTTTTTTGAGGTTGTTTGGCTCCATCGGGTACCTATATCTACACACAAGAGGAAAGAAAGGTGGTTGTAGATAGGATTTTTCCTTAGTTCAAACCCCAAGTTTATAATTAACTCTAATTGAAATAGAAATTAAACTTGAAATAGATTGGAAAAGATTGTCTTTTAAAGGAAAGATTGAAATGCTTGAGTGGAGATGGTTATACCTTCAATAGGTGATGCAATATTCTTTGGATAAATCCTCCATGTGTTGATATAAGAACATAAAAAATCACATAAAATCCATCTTAAAATCATAATTTAAATAGTATGAAGGTACCCAGATGTATTTTTCTACTCCTTGAACCAAATCTACTCTTAAAAAAGAATAATTGCTCTTGAATGGGATGATAATGTTAGCATAAAATATAATGTTGAAAATGAATTGAGAGAGATGCCTTATAGAGAGATTTCATAAATAGAATTACCATTATACGAATATAGAATATATATATTTTCACATGGATTAAGATTTGAATTAGGAAAGACCACCAAATTAGCCTCCCAAAATTTGGGGGAAAATGTTTTGGACCGGGTAGTATATTACTTGGTCCTATCAACTTTTTTTTGAATTTCTACTGATGCCAAATAATAGGATTTTAATATTGATTCCATCTTGGTGGCTCAAACCATAATTCATAAGTATATGAAAAATGATTTGAGAGTTGAAATTAGGTTAAGACTAATGATAAATTAGGATAAATAATTAAGGGTACACCTAAAACTAGGGGCCCAAATAAGAGTGTGATGATGTAAGAAAGAGGAATAAGATCCATAATATTAATTTTGAACCAATAAAGCTCACATAATGCATACAGGAAAGGGAAATATAAAAATAGGTATTAGGAGAGATTGATATTGGACACACTAATAAAGATGTACAATTTAGGGTGCTACAATTAGAAACCAACTTATGTATTTAAAAATATTTTTTCTTTCTTTGAACAATTACCCAACTAGAGCTATTTTAAAATCTCATAAATTGAGGAGTGGGGAAATAAGAACCCTCATCAAAATCACCACTTGAGGGCACAACATGAACTAAAGAAGATGGGATTAAAGAAAGACTATGAGGTATAACAACATCATGAGAAACAACTCCTTTTTTAAAGGAAACGACATTAGGAAAATTAGTAATTTGGGCTACAAAAAAATAAACATTAATCTTATCAACAACCTTATCAAAAAGGGCATAGTAAAATTCAAAGAGAACCAAAGTTGGAGAAGACAACTCAAAATTCTATGAATAATTGAATTCATTAGGGAATATCCTAAGATATTGGAATTCGTCCACCTTAAGAGGAGGACTTGCAAGAACTATGAGAATGGCCTCAGGCCAAATGTAACCTAGAAAATGAACATCTAAAATAAAAAGGAATGCCCTGATAATCAACCAACTGAGTCCAAGGATGGTCTCCCACCTGAAAAATAATTTCACTTGGAAGAGCCTTCAACTAGTCAATCTCTACCAGAATAAAAGAAAACAATGTGTGTAGGAGGTAGTATCAATATATAGTTCTACAAAATCTCTAAAGGCATTCTTAATCACATTATACTCTAATTTATACTAGAACTATAAGAGGAGATTAGATAATCTCATCAAAATAGGGGAAATGCTAATTAATTCGTTGAGAGGGTTAAGAGAGGGAGTCCAAGGAAAAATCAAGAGAGGGTGGGAATCCCACAGCCACTCTAAAATTTAAAATATTATCCCTATCAATAGAAGAATCTATGCCAACAACAAAGAAGTCTCTAGTATAGGGGTATATCTCCATCTTACTTGCAACTAAAGGAAGCCAATGTAATTAGATCTAATGGTTTATGTTATCTATTGAAATCCAAAGATGACAAAACCTACAAATCAAGCCCTTGCTAGAGAAAAACTCTCATTGTCTATCACCTCCTAGCCCAAAAATCACCCAAGGAGATACAGACACAAGGTAGAGGCACATAATTATAGATAGAGGTATTAGATTGAGTGGGCATAGGTAGGGTTTTTCTTAATAGTTTTGCATACAAGGGTCAAAGGTGGGTGCTAGACAGGGCAAGGTAAATTGCAATCCCAATAAAGATAGTAGTAGTAGGGGAGGAGGAACCAAAACCACCAATAGTAACTCAAGCTTAAGATAGAGGATGAGTGGGGGGCATGCATGCATAGAAGCCCCAAAAATAATATCTATGTTGGTATTATGGATGACTTCATCATGTGTTGCATTGGTTTTGTCATTGATGTCAACACTTATCTTCTTGGAGGTCTTCATTGTTGATTTGGCACTATGGTTATATTGGAATGTTGTTGAACCGACAATATGGTTCACTAGTATGGTTAGTGGCTTATGCACAGTCACTAGTATGTGTTCACCAATAGGTTATATGGTTCATCGACAGTGATGATATCTTGGAGATCATTTGGTTATGTTGAAGACATGGATTGGAAGTTTGGTTTTGGTGTTTTTCTTATTGGTCTAATCGGGTTGACAGATTTGCCTTTACCAACAGATAAGTCTAGCTTATGAACCAGTACACTAGATCATCACGACACGTTATGGAGATTGTTTTATTGATTGATTAATGTGGTAAATGTATTGAGCCGACATGTTATATCGCATCAAGTCTTATTTGTAACTGATTTAATTGTAATATCTTTAGTGAGCCGACATATACATTTGGTCTTAGGTTTTGTATATATGATTGTAAGATCTTATTGAAGATTGTTATGATGAGTGTCTTCGAATATTGAAGAGAGAAAATATGAAGATTCTTGTGCGAATCACACAGACATTATTTGAAGGTTGGAGAAAGGTTATGAAGGTGTTTGTGACACTCATGTTTAGAGCTTAATCGGTACTGAATCTAGCATTGGAGATGCTATTTTGAGCAGTACATTATCATTGGATTTAACCATCCAATTGTGTAGTCAATGTGACTCTTATTTTGTGATTGAGCAGTGAGCTCTAGGTAACTAGCCTTCTGCATGTGCAGACCCCATTTGTATACACATAATATTTGCAGTAGTATCATCTGATTGTGGGTAAGGTTTCCCATTGTGGTTTTTCCCCTTACTGAGTTTCCACGTCAAAATCTTTGTGTCATGTGTTGTGGATGTTTTTTCTCTTTCTGTTTCATGCATTAAGTTTTACCAGTACTGTTATATTTGTTAAACTAACTATTTTATCGACACTTCACTTTGGTTTACTGGCATTAAGTTTAAATCGGATTAATTATCATTTGGTTTATAAATTACTGAGAACTAGTTAACAACTGATTCACCCCCCCTCTCACTTGACCTTCTCGGGACCTAACAATCTATAAAGGAAAAGGACATGCCATCTATAAGAATCCCCACTACACCAACATAGGTTTCATTCTTCAGCTCAATGCTAAGAGAAATGCAAAGGTGTTGGCAACAATAATGAGAGAAAACTAAGAGGGGAGGGGTTAATCAGTTTTCACCGGATCTACCTGTTAGGGTTTCAAGCAGATCTGAAGCAAATATGAACTAACAATTATATGTAGATTTAAATACAAAAGATAAAGAAATAAAATAGGACACAGATAACATAGAGATTTAACGTGGTTCACCCAGAATGGGTTACGTCCACCATACACAACCATCCAATCTTTCTTATTATCTAGTAAAAATAGTACATCAACCTTACAATGCCTTAAGCATCCCAGACGCTTATAACATGAGTTTTTAGGGCAACCAACAAAGTCAGCCTTTTTAGGGTTTTATTACAGTACTTTGCTGATCAGTCGCCACATTTCAACAATCTCCCACTTGGAGACTGATCAGGCTCCACACCAAACAATCTCCCACTTGGAGACTGATACTACACAACACCACTGTACATGCAACATCTGCTAGACAAAACACTAGGACTCAACTGGTATAAATTCCACAATTATCAATCAAGAAGACCAATAGAAACTAATGAAGAAATCAGCTTCTCCTGTGGAACTGCCTTTGTGAATATATCAACAGGATTCTCACTTGTGTGAATCTTCTCAAGCTGTAACTGACCCTCCTCCAAAATAGTCCGGATGAAGTGGTACCTGAGCTAAATGTGCTTTGTCCTTGATTGAAAAGGAAAGTTCTTTGCAAGATGAATGGCACTCTGGCTATCAGTATACAATGGGCTATCCTCTTGTGTATGACCCAATTCCTCCAGAAAATATTGCAACCAAATCATTTCCTTGCTGGCTTCTGTAGTAGCAACATACTCAGCTTCAATGGTTGAAAGTGCAACAACCTTTTGCAGCCTAGAAATCCAATTGACTGAAATTCCCCCTATAGTAAAAACATACCCTGTAGTACTCCTCCATGAATCAATATCACCCGCCAGATCAGAGTCAACAAATCCACTTAGAGTAGCATTAGATCCTTTGAAACATAATGCCTTCATAGTAGTTCCTTCCAAATACCGAAGAATCCATTTCATAGCATTCCAATGTTCCATACCTGGATTACTCATAAACCTGCTCACAACTCCCACTGCATGTGCAATATTTGGCCTTGTGCATACCATTGCATACATCAGACTGCCAACAGCTGATGAATACGAGATGTTAGACATTTTATTAACCTCTTCCTATGTCTTTGGGCACATCTCCTTAGCCAATTTGAAATGACTAGCCAAAGGTGTACTAACTGCTTTTGCATCCTGCATGTTAAATCTTTTCAACACCTTCTTTATATACTCACTTTGGGACAAATTCAAGGTTCTATTTTTCCTATCCCGTGTAATCCTCATACCGAGAATTTTCTTAGCTGCACCCAAATCCTTCATAGCAAATGACCTAGCTAATTTCTGTTTAAGATCATTTATATGTTGTATGTTAGACCCAGCAACAAGCATGTCGTCAACATAAAGCAACAAGATAATATAACTACCATTATCAAATCTCTTAAAATATACACAATGATCAGAATGACATTTATGATAACCGTGTTTAGCCATGAAACTATCAAATTTTAAATACCATTGTTGGGGTGCTTACTTTAGGGCATACAGACTTTTCTTACCTTTGACCTCATATCCCTGTGGTTGCAACATGTAAATTTCCTCCTCCAAATCTCCATGGAAAAAAACTGTTTTGACATCTAATTGTTCAAGATGTAAATCATCTACAACCACAAGACTAAGTACAGTTTTAATTGAAGTCATTTTTACAACTGGAGAAAATATTTCATCATAATCTATACACTGTTTCTATGCAAAACCTTTTACCACAAGTCTGGCCTTGTATCTTTTCTGACCTCCTTCCTCCCCCTTTAGCCAATAAACCCATTTGTTAGGCAAGGCTCTTTTTTCTGCACATAAAGGGACTAAGTCCCAAGTTTTATTTTTCATCAAGGAGTCCATCTCCTCTTTCATGCCTAGCTCCCACTGTTGTTTGGCATCTACCTGCATTGCTTCTTCATATTCTTCTGGTTCAACAGAATCCATTAATAAAATAGAATACAAAGAAGGAAAAAATCTTTCAGGGGGTCTACTTGTCCTCGTAGAACATCTAACACTTGCAAGAGTTTGTGGGACAATCTTTTGTTGCTGAGCATCAGGTAGTTGTGGCATTTCATTTTCAGGAATCTCATCCAACATCACATATTCTTGTTTGTCTTGTTCATGCTTCTTTTCCTGCATCTGTTCTTTATACATAACCTTCTCATTGAATATAACATCTCTACTTCTAATTATTTTCTTATTTTCAAAATCCCATAACCGATAGCCATATTCATCTATCCCATATCCAATGAAGGTACATTTCTAAGATTTAGCATCAAGCTTGGTTCTATTTTCTTTATCAACATGGACAAAAGCTTTGCAACCAAAAGTTTTTAGAAAAGAATAATTTACCTTTTTACCAGTCTATGCCTCCTATGGAATACCACCATCCAAAGGGGTTGAAGGTCCTCTATTTATCAAATAGACAGCAGTATGTATAGCATCTGCCCAAAAATGTAAGGGCAATCCAACATGCAATCTCATGCTCCTCACACGTTCCATGATGGTCCTATTCATTCTCTCTAACACACCATTTTCCTATGGAGTTCCTGAAACTTTCTTCTGCTTTCGAATCCCATTTAAGGAACAGTAATCTTCAAATGCTTTGCTGCAATACTCACCTCCATTATCCGATCTGAGACACTTCAACTTTTTTCCTATCTCATTCTCAACCAAAGCTTTCCATTTCTTAAAAGTTTCAAAAACATCTGATTTTTGTTTTAGGAAATATACCCATGTTTTTTCTGGTTGAGTCATCAATAAAAATAACATAATAACAAGAGCCACCAAGAGATGATACCTAAGCTGGTCCCCATACATCTGAATGTACAAGCTCTAACTTCTCACTCTTCTTCTCTTTCCCAACCTTGAGAAATCTGACTCTTTTCTATTTACCATAAACACAGTTTTCATAGAACTCTAAATCAATCTTCTTTAGTCCTGGCAATAGATTTTTGGAGTGAAGGATTTTCATCCCTTTCTCACTCATGTGCCCAAGCCTATGGTGCCACATTATCGAATCTATTCTTGCAACATTTATTGTTGTTGTCCCTGCAGTAACTTTATCTGTAGCAGCTAAGGTAGAGTAAGTGTTACCAATACATAGATATAATGTGCCTACCTTCGCACCTTTAGCTACTACTAATGATCCTTTAGTGACCGTCCACATACTGTCTGAGAAGGTAACTATGCAACCTTCACTACCTAGTTGCCCTGCAGAAATTAAATTTCTTCTTAAATTAGGAACATGTCTTACCTCCTGCAGAAACTAGTCATTACCATTCTGCAACTTGATCTTTATCTTTCCTTTTCCAACAATTTGACAGGGCTCATCATCACCCAAATATACCTGTCCAAAATCACCTTGAAAATAACCTAGAAAATATTTTCTATGGGGTGTAGCATGAAATGAAGCCCCGGAATCTATTACTCAGGAATAATTAACATTATCCAAACATAAGATTAAAGCATCTTATAAAGTATTACTTGCAATATTAGCTTCCTTACTGTCATTTTCATTTTTGTCTCCTTCTTTGTTTTTCCGAGACCAACAGTCTTTCTTTAGATGACCAGACTTTCCGCAGTACCAACAATCTTTCTTTCCTCTAGATTGAGAGCATCCTTTCTTTGACTTCCCTCATGACTTCTCATTCCCAGGGCGTTTTCCTCTTTCCTTTGATCTTACTCTGTTCTCCACATTCAAAACACTACCCGATGATGTTGAAGTCTCACCTGTGCTTTTCCTTCGTATTTCCTTGCTTAGGATAACACCAACAATATCATCAAATACCAAAGTATTTTTACTAGAGACAGAGTTACTTATAGCCATAACCAAGCTATTCCAGCTTTCTGGCAAAGAACATAAAATCAAGAGAGCCCTAACCTCTTCTGCAAAGGTAATTTTTACCGAAGACAATTGACTAGTAATTGTATTAAATTCATTTAAGTGCTCCGCTACAGATCCTCCCTCACTCATTTTCAAATTAAACAAACGCTTCATAAGAAATACCTTATTTGAAGCCGAGGGTTTCTCATACAACTTAGCCAATGTTGCCATCAAATCTACAGTCATTTTTGCTTTTGTTATATTGAATGCTACAGATGATGCAAGGCACAATCAAATGGATACCAGTGCCTTTCTATCTAAAATGTCCCACTCTTCATCTGATATTGTGGTTGGTTTCTTTGCCTTTCCTTCCAATGGCCGCCACAAATCCTTTCGATATAGGTAATCCTCCATCTGCATTTTCCATAACTGATAATTCTGGTCGTTAAACTTTTCAACCTTGAATTTGGAATCCTCCATTGCTCCCACTCAAATCTAAAAGTCCTACCAATTTATAGAAAACCTCGCTCTGATACCAATTGTTAGGGTTTCAAGAAGATCCGAAGCAAATATGAACTAACAATTATATGCAGATTTAAATACAAAAGATAAAGAAATAAAACATGACACAGATAACACATAGATTTAACGTGGTTCACCCAGAATGGGTTACGTCCACCATACACAACCATCCAATCTTTCTTATTATCCAGCAAAAATAGTACATCAACCTTACAATTCCTTAAGCATCCCAGCCGCTTATAACATGAGTGTACAGTACTTTGCTAATCAGTCGCCACATTTCAACACTACGAACTCAACCAAAAATGCAAATTTGATAAATTGTAGCAACAACAAAGATAAACAAATGGATAGCACAACACACAACACCAATTTTGGACATGAAAAAATTGGTTAAGGGAAAAATCATGGTGGGAACCTACCCACAAGAAGATGATACTTTGTAGTAGTATGTCAAAGTAGTTACAATGGGGAATGCACCAGCATTCAGGCACGCTGCCTAGAGATTATAGCTAAAGATACAATAACCCAGAAGGATACAACCCTAAGGGAAGTCTCACTGACTTACAGCAAGATACGAACTACAATCCAAAAGCAATGAACTACAATAATAGCATTTGCAAATGCCTGATGATAGTTATGGTTAAGCATATTGTCTACTTTGCAACACCAACCTCTTCTTAATACACCACATTGAAAGATGAATCCCTTGTTCACACATGCATCACTCTCTAATAATGCAGACACAACCTTGATACCTAAAGTACATGACTATATCACCTATTTATACAATCCATCAACCTTGACAACAAGGTCGGCTAAACCCTCAACTCATAATTACCAAATTACATCACACGATACAAAGATTGACCATCAAACCAATGTAATGATATACATGATATAACATGGACCTAATTCAAATCTCTAAATATGCAACACCATTGGGAATCACACCAAGATCAACCGCAACATGCTACAAAATAGGAATACCACATAACACGAAGAGCATCACCAATTCATAAAAATCGCCAAGAATTTGCACAACGATCAATGCAGATCATCAAAAAAAAAAAGAAATAATTAGGAAACACCAACAAGAATGTTAGAGTCATCAGTAACAACTTTACCAACACCCCTTATCAAATCTTGACCGATCAACATCTGAAACTCAAGAGCACTCAAATAATAGTAATTATCACAAACAAAGATAATTTGTGGAGCACCAAATCATGAACCTTCTGAAATAAAGATACACAGGACCATTCCATACAATCTCCAAAAAACTTAGCATAAGATCTGATCACACCAAAATATATCAAAAAAAATATTGAACTCTATAAAGCACTAAGCAAAAAAACAAATTGGAAACCGGATCATATGATATGGTTAATTAAGCTTTCTGGATCACCAAAATGAAGATAGAAAGATATAAAGATACTTGAAATTCTCCATACACCAAACCATGATGCCAAAAAACACATCAATATGTTGACATCAATGATAACAACATATCCTAGTAGCAACAATGTCGAACAATCTCCCCCTTTGGCGTTGATGGCAACATATGAATGTGAAAAATAGTCAATGCAAAGAAAGAAAATATCTCCAACAAGCTCCCCCTAAGATCAGGCAAATAAGATGGTTTTTCACATACTTCTCTCCCCCTTTGACAACAATGCCAAAGATTCTCAAAACAAAAAACCAAACTTACTCTCCCTTTGATAAACAAATCATGATTCTCTACCCCTAAAACATATAACCAATAAAATGCCAAACAAACTACTCCACCAAAGGAGTAGAATAAATTCATCAATCGAGACAAAAACATAAGACTATGAAGTCCATCGGATTGATGTAACTCGATGCATCTAGTTCTCATCTAGTTCTCATCAAGAGGGGTGGGTATCCCTAACTTGTCTCTCAAATAGACAAATGTCTCTGCAGGAAAAGACTTAGTGGAAACATTAGCAATATGTTCTTTTGTAGACACATATTCCAACTTCACATCCTCTTCACTAACTTTTTCTCTCAACAAATTCTATTTGATTGATACATGTTTAGTCTTTGAAAGTTGCATCAAGTTCTTTGACATATTAATAGCACTTGAATTATCATAATATATGATAGTAGGCTCATCATAGATAACTTTGATAAGCTTCAATATTTTCTTCATCCAAACTACCTGAGTGTAGTTACTAGCAACAATAATGTACTCAGCTTCAGCAGTAGATAAGGACATTGAATCTTGTTTCTTACTTGCCCAAGAAATCAATTTTTACCCAAAAAGAATGAACCATTGGAGGTACTCTTCTGATCATCAACATCACCAACCCAATCAACATCAGTGTAAGCACATAACATGAAATCATCATTCCTTGGATACCACAAACCGCAATCCACAATTCCTTTCAAGTATCTGAATATCCTCTTTACAACAGTGACATGACTCTCTTTTGGATCAGATTGATATCTAGCAGCCATGCACACAACATGCATAATGTTCGGTCTCGTTTGAGTAAGATATAGAACCACCAACCATAGATCTATATAAATATTGATTAAAGGGAGATTCATCATTTTTAGACAATTTACAGCCAATCACCATAGGAGTTTCAATCAGTTTGGAGTCTTCTAACCCAAAATTCTTCAATAATTCTTTCACATATTTAGTTTCAGATATAAAAATACCTTTTCCATTTTGTGAAATTTGCAAACCTAAGAAAAATTTCATCTCTCCTATCATAGACATCTAAAATTCTTTATGCATATCACTAGCAAACTTCATACTCAAATTATCATCTCCTCCAAAGATAATATCATCAACAAAGACTTCAACAATTAGGATGATATCACTCTGAATCTTGAAATATAGATTACTATCAGTAGTATGTTTATTAAACCCTAATTTTAGCAAGTACTTATCCAATCTGGCATACCAAGCCCTAGGGGCTTGTTTCAATCCATAAAGAGCTTTATTCAGTTTGCATATCATGTCTCCATCATCTGATAATAAAAATACACCAGATTGCTCAATGTAGACTTCTTCATCAAGATAACCATTTAGAAAGGCTGACTTGACATCCATCTGATATACCTTGAAATCCTTATAGGCAACATATGCAAGCAATATTCTAACAACTTCAAGTCTAGCTACCAGAGAAAAAATCTACTCATAATCAATTCCTTCTTTCTGTGAATATCCTTTGTATACCAATCTTGATTTGTTTTTGACAACTTCACTCGCTTCATTCAATTTTCTCTTGAATACCCATTTAGTGCCAATCACATTCTTATCTTTAGGTCTCAACACAAGTTCCCATTTTTTATTATTTTCAATCTAATCTAATTCTTCTTCCATAGCCCTTATCCAATTTTCATCTTTGCAAGCCGCAACAACATATTTAGGTTCAATTTTTGAAATCAAATCTACCTCTTTAGTAGCTAGCCTTCTTTTAGTTATCACACCTTTATTTTTATCACCAATAATCTAATTTTTAGAATGATTCAATCTTACATACCTTGAATTCTTCTGATTATTCTGACTTTCAGGTTCTTGCACCTCTCCACCGTTAGTAGCAATATCTGGATTAACTATCTCTAATTAAATATTCCACTTTAATTCTTTAGTCTGAATAGGTGTTAGAACAATATGTTGACCATCATCATATCTGCATGCTCTGATTTTTTTTCCATAGTTTTCATCAACCTTTACACTTCTACTTTCTACTATCTTTCTTAGTCTCTTATTGTAGCATCGGTAGGATTTTCTCTTTGTTGAATATCCCAAAAAAAATCCTTCATTACTTCTTGCATCAAACTTTCCTATATCCCCATCTCTCTTGATATAACACTTTCTACCAAAATTTTTGAAATATCTCACAGTAGGAACATGACCAAACCATAGCTCATAAGGACTCTTACTAGTGTCACCTTTTATATGCACTCGGTTGAATGTTTAAATAGAAATCCTAACAACTTGTATCCAATAGATCTTCAAAACATTCTCCTCAATCAGCATAGTCCTTGCAACATCCAAGATAGTTATGTTCTTCCTTTCAACAACTCCATTCTGCTATGGGGTTCTAGGAGAAGATAATTGTCTTCTAATCCCATGCTTCTCACAGAATGAATCAAACTCATTGCAGTAAAATTATCCTCCTCTATCATATCTAAGACATTTAACCTGAGTATCTATAGGATCATGGTGTGCCAAAAATGATCCTTAAGTGGCAATGAAATTTAAGGAAATCAGAGTTATTCAACTTGACATGAAAATTTGAGTAAGCTATGACTATTATTTTAAAAATATGTAAGATGAGAATCTGTAGAAAATTGAATATAGTTTTTGTTGGCTTGATGATGATGATATAGTTGTAATAGGTTGTTCAATGAATTTATTTGTGTTGTCATTGATGGCAAGAATGTTTGTTTAGTCATCTAGGTCATCTAGAGAAACTGGTAGATAGCCTAACCAGTAGTGGAATCAGTTAGACAACAAAACTGCTAAGTTGTTGTCAACCGGTAGATGAGAAAAAATTGATGATCAAGCGACTAGTACAGATGATTAGTGAAGAGTTAGATGCCGTGGTTTTTTAGGAGTGTTGGACATAGGACCATGCACCTATGTTCCAAACGACATCAGTAGATTTAGTGTATTGAGTGAGTTATGATGTATTTTCCAGTCACAGTCAGGAAGAACAGAGAACTTGTATAGCAGAGTTAGTTTGATCGGTAACTAGTATAATTATTGTTATGTTTTTAAGTTATGAATTATTTTCCCGACAAGAGAAAAGTGTAATGAGTGGGAAAATGTAAAAGGTGACTAGATTCAATGAACCTAGGGAATTGTTCCAAGGTTCTTAACTGACTTAACAAATTTCTTTATAAGGAGATGTAAGTTGAATGATTTTAGGGATGAAGAGTGAGAATTTGATCATGTAGTTGATTAAGAAGTTAGGTTTTGATGTCTAGTCGGTGATAGAAGTTGAGAAAAAGTGGATCTTATCAGGCACAAAGGTGCTTACTTCAGATTAGTTGAACTTGTTGTCTTCCTAATAGTTGTAGCAAGAAAATTCTCTAACAAGGTCACTCCTAATAGGGTGCAGGAGGATCCTAGCAGGTCCAAAGGTGAAATCCTCTAACCAGGTGATACATTAGCTTGTGTTTGTAAATCCCAATAATGTGGGTAGCTCCTAACAGGGTTGGGTCCTAAAAGGCCTTATTATATAGCTCTTAAGTAGGCTAAAACACTCTTTACCAAGTGTGCCACTAACAACATGATTGTATGACCTTAACCAATCAGATCTTTATATTGTAGTTAGAAGATCCTTGTGGGTACTAATTCCCACTGTGGTTTTTCCCAGTTGGGTTTCCACGATAAAAATCATTGTGTTACAATTTGCATACTTTGTTGGATGTTTTCTTATGTGGTTATATTTCTTACCCGCTTATTGATTTTCAAGATGGTGAAAGTAGTTATCAGATTTATTAAATTTTTGCTTGCACTAATTCACCCCCCTATAAGTGTCTTATAAGTTTATCAATTGGTATCAAAGCCTAATTCCCTTCAGGCTTAACTACTTGGGAAGGATCTCTAAGGCTAACATGGGGGAAGGTCCATTGAGTTACATAGAGCTTTCAAACAAGTTTGCCAAATCTGAAGAAGCCCTTAATGAACTAAAGGTCAAGTACAAAGCTTCATTGGCTAAGAGAAGAGATCTAGATGAGAAGTTGTTGGAGCTCAGTGAAATTAGTTCATCTCAAGAAGTAACCATTTATACCTTGTCTAATGAGGTTGAAAAGGTGAATGATGAAAAGGCAAATCTAAGGAGAGAGTTGGAAGCCCTTACCATTAGGATGGGCCAAGAGTTGAAATCCTGAGGGCAGCTGAAGACCAAATAAGAGATAAGGAGCATGAGATCTTTAAGCTGAACCAAGAGATTGGTACCTTGCATGCACACCTTCATGAGGAAAAAGAGGAAAAATAGGAAATACAAGTTGATCTATACGTGGCTATGTCTCTTAGAGAAAGTCTAAAAAAAAGAATGAGGAGCTTAACAAGGAGTTGGCTGATACAAATGAGTTACTAGATAAATTCAACAAGAGAACTGTTATTTTTTATGAGTAGATTTAGACATAAAGGTAGAAAGGAGATACACATGGATTCGGATACACAACATTTGAAAAAGGTGAGCCATCTAGTACCAAGGACACCATGCATGGAGCCAAATCTGCACCAAAGACCAAGAAGATGTTAGACAATTCAAATAACTAGAGGATAACTGAGAGGGGGGGGTGTTGGTCCTCACAACTGGAATGGTAACTAGGTAATAAATCAAAATTCAAAGATTGAATATTCTTAAATAGCTAACTTTTCCTATGGCAAAGGCTCATTCTGATACTTGTTTGATAAGCCCATAATGCAAGATTGAGCTGTAGGTGCCAATCCTTCCCAAATTTGTTCATTGTTTTGTGCAAGATAGTCAATAGGTTTTTGTTAGATGCCTCGGCTTGTCCATTACCTTGAGGGTAATATACTGATGACCAGTGTTGTTTAATTTTGAATTTCTCATAGAGCTCATCTAGGTCTTTATTCTTGAACTGTCCTCCATTATCAGTCACGATGGACGAAGGTATTCCATACCTACAAATGATATAGTTTAGGATAAAAATAGCTACTTGTTTACCAGTTTCTTTAATGAGTGGAACCACTTCTACCCACTTAGTGAAATACTCACTGGCAGTTATGATAAATTTATGTCCATTAGATGATGTGGGATATATCTAACCAATGAGATCAAAGGCCCATTGCTGAAAACACTAATGTGTAGTGAAGGGTATGAGATCCCTTACTAGAGCATGTATGAGATTCCCATGTAGTTGACATTTCTCACAAGTCTTAGCAAATTTAATGGTATCTTTCTCCATGTCTGGCCAGTAGTAGCCAACCCATAGTAGTTTCTGAGCTAAAGTAAGACCATTCAAATGAGATCCACAAATACCTTCATGGACTTTTGATAATGCATGTTTA
The DNA here is from genome assembly GCF_030272615.1 of Cryptomeria japonica. Lineage (NCBI taxonomy): Eukaryota > Viridiplantae > Streptophyta > Pinopsida > Cupressales > Cupressaceae > Cryptomeria > Cryptomeria japonica. The sequence goes on from NC_081412.1 coordinate 671,353,524, forward strand.
GATTCTTCATTTTCTAGACACCTAAGAAATGTACCATCCAAACCTCATCTAAATAGATCATTAGCAATGATAACATACCACGAAGCATTTTGGGTTAGGCTTCTTTTCTCATTACGGGTAAGATTTTTAGGGATAATTTGGTCTCTTAGATAAGAGTAAATGTGGCTATATTGGGATGAGTCATGTCCAATAATAGAACAAACTATTTAGGTCTCAGGAGAATCATAGGTCGGGTAATGTAACTCTTCCACCAAGAATTCAAAGCAAACATTGGATTCTTGTAACTCAGGTATAGACACCAAGGTGGTCATAGCATCTGCTACTCTATTTGCGGATCTGGGAATCTGTTAGAATGATACAAAAGCAAAATACTTCTTAAGATCATCCACCATCCTCTTATAAGGCATCGGTTTCTCATCTCGAGTCTGATATGTGTCATTGATTTGATTGATGATCAACTGAGAATCTCCATAGATGTGTAATTCTGCAACCTTCCATTCTATAGCTAGCTTTATCTTGTTTACCAAAGCTTCATATTCTACAATGTTGTTTGTGTAAGGGAAAATAATCTAATAAGCCTTTGGGATTGAGTACTTATTAGGAGTAATAAATAGTATTCCAGCACGGGAACCATTTTGAGTAAAAGACCTATCAAAGAACATCTTCCAGGGTTATTGAGTAAGGTGCATTATTGCTTCATCTAGAAACTCTATATGCAGTCGTTGAGTGTCTTCAAGTGGAGCTTCAACAAGTTGATCTACAATTACCTATCCTTTTATGGATTTGCGTTCCCCATATTCAATGTCAAACTCTATAAGGATCATGACCCATTTCGCCAATCTTCCTGTAAATGTTTCTTTGTTGAGAAGATATTTGAGTGGATCAATTTTAGCTACTAGCTTGATTGAATGTGCTAACATGTAGTGTCTTAGTTTTTGTGATGCAAAGACTAATGCCAAGCATGCTTTTTCTATTATAGTGTAGTTCATTTCATAATATACCAATGTTCTAGTGATGTAATAGATAGCTCGTTCTTTTTTATTTTCATCCTATTGTGCCAGAAGTGCCCCCAGTGATGAATCAGTTGCCGATATGTATAAGATCAATGGTTTACCCTGAATTGGTGGCATCAATATTGGTGGATTGGATAGGTACTATTTTATTTGCTCAAAATGTTCATATTCTTGATCCCAGTTGTATATTACTCCTTTCCTTAATACTTTTGTGAAAGGTTGAGCTTTGTCTGCTAGCTGAGAAATAAAGTGTCTGATGGATTGGAGACGTCCCTGTAAGCTTCTCATTTTACTGATGTTCTTTGGAAGTGGCACGTCCATTATAGATTGGACCTTCTCAGGATCAACCTCGATTCCCTTCATTTAAATGATGTAGCCAAGTAGTTTACTAGATGTCACTTTGAATGCACACTTTTTTGGATTTAACTGGAGTTTGAACATTTCCATTCTATCTAGTATAGCACCTAGCTCTTGAATATATGTTGATCTCTTCATAGTCTTCACTAAAGTGTCATCAACATAATCTTCCATATTCTTATGCATCATGTCATGAAAGATAGTAGTTACTGCTCTTTGGTAGGTTGCTTCTGCATTCTTTATCCCAAATGGTATGACATTCCAGCAAAAGGTTCCCCATGCACAGGTGAAAGCTATCTTTTATTAATCTCTGGGAACTATTTTGATCTGATTATAGCCGAACAATCTATCCATTAGTGAGTACATCTCATACCCAATAGTCATGTCGACTATCATATCAATGTCTGGTAATGGAAAGTCATCCTTCAAACAAGCTTTGTTTAGATCTCTGAAGTCTATGCAAACTCTGATAGATTTGTCTACCTTTGACATAGGTACTATGTTTTAAATCCATTCGGCATAGTCTATAGCTCTGATGAATCCAACTTTTAGCAGTTTTTCTAGCTCAGCTTTGACTAGCAGTACCACATGCAGGTGCATCTTACGGAGTTTTTGCTTGACTGGTTTAACTCCTGGTGTGATAGAAAGATAGTGCATGATGAGATCAAGATCCAAACCTGGCATATCAAAGTACGTACATGCAAAATTGATCTTCTTTTCTGAAAATAGATGAGTGAAAGCTTTCAATTCCTCTGCTGATAATGATTGAGCTACATGAATGATGTGTGGTGTCCCTTGACTCCCAATGTTCACTGGCTGAGTTGGCTCGATCAATATGGAAGACCTTTCTTGGAAATGACTTGGCAGTATATCAAGTATCTCACCTTCAAGCACCTCAGAGAGGTTTTCACCTTTAGGTATGTCCTTTATTTTCTCTTTTTAGATTCTAATACCACCACAATGTGGTTTTCGCCATCAGACATTTTATTTTTACTTTTTTTATTTTGTGACTAAGATACTTGATATCTATTTGAGTCATGTTTTCACTCTGTTTATTGGTGGAAGAGTCTAGAGGTTCGACTACATTGAGGTAATAGGCTAACGTATATTCATTGGAAAAAGTACGTATATTCATGGGCTAGTTTTATAAAGTATAGTCAATTAGTTCTAGATATATTAAGGATAAATTTTGGACAGGTTCGAGGAAGTTCATGGTATTGTCATCACAACTACGGATCGAAAAGTCAAGTTCCAGAAGGATACCTTGCATAAATGTCTCGAGACCAAGAAGAGTCAGAACATGATTATTAAAGTGCATGTTAATATTTAGTTGACCTAATCCAATAGACATACTTCTAGCGTCGTTCTCTATGCCAAACTGGACTTCACATCATGGTTTGACAATAATAAGATTAGTAGATAGATTTTCATCATTTACATCAGATGATTTAGAGTTTGATGCTGAGTAGATATTGTCATGAATAGGACTGTTGACACAGTTATCAGAATCATCGGATGAAATTTTTGAGTCTTCTTCAAGTGATTTAGTAAATATATATATGGTATCAACACCAACATCTATAATGCTATAAGTTCCTTCAAGATCTAGCTCATTTATCATTTGTATCTGACACACTTGTTGACATGATCTTGATGTTTCTATGATTTGTTGTCGTCTACTCCATTCGGCTTCCTCTGGACTAATGACTAGTTCTGCTTCTGTAGCTTCCAATTCTTCCTATGTAGTGCTATACCTGATTTGTTCTATCTTAGTATAGGGGTACATAGATGAAAAAATTTCTGGTATTCTTCCTTCCTTCAGTCTTTGTTCATTGTTTGCTTGTCTTTTTTGTCCAATTTTCTGTATTTCTTTTTCTAGTTTTATGTACATCAGCTCTTGAGTATCATCTGTGGTAGTAGTTGACTCTTATGGAGTTTCTGTATTGGATGTATCAGAGAGATGATCTGAACCCCATTCATACTCATTTGAGTCAGTCTTTGAATCTTCTACTTGTTGTCTACCAGTGTATGTGACAAGAATTTTCAGCGGTGTAAACAATTCCTTGAATCTTTCTACTTCTTCTTTCATATCGTTCGGGACGTCTACTTCTTGTAGTATTGTAGATGATACCATCGGAACTTGAGTACTGACTATTTCTTCTCTCTTGATTGCTATTTCCTCTTGTTCTATTTCATAGCTTTCTTGAACCTATTGAGTGTTTACTTCCTGTAATGTTGGAGGTAGTGTCTTTTTCTTCCACTTAGTCTTAGAAGCATGTTTTTGGTCTGATATTTCTACTCGATTGTATCCTAGTCCAGCCTTGTCATTTGTGGATTTTGATTATAGCTGAATTAGTTCAATAATACCCTCTTGATGTTTTCCTAAAGGACCACTACCTGAATATCCCATGCGTTGAATCATTTTGTAGCCAGGACCATATTGGGTTGGGGAAATCTCACAGTGTCGTACTTCCTCCTTTTGACTATCTTCCTTCAAAAGCCATTTAAGAACTACATCTTGTTCTATTTCATCTGCCAGGGAGGTAGAAGAATGTACAAAGAGACCATCATATATGATATTCAGAGTTGAAGTATGTGTTCTCATAGCCTCTAATGGTTTGCCCAACTATTTTGGTGATGGAGGGAGAGAGACTAATGAGAGTATCGGTTCTATCTTGTAGCCATCCATGTCGGTATTTGTGATCTTTAATCTCTTTTCTAAGTCTTTCATCAAGGCTTATGGATTGTTATTTGTAGAGGCTGCCCTATTATGAGGCACAAAGGTATCGACACCTTTTGTCAATGCATTATAGGTGACATTTGTATCAGCAGGAATACTGACTTCCACTCCATTGTAAGGAAATTTTAACCATTGATGGTATGTAGATGGAATTGCCTTCATTTCATGAATCCATGACCTGCCTAGTAAGATATTGTATGACAAAGGAAGATCAAGTACGTGGAAAAGGACATCTCTTTCTATAGGTCCTACTCTGATTGGTAATGAAACTAGACCTTTAAAGGTCCTTGCTTCTTCATCATAGGCTTTAATTATTATTTTCTTGGCGGGATCAATGATATTTTCAAAGAATCCTAGTTGTGTAAGTAGATTGTAAGTATAAATATTCAACCCTACGCCTCCATCTATCAAAACATGTTTAACTTTGTGTTTATGGATCATGGCTTCAATATGTAATGGCTTGTTATGTGGGTGATTTAGAGAGTTGTCATCTTCTTCAGAGAAGGTTAGATAGTGAGGTGAAGTTAGGTGACCCACCATAGACTGAAACTGATCAATGTCTAAATCCTTGGGAACATTAGTGGTGAGTAATGCTTTGTCTAGGATCTCTTTGTGAGCAGAAGAGACTTTTAGCAACTCAAAAATTGAGATTCGAGCACTTGTCCTTTTCAATTGTTCAACAACGATATATCCAGAGGATGATGTTGAAGTTAGCCTTTTAAATTTATCCAAGGTTGATTCTTTTTGTTTGTTTAACGGGGCTGGTAAGTTTGATGTCGCTTGAGTTAGGTTGGAAGAACTAGCTCCTTGGAGAGTGACTTTCTTTTGAGAATGAGTCAGATCTCTTTCATATCATGATTCATTTGGTTTATCTTGGACTATAATCACATTATAACATTCAGATTGTGAAGGCTCAATCATGTTAATGGCATTATCATTGCTGGTATAAATATAATCTACTTTGGCACCTCCTTTGGTCTGTAGGGAATCACCTTGTTTGTAAATAGGTAAAGGGTCCTTAAATGCTTTGTGATCAGCATTGGTCGGGTGATTCCCGACAATGATTTTACTAGCGTCTATGAGATCTTGAATCTCATGCTTGAGCTTCATGCAATTGTTTGTGTTATGACCTTTATTCTGATGGTAGTCACAGTATTCATTTTCTCTCCATCATTTTGGTTTGATTTTCAGATCATATGGCCTAGAATTATTTGGTAGTGTTATCAAATTGTTTTCCAATAGAGTTTTGAAAGTAGATTCATATGATTCTTCAAGAGGAGTAAAATCACACTTAGGTTTGGAAAGCCAAGGTTTCTCTTTGAACCATTCTTTTGTCTTCTTTGGAGGATTTTCTGCTGTAGCTTGAGCCGCTTTGAGTGCTTGTGTGCCACTAGCCAAGTTGAATATCATGGGCTTTGAGTTGGCTTTAACAGTGTCTACTACTCTGTCATTAACAATGTTCTTGTTGTTGTCTTTGCCAAATTTCCAATACTTGTTCTTCGCTTTAGAGCTAGATCCCGGTTGTGTTTCTTCGCAAGGTGATATATCCCCCTTCTTTATGAGCACATTTTCCATTTTAATGGCATTATCTACCATTTTGTGAAATTATGGGTGTACTTGCATTTGTATACTATATTTCAATTCTGGGACCAAGTTATTGACAAATATATCCATTTTCTCAAACTCTGGGATAGGTTGTGAATACCTAGAGAACATCTTTCTCCAACATTGGAGGAAAGTGAGAAAAGGCTCCCTTGTTTTCTGTTTAGTATTGCAAAGCTTGATCATAGTCACAGGATGTCAAATGTTGTATGAGTATTTTTGTAAAAATAGTTGGATTAGTTCTTCAAATGTTTTTATTCCTTTAGGTAGACTTGAGAACCATTCCATGGCTTGTCCTCCCAAACTCCTCGGGAAAAGGCGCATGAGATACGTTCGATCATGCATTAACTCCATACAAGTAGCACAAAACTCCCTAACATGATCTTGAGGATTTGAGGTACCATCATATTTGTCAAATTTTGGGATCTCAACTCGTGAAGGAAATGGAGGCATGTATAGATTTTTGTCAAATGGAAAGGGGCATATTGTCTCCAAGAATATTGTTTTGAGGACTTATCCTTATTTTTTAGTTATGTTATCTTAGTATGTAAGGCTTGTAATCATCTGTGTACTGTGGTTATAAGTGATTCTTCCTTTTAGTAATGAGTGTTTGAACATCATATCTAGTAGGAAGTTTGGCACCTTGTTTTGCTAGTTCTAATAAATAATCTTCTTTCTCTCTAGCCAGGATAGCTTTCATCATTTTTTTGAAGTCTTTGTCCTTTTGACAGTCACAAATATCTTTTTCTGGAGGTTCAACGTCTTGTTCAGCTTCACTTGATGAGGTATCATTATCAGTTTTGTGAATACTAATGTTGTCATTGTCATTGTGTTCCATCTCATATATAGTGGGAGATTCAGGTTCGTCAAAAACTGGTACTCCTGATGATGAAGGTTTGTCAGTGAGTGTGTCCTTCATGTAATATGGGTTATCTTGATATGTGAAGGTTTGTCCTTTGCCTTTGGCTTCTTTCTTACGAGAACTCCTAGTTTGAGTAGGCATTTTTATGGATTAGTGTGACCTAAAACTGTTTGTTATGTAGAGGTCAAGATCAATTTCAAAGCTAGTTGTTCAGTTGATGTATTGTTTGAGAGAAGCAAATAAGATTTAGTCTGGTTTTAGGAAAGATATATCCTGTATAAGACATTTATCTAAGTTGATTCGAGAGTAGTGACTAAGATTTAGTCTGGTTTCAGGAACCCTTTGTCATGTATAAGAAGTTATCTAAGTGACTTAGGTTTGATAAGTAGTTGATTGAACTAGCTGAAGGATGATCGACCAAATTTTGCAACACAAATGGAAAAGGTACACTATCTTGATTTGTTTATGCTTAGGATGATAATAACCAGTATTATGTTCATTGTAGACTATTTTAGGCAAGTTTGACTGCTCTATACTGACAAAATTAGAGATTCATACGACATATTTTACTGAGTTGAACAACACTTTAATAGTTTCAGGATGGCAATAGTTTTGTTTCGTATGAGTTGTTGCCTAGTACCATATGACAGATGGGTATGTCCAGGACAACAAAAGATTCAGTGCAATTATGTATCGTACGACACAAGATTTAGCTTCAGCCGATGAACTATTGGGTTTCGTACGACAGAGGATTGAGCTCAAACAACAAATTATCAGACTCATACAATACAGGATATAGAGCAGGATGATAAATGATCATATTTGTATGACTGTTTACAGGATAGAGACTAAAATTCTAAGTTTTTCAATAGCTGATTATGACAACTAAGTATGACCAATTCTGAGATGGACTGATTTTTTACCAGGATAGACTAGTTTTGGACAGAATTTCGACTTAGGATAGACTAGTTCTGACATGGACAAAGTTTCTGATCACTAAGCTTGTTTCTTGTTTTATCCAATTTTCGTATACTAGTTTTAGTTTGAGGGATGAAAACATAGAAAACACGTAGTATGAATAGTAACTCCAATCACAACATGCAAACCCTATAAAATTTGGTGAGAGAAGAAAACCTTTGCTTGTAGACTTAGGTACACATCCAATAGCTAATCAGAATATGGCTTCTATGCAATGGATTCTCAACACCATATTATTTGACTCCAAATGCTAATGGGGGCACAAAATGACAAGTATTTTGGGAGAGTTACTATCTCTCTTGCACAAAGATTAACTCCCTTTCGGAGGTGAACCAAGTAGCTTCTAATTTTTAATTGGATCTAGTAAGGGTTCCGTTTTTTATTTTGTCAAGGTATAAACTCAATTAAGAGGTCTCCCAGCCTGTAAAACCAAGGTTCAATATACCCGAAGGTACTGAGGAGAGCAATTCCCGAGCACTACCGTTGACTTGATTTTAATCAAATCACATTTATTTTATAGTGGGTTGGAGTACTTGGCATTTAGCCATTCCCACTTAGGTCGTTCCCCTCACATCGGCCTAACAACTTTAAGAGTTTTTAAGCTCCTCAGGAGGGCAGGCTTGCTAAAGATGTACAAATCTCAAACAAATAAAATGCCTCAAGGGTCTGGATTTCTCATTGTCTAGAAAAAGACAAGAGCATACTCTCCTACCTCTCAAAATTTTCTAAAAACACGAAAGACAGATTTTTCCATTAACTAGATAGCAAGTTAGGTGCCTAAAAAATGAATTTAAAGAATACACGATGTTTGGTCGATTCTTCTTGGGCAACCTGAAAAGACAACAAATCAATACTCATATTGTCTTTGTGCAACAAGCATATTCTTTGCAAGTGTTCTACAAAAACTGATTAGGTTGTGAAAAATTCTAAGATAGATAGGAAAATAGCTAGGGTCAGTCATCAGAATAATCAATTTGAACAGAAAACCAAAATCATGAAAATTGCTTTTTGTCTTTTTTACCAAAAAAATACAGAATCGTACAATAGAGTTTACCAGCTCGTACGATACAAGAGTCCTACTCGTACCACACCTACAGTTTGCCATTTTAGCCTATGGGAAATGTTGTATGATATGACACAGAGGTTGTATGACCAAAAATCCGAAAAGTAAAAAACCTAAAAAATAACAAAAATAAAAAGTCAGTCTTGGAGGCCAAAAAATGTAGTCTTCTACCCCACGGTGGGTGCCAGAAAAGTGTGTGTGAAAAGTGGACTAAGGATCTGTATCTGCAAGACACAACACTTCATTTAAGTCATTACATCTATAATTAGATAGATATAAGAATGAATAATAAAACCATAACAAATCAACCAATTGCCTTCTAAAAGATGCGAGTATAAGATTGCTCTCATGTTTTTATAAGCAATACCAGTGACTAGACTACACCAGGACGAAGGATTTAATCTATATGAGCATAATATTAAGCTAAATGAATGCAAGATGGATGAAAGATTCAAGAAATAATGGATTCAAGCAATAATGAGTAAAACTAAACATGGATGCAAATAATCTTAAAAAGCAGAATATATTCAATGACTCCAGAGCAAAATCAACGTGATAATATTCTCCAAGCGAGTGTCTCAAAAATATCTGGGGTGTTTGGAATGAGAGCTAGAGGCTGAATTTATAGAAAATTCTCAAGAGAGATGAGGAAAAAGTTCAATTTAGAATTAATTGAAAATAATTGAGAAATCAGGTTCAGTTAACCTTGAGATAGATTCCAATTATAGTTTAATTAAAATGCATTCAAATAAGAAGTTCAAGTTTGCATTGGAAATAAGATTTAATTAAATCCATGTATTTTTGATAAAAATAGATAATTCTTTTGATTCATTCAAGAAAAGAGTCTTTTCAATGCAACTGAACTTCTTTTCATGAAAAGCTTTGAGTTCCAATTTTAGAGAAAAAACAATAATTCAATTAATTGCTTTTCTAATTTCAAGTTCTAAATTTAGAAAAACAGAAATAATATCTCAAGTTTGATTTCTCTCTCAATTCAATTCTTTTATTTTATTTTCAATTCAACTCTTGCTTTGTAATTAATTCCTCTTTTGTAATAAATTAATTCCTTTTTTGCATGATTAAATGGCAAATTTATTAATTAATTAAATATGCTAGGATATTTAATAAATTAAAATAGGATAATTGATCAAAATGGTTTTATTGGAATGATTATATTAATTAAATAAATATTTAATTAATATTGAGTAATTGATTTGCCATGTGACATTTAATAATTAAAGAATTAATTATGTGCTCAAGATTGATTTGTTTGCCTTTGGTTAGGACCTTGGTGATGTTGTCGAGATTAGGGGTCAATGGTTTAGGTGACCATTTTTAGGGTATTACAGATATATGTAATGATCTTATTAGGTGGCCAGCCTAATTGGTTTAGGCCTTAGGGTTTGTATAAATTGATGTAAGATCTCATTGTAGATCATGGGAATGGTCAAGGAATAAAATGTGCAAATAATGTAAAGATCATATGCGAATGAGATTTGTTCGATCATAGGTGATCAAATTGGGTTTATGTAAGAGGTAAAAGGCCTTTGATATTGAGCTTAACCAGGACTGTAATCAAGAATGGTAGATGCTATCTCTGACTGTACATTCATCTAGATTTTTGTCCAATTATATTGACGTGGTTATAACCTCTTTGTAGTTAGTGAGACTACTTTGTAATGAGCAGTACGCTCTGGGTAGTGTGCCTTCCTGCATGTGTAGGCCCCTCATTGTATAACATACTTTCTGCAGAAGTATTATCTGACTATGGGAAGGCTTCCCACCATGGTTTTTTCCTTTACCAGTTTTTCCACATACAAATCATGGTGTTATGTGGTATGGTTGCATTGTGTTAATTATCTATTTCATTCTTAAGTTTTATTTCTTGTCAGAATCTGTTTTTCCTATTCCGGTATTCAATGTTTATGTGCTCTGGTTAAAGGTTATAAAGTGGTTTGATTAATATAATCTATTGACAACTGATTCACCCCCCATCTCAGTTGTCCATTGGTTATTCTAACAATTGGTATAGAGCTTTGGTCCTCTTTTTCTGAAGCTTAACAACTTTAGATAGATCCTATGGCAACTAATACTTCAAATCCACTGGTAACTATTTTGAAAAGAGAAATCCCTAAGCTTGATGGAACAAATTATGGGATATCGAAAATCTGAATGGAGACTCATCTTAGATGTCTTAGATGTTTTGAGAGCTAGAGAAACCCTCTTGTGTGGACTCACTGATCAACAAAACATGAGATTGACTGATAAATCATCTAAAAAGGTTATTTGGGATAAATTGCAAACTCTAAATGTAGGTGACCCTACTGTCAAAATCGCTAAACTTGATAGTTATTGATTAAGACATGAGAACTTGAAGATGGAAGAAAATGAAAGAATTGCTACATTTATGGAAAGAGTAAATGAGATTGTCATGGGAATTCAATGTTGTGGAGGATCTCTAAGTGAATATGAAATAGTTTCTAAAGTTTTGAGAGCCCTACCATTGGCTTACAAGATGAAGGCTACTGCAATTAATGAATTGAGAACAATGGCAAACACTCCAATTAACAGAGACATTCTGATTGGGAAATTATCTACTTTTGAGCTTGAAGAATTTGGACCTTCTGGAGCTGCAAAATCTGAACCTGCTTTTCATGCATCATCATCTACCGGCAAAAGTGATTGTAAATCCCTATATGCAAAAGAATTGGAAGATATAAGGAAAGAGGATGAATAATTTGAGAAACTTGAAGCCTTGTTTGCTAGAAGAGTACCTAAAGGACCAACATGAAGTAAGTATGAAGGAAAATAACCTTTTAAATATTTTGTATGTAATAAGATTGGTCATTTTGCATCTCGATGTCCTAAAAGGAATGCAAGATTTGAAGAAAGAGTTAAGAAATCATTTAAGACAAATTAAAAAAAATATAGATTCAAGAAAAATAAACAATGCTACATAGCGAATGAGGAAGGAGTAAGTGATGATTCAGAGGATGAACCAATAGGAGACTCTGCTAGTGAATCTGAAAACGAAAAGGAATGGGTGTTCTATGCTTTAAAGGGAGATGAACAAGAATCGGCTATCACAAATAAAGAAAAGGCCCTATTAGAAAAAGTTGAAGAAAAGGATGAATGGGTACATGATAGTGGATACTCACATCATATGACTAGAGATAAAAGAAATTTTTTGTCAGTGCAAGAATTCAATCGCGGTCAATAAGATTTGGAGATGATAAAGCATGCATGCTCAAAGGTAGAGGTATTATTTCTCTTGATGGTAAGCATAATACTAATAATGTCTATTATGCAGAAGGTCTGAAGCATAATTTTTAAGTGTTGGTCAATTGGTGGAAAAGGGATTCCATCTTCAGTTCAAAGATAAAAAATGCAAAATCATTAACAGAACTGGTTTGGAGATTGCAACCGATACTCAGACTAGAGGTAATATATTTCACTTGAACACTAGTAATAAGACATGTTTGATTGCTCATATTGATGAGAGTTGGTTATGGCATAATAGGTTGTGTCATGTTAATTTTGATTGTATTGTTAATGTTAAAGTTATCTTGTATTTGCTAATAATTATTTATTTAATTATTAGTCTATTTAACTCTACGCTTGAGCTAAACTAAGGCATTTAATAACTATTGTAGGTATTTAATAATTATTCTAATTATTAAATACACATTATCCCTTTAGGGTTTCTTTAGGGTTGCACACCTTTAGGGTTGCTATTATCCTTTTATAAGGATTGTATTGTACTTGTTCATTTAATTGATTCCCTCTTTGAATGATAATCTTCTTCTTCAGAGCATTTATGCTTTTTTTTCTTTATGTGCCTCCATTCTTCTCTTGTGATAGGTATTTGTATGCAGGTGTTCTTGGGATCTCTGAAGTTGTATTTCCTCAACTTCTTCATGGTATCAGAGCCCACATCTGATGCTACTTGTTCCTAGTTTTTTAGTTCCTTTTCAAAGGTTTTAGTGGTTTCAGTTCCTTTTCAAAGGTTTTAGTTTTGATCTGGGGTATCATTTTTGTTTTTGGGTATTTTGAGCTCAAAAGGACCTCACCATTGAGCTTAGAACACCCAAAAACCCCCATTTTCATATAAAAATTAGCTTTGGGATTTTTTTTTATTTTGCCCTCTTTCTAGCACGTTTCCTGAGGCAAAAATAAAAAATATCTTTTTCAGCAGTTTAACAGCTTGCCTAGGTCATTCAACCCCCATTGGGTGTCAGTGGTTTGTTCACCACTAGGGCCAGCCCTTTGAGAGTCACCTACCCACGAGGAGATGCCAGCGGTCTCCACCTGCCAGCGGTCACCGTGGCGCTCTCAGCCGTCGTGGTCGCCCGACATCCTTTGTCCCACTGCCGCCATTGCAACCTCTGCCCCCACCACCACTCATAGCACCTAGCACTAGCCGCCATCCTGGGACCCATTGTTGTCGCCGCCCCCAAACCTGCGGCTGCCTTTCCACCGCCCCTCCACTACCTACTACACTGCCCGGCCGCTGCTGCCCACTCCACCGCTCAACCACCTTTCGCTCAGCCTGCAGCCGCCCTCTGCATCACACTCGACCACCACCGCCTTCTACTCATCGCTCGGTTGTCTCCCAAGACACGCCACCACCTGGTCACTGCCTAACCTCCGCCACCACCCGGCCAATGCGCCATAGTAGGGGGCCCATTTTTTTCCTTTGAAGGGTTTTGACAACATATTGGTTTTTTTTCCATAACTTGGGCAAACGGAGTCAGTTTTTCGAAAAACAATAGGTGTCGGAAAGCTCTTTTTGAGATCTACTCAGATCTAGAGGTTTAAACTTTTGATTTTTTATTTTTGATGGCATTTTTTTCTATCAAAGCCAAAGGTTCATTTTTGTACTCCAAAAGACATAACTTGAGCATCTAAACTCCATTTTTTGAAAACTTTATATTGTTGGAAAGATTGCTCTATGTACTTTCCAGTCATATGAGTTTTCTTTCCAAATTCTTCTCCAGACATATTTTATTCAATTTTTTCTTTTCAACACTCTGGTAAATATCTTGGATGATTAAGGTCCTGGGATCTTTTTCTCTAAGTAGGATGTCTTGTTTTTTGTTGTTCTTTCTATTTCCAGTCTTCTTATCATTGTAGAATTTGATTTATGCAAACATGCTGAGATAAAGGGTCATCATGCATTGTTTACTTGGGATCTTGCAAATCTTGTGCCTTATTGTACATGCACTATTTATAAAGTGCCATGGGGGGGTTGATGTTTTCCTTTTGTTTGCCATCTACCTTTGTCTAGTGAGTGTTCCTTCCATGACATTCGCCTCATGATATGTGTTAAGTGAGTGTTCCTTCCACGACACTATGTACTTTCTCTACACCTTTGATGTTCCTAGTTCTTTGTCATGCAGTTTTTGTTGGCCGTTCTTTTCAGTGTTCCTGTCCCTCTCCCTTTTCATAATTATGGGAGGTTTGTCTTGTTGGTTCTAATGCTTCCTTGGTTCAATTGATCAGCTCTTCAAGCATTGGTGTCTCATGCCATCTATATTTTCGAGTTTAGTTGTTTGCCTTTGTTTGCCATCTGATTTGAGTAGTGTCATTTGAGGGAACTCATGTAGATTACAGTCTACTCTACCTGGTCAAGTTCTATTTTAGTGGAGGTTCTTCAGATCAGCAGTTACTCTTTGATAGTGTTTGCAGCTTATTCATACTTCAGTGGTGTTCTAGCTTTTCCATCTCTATTTGGAGTAGTTTTTTCCCATGTGGTTTTCTCTATTTCTCCATTTCATAGAGATTTGGTTGTGATTGGGTACCTCATCAGGCCTTGTTGTCAAGACCCAAATTTGCCTTCATCATGTAGTTACAATTTTTGCTTCATGCATTTAGTTTTTTAGTTACTCCCTAAGTTCATCTTAAGGGGGAGTGTTAGAGTTACCTTGTATTAACTAATAATTATTTATTTAATTATTAGTCTATTAAACTCTATGCTTAAGCTAAACTTAGGCATTTAATAACTATTGTAGGTATTTAATAATTATTCTAATTATTAAATACACATTATCCCTTTAGGGTTTCTTTAGGGTTGCACATATTTAGGGTTGCACACATTTCGGGTTGCTATTATCTTTTTATAAGGATTGTATTGTACTTGTTCATTTAATTGATTCCCTTTCTGAATGATAATCTTCTTCTTTAGAGCATTTATGCTTTTTTTATCTGTGTGCCTCCATTCTTCTCTTGTGACAGGTATTTGCATGCAAGTGTTCTTGGGATCTCTGAAGTTGTGTTTCTTCAACTTCTTCAATTAAGATCAGTTCAACAAAGGCAATTAGAGATATACCAAAGATTATAAAGCCGCATAATCCAGTATGTAAGGAATGTTAATTGGGAAAACAAGTTAGAACTTCTTTTAAGAGCATACATGATAAATCTAATGATGTGCTTGATTTGATTCATACTGACTTATGTGATCCAACAAGGACCAAAAGCTTTCAAGGTGATAGATACTTCATGCTAATAATTGATGATTATTTTAGAATGATGTGGGTGACTTTTCTAAGGGAGAAGTCTAAAGCTTTTGAGAAATTCAAGATCTTCAAAGCAAAGGTGGAAACAAAAACTGGATTGAAAATAAAATTTCTAAGATTAGATCAAGACGGTGAGTTCACTTCTCATGAATTTAACAGTTATTATGAGATAAATGAAATTAGAAGACATTTATCTGCACCCTAGACTCCTCAGTAGAATGGATTAGTAGAAAGGAAGAATATAACCATTTTGGATGCAACAAGAACCATGATGATGAAAGCCAAATTTCCTTACGTCTACTAGAGAGAAGTGGTGAGTACAATAGTCTACACATTCAACAGAGTTCATATCAAAGGTGGAACTAGTAAGACTCCTTATGAATTATGGTTTGGACATACACCTACTATTAAATATTTTAGAATTCTTGGAAGTAAATATTATATCAAAAGGGATGATTCAATTGGGAAGTTTGATCCTAGATGTGATGAAGGGACACTTCATAGATATTCAATTCAGAGAAAAGAATATAGATGTTATAACAAAAGATTGCATAAAATTGTGGAGAGCGCAAATGTGAAAGTGGATCTGAGAAATACAGAGATTAATCTATATCATATGACAGTGGAAATGACCATAACTGAACCGGTGATGCCTCAACCAGTAAAAGACATTGAGACAGTTACACCGGCACAATCAGAACATTCAACTATGACTGATGATCAGAACAGTGAACATTTCAGAAGACACCAAGGTATGTAAGGTTAAATTATTTTGAAGATCAAATCATTGGAGATAAGAATAAGGGTGTTCTGACAAGAAGAAGAATGGCAAATAGTTTTGAATGGTGAACTTGAGGAAGAAGTATACATTGAGCAGCTTGATGGATTTTCACTGACAGATAACAAAGATATGGTTTGCAGGTTAAGGAAAGCATTCTATTAATTGAAACAAGCTCCTAGAGCTTGGTATGAAAGGTTGGATAAATATCTGTTGAAGCTTGCTTTTACTGAAGGCAATGATAACAATAATTTATATTATAAGATCGCTAATGATGATACTTTTATTATTGAAGTATTTGTTGATGATATCATTTTTGGAGGTGAAGACAAATTGTGCATGGAATTCTCTAATAATATGAAGGATGAATTTGAAATGTCTATGATTGGTGAAATGAGAATTTTCTTAGGTTTGTAGATTACTCAAACTAACAAAGGCATTTTTATCTGTCAAATTAAGTATCTAAGGGAATTGTTGAAGAAGTTTGGTATGGATAATTCCAAACTAGTAAGTACTCCTATGGTGACAAGTGAGAAATTATCTTTCAAAGACACATCTGCACCGGTAAATTCAACAAGGTATAAGTCTATGATCAAACTAGACCAGCTATTATGAATGCAGTATATATTTTTTCAAGATATCAAAGTAATCCTAAAGAAAATCATGAATGTGTAGTAAAGAGGACATTCCAATATTTGCAAGAAACAACAGAATATGGCTTATGGTATTCTAGACATGATAACTTCACTTTATGTGCATATACAGATTTGGATTGGGTAGGAGATACTGATGATAGGAAGAGCACTTTTGGTCAAGCTTTCTTTCTTGGAAAGAAATTGGTTTCATGGATCAGCAAAAAGTAGTCATGCATTTCTTTATCTACTATAGAGGTTGAATATGTTGCAACAACAACTAATTGTACACCCATCCTGTGGATGAAGCAAATGTTGAAGGATATCAAGGTAATTTGTAGTTATTGATATCCTTGATGTCAACACTGGTTGTTATGATTGGTTTTCGACAGAGAGGTTTTGGTTACCGATAGAAGATCTAGTGTTACCGATAGAAGGGACTCTCTGTTGGACACTACCGACATGTTTGGATTAATGGATTATGTTTGGTTTGATGTGTTACATGTTTCTGGAGCATGTTTTGGTTAGTTTGTATTTACTTGGTGATCATATGCTATCATACACTCTAGTAAGCCTATACAGATAAGGGTTTAAGCTTTTACTGACAGAGATTTTACTGAGAATCTCTGACTGGATGCATAAGTGGTGTTGGTGCGGCTTCTAGATGGAATTTAGGATGTTGAAGATGATCTTTGTTTGTACCACAACTGATTGGAGACATCACTTTGGCATTGTTAACACAGATTAGGTCTGATACCTATCTAGGTTATGGACTGGTATCATGTAACGTATTCTCTATACATTACTGGGATGATTTATGGATTGGTTAATGTTGTTTTTGTCTAAAGATGACATGGCATATCATTGTAATGTGGATATATGTAATGATCTTATGAGGTGGCCGACCAAATTGGTTTAGGCCTTAGGGTTTGTATAAATTGATGTAAGATCTCATTGTAGATCATGGGAATGGTCAAGGATAAAATGTGTGAATAATATAAAGATCATATGTGAAGGAGATTTGGTTGATCACAGGCGATCAAATTCGATTTATGTAAGAGGTTAATGGCCTGTGGTATTGAACTTAATCGAGATTGTAATCAGGCATGGTAGATGCTATCTCTGGCAGTTCATTCTTCTGGATTGTTGTCCAATTATATTGAGGTGGTTATAACCTCTCTATAGTTAGTGAGACTCCTTTGTAATGAGCAGTACACTCTAGGCAGTGTGCCTTCCTGCAAGTGCAGCCTCCTCATTGCATCACATACTTTCTACAGAAGTATTATCTGACTGTGGGTAGGCTTCCCACCATGATTTTTCCCTTTTCTAGGTTTTCCATGTATAAATCATGGTGTTATGTGGTATGGTTGCAATGTGTTAATTATCTATTTCATTCTTAAATTTTATTGCTTACCGGTATCTATTTCTGCTATTCTAGTATTCAATGTTTATGTGCTTCGATTAAAGGTTATAAAGTGGTTTGATTAATATAATATGTTGACAACTGATTCACCCCCCCTCTCTCAGTTGTCCACCAGTTATTCTAATAGTTCGAACTTATTATCCATGTGTTTACTTCAAGATGGTCAATGGGAAAATCACCAATTCTTATAGATAACACTATTTTCCTTGATAGGATATTTTTGTCAAACTTAATGCAACTATGTATTTTGATGCAAAACGACCTACTTCAACTGCTAATTGTTATCTACAAAAAATGTCTACATATATTTCCTAGCAACTTGGAAGTGTTCAAGGTCTGCAACCCCTTGATCACACATATGTTTTATTGTGATTCTCCTTAACATGTTCTCATGAGCTAGAAAGAAAATTTACATCTACACTAACCCAACTATGGCTGACACAATGAAGGGAAGAGGATCCATATTATCCAAGGTAAGTAATAGAACATATACATTAAAAATTTATTTTCTACAGTGAATGAAATATTTAATGGCCATGATTATGTTGTGAAGAAAGTCATCACCTTTGAAAAGACAGGCTATTTCCCAAAGTACACATCATTCCAATGATGCAAGGAGAATATAAAGAGAGGAAGGCTTGGATAAAAGTGAACACAAAGAATACTCTAAAAATCAAACTGTCATCATTATAAAAATTCTGAGTAAATCAATGTCTATGTTTGCATTTGTTATTTCAAATTGATTCCAGATTTCAAAGTTTCAACAATAGCTTTCGAGGATATCAATTCGTGACTTGACATTCTAATATTACTTGATTGCAAATGTGATTTTAGGGTAATACAGATGAAGGGACATTACACATGTTAATGATGGAGAAATCTAAATCTAATAATCATATTGTAAAAAACACTTATTATCATCTCTGACTTAGTTAGCTATTTCTGATAAAAGGCTCATAACACTTGGAAATGATTATATTTATTATGTCATTTTATTTTCTACTGCTATTGAAATCACTTTCATGATACTTTTGATAACTCAATGATGAGTGAATAGTACCAAACCGGTACTAAGAGGCGGGGGTGAATCAGTACAGACAAAAAATACAGTCCTAAACCGATTTGACAACAGACACTCCAAATGACTGGCAAACAGCAACACCGGTTTCAAACAGAGTGCAACTGGTAAAGCTAAGAACATTTGAGACAAGCATTAACTGGTTACTCACTTAGATTTCCACTCAACGCAAGACTATACTACCATTTCACCCTTATGCATAAATAGGTAATCTATCATCAGATCATAATAATAGCTAGTTCAACATGTTTTATTGACAAGCATAAAACACAAAACCATCATATGCTTGACAGACAATAGCAAAGCATCACAAGATAAAAGCATCACACATGACACACATATTTTTCACGTGGTAACCCAACTGGGAAAAACTACGGTGGGGATGAATACCCACAAGCTATTTTTGAACTCTTTAGAAGTCTGCTCTGTTAGAAGCCTTGTCCTGTTACAGACATTACAATAGGTTCTGCTAGGAACTAATCCTGTTAGAGATCACCCGGTTAAGAGATGGCTACAATACCCGGTTAAGGGTTAAACCCTATTAAAGGTTACCTTGTTAGAGGATTTCAAGAATTCAATAGCTAAAGGATTCTGAAATCAGTAGCTTTGAATTACCCTGTTAAAGGATTTTCAGCAAGCCGGTTAAGGCTACCCTGTTAAGGGATTTTCCAACTGTTGAGGTAGTTAGAGATCAATAAGTATTACAATGATCTGGTAATAGCACTCAATGCCAATGCAGATCCGCTTAAGATCCTCTTCACCTTCTGCACTTACACTCTGTAGGTATCACTTCTCTCCTTTTGGTCTAGCAAGAATCACGTATCCCTTCTCTTGGATACACACACACAACTTTTGCCAACAACCTCAGAAAGAGACACAACATCGACCTTATAGGAAAATACATAGGTCGGTAGCATAAACCCTAAACCCTAAACCTGTTCGGTTAAGGAATTCAAACGGTTCAATCCTGACCATTGAGCACACTGCATTAAATGCAACAGATCTTGATCCAAAGTCAAGACATTCTCCATCGTCCATTTCCACCGATTTTATGGCGGCTGATAACCCATCACACATTATCACCATTTTACAGACTTCACACATTCCCAAGGTAGATCAGAACAATCTCCCTCATGCAAGATCCTTCACGCACATAGGCTTACATGGCAACATGATCTGTTCTTGTTTACAATGCTAACTCATCACACAATGTCACTGGTTGACCCACAGAGGCTTGAAGCACATCAACCAGAAACCCTGAAGTTGAGACTACCAACCGGTAGTCATACAATACTTCCATATGCCGGTTCCCATAACTATATGCTGGTTCATCATGAACAAGCACACTGCTTCACTTTGGCACAAATGTTGCTTCACAGTGTTATGCTGGTTCTCACATATGCCGGTTCACACCTCTTCAACATATTGACATCAATGACAACATAAAATGTCATTATGTCCACATACCGGTTCACATAATGCCAACAATATCCCCCTTTGGCATTGATGGCAATATACAAAGATATCTCTCTGCTTCACATCTTCTCCCCCAATGTCTACAGATATCTTCTCCGCTTCACATCTTCTCCCCCTTTGACAACAATGCCAAAGTGGAGGCACAAGTTTCCCTGTTCCATTATGCTGCTCCCCCTGAGGAGTAGCATCCTTCACACATCAATCCTAAAGAAATATTTGACTATGAAATACATGACTGATGTGGAGCATATACCTTTAGTTCACCTCCGGAAGGGGCAGTACCCCTAATTCACCTCTTAAGTATATGAATGTAGTCTTTGGGAGAGGCTTGGTGAATATGTCTGCTAACTACTCCTTACTAGAAACATCCTCCAGTGCAATCTCTTTGTTCTAAACCTTTTCCCTCAAGAAATGATACTCAAGCTCAAAGTGCTTGGTTCTAGGATGTAAAACCGGATTCTTGGAGATATTAATTGCACTAGTATTGTCACAAAATATACTTACTGGTTCAGATATAGGAACTTTGAAGCCATTCAATACATGCTTCATCCAAATTGTCTGAGTACAGTTCATGAAAGCTGCAACATACTCTGCTTCCACTGTAGACTGAGAGATACAACTCTGCTTTTTACTCATCCATGAGACCAGTCTACCACCAAGGAAGAATGCACCACCGGTTGTGCTCTTCCGGTCATCTACATTACTAGCCCAATAAACATCTCTGAACACTTTTAGGTTAAAATTACTATTGTATGGATACCATAACCCATAGTCAATAGTTCCTTTTAGATACCTAAGAATCCGCTTGACTGCAACCAAGTGGGATTCTCTTGGACGTTTCTAGAACCTTGCAGTAATGCCAACTGCATGTGCAATATCCGGTCTGCTATGCACTACATAATGCAACTTACCAATCATTGATCGGTATTCCTTCTCATCAACCAATGCAGAGTCATCCTCTTTGGATAGTTTACAACCGGTCACCATCGGTGTACCAACCGGTTTTCTATCTTCCATGCCAAAGGTCTTCAACACCTCTTTCACATACTTGGACTGAGTGATAAAGATTCCATCTTTCATCTACTGGATCTACAGTCCAATGAAGAACTTAATCTCCCCTATGAGGGACATCTCAAACTCTTTCTTCATCTCATCTGCAAATTCATGACTCATCTTATCATCTCCACCAAAGATAATGTCATCAACAAATACCTCACAGATCAGGATCTGATCTCCTTCAGACTTCAAGTAGATATTGCTATCTTCACTTTCTCTCTCAAATCCAATCTTCATAAGATGGGAATGCAGGCGCTCATACCATGCTCTAAGTGTCTGCTTTAGCCCATATAAGGCTTTATGTAGCCTACATACCATGTCACTATCTTTAGATAGGGCAAACCCATCTGGTTGCTCAATATACACCTCTTCTTCAAGTACACCATTTATGAATGCAAATTTTACATCCATTTGATATACTTTGAAGCCTTTAAAAGGTACATATTGAAGAAGCATAGGAACTCCTTCCAATCTGGTTATAGGAGCAAAGGTTTCTCCATAGTCTTCTCCTTCTTCTTGGGCATATCCTTTGCACACCAATTTGGCTTTGTTTCTAATCACTGCGCCATCCTCATTCAGCTTATTTCTGAAGACCCATTTGGTACCAATAACATTTTTGTGCTCCAGTCTGGATACCAAGGACCACGTACCATTTTTCTCTATCTGGTCAAGTTCCTCTTCCATTGCCTTGATCCAGTCTTCATCCTTATGTGCCTCTTTGAATGTTTTAGGCTTCAATTCAGAGATCATACATGAGTTTTCTCTGACTTTTCTTCTTGTAAGGATTACTGCATCCTTATCTCCTATGATCTTCTTAGGATCATGATTCATCTTGACATATCGAGGAATGGTCTTGATAGATTCCTCTTGCTTTTCTTCTTCATCCTCATCTCCATCAGTATCAGCATCTACATCTGCCAGTGTAGGAACACTGTTACTGGTACTCGGTTGACTAACAACCAATTCACTTACCGCTTGCTCACTACCGATTTCCTCAGTTTTCTCAGAGGTTTCATCAACTCTTACATTGATACTTTCCATAATTCTCTGAGTCCTATTGTTAAAATACTTGAGAGCTTTTCTCTTGGTGGAATATCCTAGGAATATTCCCTCATCACATTTTGCATCAAATTTGCCCTAGTGTTCACTCCTCTTGATGTAACATTTGCTACCAAACACTCTAAAGTAGCTAACCATAGGTGTCTTACCAATCCAATACTCATAAGGCATTTTATCCTTACCTTTCTTGATGAGTACCCGGTTCATTGTCTAGACTGTAGTGCTCACCGCTTCTCTCCAAAAGGTGTGAGCTACCTTTCCTTGAATCAACATGGTTCTAGCTGCTTCAACCACAGTCTGGTTATTCCTCTTTGCTAGGCCATTCTCTTATGGATTCCAGGGGGTAGACAATTGCCTCTTGATGCCATGTTCTTCACAGTACTTGTTGAATTCACCGGAAGTGAATTCCCCTCCTTGATCAGTTCTTAGGCACTTGATCCTTTTATCGCTTTCCTTCTCCAGTAATGCTCTGAAAGCTTTGAAATTTACAAAGGCTTCAGACTTGTCCTTCAAGAATGTGACCCACATCATTCTTGAGCAGTTATCAGTGAGAATCATAAAGTACCTATCACCCTGCACACTTCTAGTTTTCATAGGACCACACAAATCAGTATGCACAAGATCAAGCAAGTTGTCAGCAGTGAAATATTTACCTTTAAAGGTTGAGGAAGACATTTTCCCCAATTGGCACTCTCTGCACAAGGTATTATCCAGTTTTCTTAGCACTGACAACCCTCTAACTGCCTTGATCTTACCAGCCTTCACAATGTTATCAAAGTTTACATGGCAGAGTCTCCTATGCCATATCCAGCAATCATCAAATTTAGCCATAAGACATGTACTTATATTTGCATTCAGATGAAATAGGTTACCTTTGGTCTGCATGCCAGTGGCCACCAATTCACCATTCTTTCCTTTGATTCTGCAAACTCCATTCTTGAATTTTAGAGTGAGGCCACTGTGATTCAGTTGGGCAACACTCAGAAGGTTGTGTCTAAGACCATCAACCCAATACACATTGTCAGCACTACTCTTTCCATTCAGAGAGATGGACCCTCTACCTTTGACCATGCATGGTGCATCATTGCCAAAGCAAACCACACCACCATCATACTTCTCCAAGGATAGAAACTTGCTCTGGTCACCAGTCATATGGTGAGAATAGCCACTATCAATGATCCACTCATTGGAATTATCGAACTGGGAGACAGGAGCCTTCTTGTCTGACACATCTTCTTTGATAGCAACAAACACACTATTTTCATTTTCTTCATCCTCTGATTCTTCATCTGTGACACCTTCATCAACTGCCACAAAATAGTTTCTCCAGTTTCCTCCTTTGAATTTCTTGAACCTTTCTGGTTTGTCCTTGTTGTAGCCATTAGGACAGTTTACAACAATATGTCCTATCTGGTTACAAGAAAAGCATTTCAAAGGTAGCTTACCTTTGTATTTGCTGGTTCCTTTAGGAAGCTTCCTGGAAAGGAGAGCTTCAAATTGCATCAAAATCTCCTCATCATCCATTTCTCTACTCTGTCTTGGTTCACCACTAGTGCTAGCTTCTTTTCCTTTTCTGGATGGTACAATAGAAGCTTTAAAAGCTGATTCAGTCTTTTGAATACTGCCATCAAAACTATTTAGTTTATAGGCTATCAACTTTGCTATGATGGATGGTGCAGGAGCACCTAGGCCTCATTTTCAACACAGGTTTGAGAGTAAGTTTGATTCTTATTAGCTTTGAGTTGGAAAGGTTGATTAAGTTGTTTTTGTGTTTTTTTAAGTTGTTTGGATGAGTTTTGAACTCATTGTGTGGTTTTGGTTTCCTGTTTTCATCTTTTGCTCAAAATTGCCAGTTTTGGAGTTGCCTGGCAAAATGTTGTAAAAAAGGAGTTTTTAATGTGTTTTTGTTTTGGAAATGCCTAGACATGTTTTGTGTTTAGTTTTTGGGTTTGAGTACTATTCTTAGGTGTTTTGTAGGCTTTGAGATCAACCTTACACCTTCTAGGCATCAAAAGTTGTCATTTAGGCATCAAAATGTCAAATTTAGTGTTCTTGGACATGTACCTATCCAAACAGGAGGCTAACCAACCTGGGGTGGTATTTATTCTCCTATTGGAACTATTTTAAGGGTTGTTCAATCAGAAGTTATTAATCATTTTGAAAGTTTGCACTCATTTTACCTTGTTTTTCCCTAGTTTCTAACTTCATGTGAACAGCAGCCCATACACCTGTTGTACTTGGCCATACTGTTCTTACATTTTCAGTTTCTACTATGTTTTCTTAAACTTCTTCCTTTGGTGGCATTCAATTTCATTAATTTTTGAGTTTGTAGCAAAATTAGTTTGATTTGACAGTTTTACTGCCTTGTCTAGGAATTTGGCAAGGATGCTTGACCAACTTGGCTTCTTGAAGTCCTAAAATATTCATGGCTTCTCAAGAACCAGTTGGTCAATTTGTAAATTATGTAAATATATGTTTTGGTTTCAAGAGTGCAGGTGCAAGGAGTTTTGTGGCCATGGAGCCCTAGGCAAGTGTGCCATTTGGCTAGGGTCTTGTATAAGTTTGATGCTTTGCTCTTCCATAGCAATTGCATTCATTTGGTGGATAGACCTGCTTGATGTCCAAGTGATATGTGCAAGAAAAGAGGCTTCCTAAGCTAGGACAAGGAGGGTTACATGTTTCAGTTTTGTGAATTGTAAGCCAAAACAGTGAGTCACTATTTGGTAGTAGTTTTTCCTTCCTTTGTTTGCTCTCCACAATTTATTGGTGTGTGTAAACCTTGTTAATCTTTGTTTGTTTGAAAACAAGAACAAGGAGTGGTGTAAAACCTTCCCATGGGTATTGTGAGTGCCAAGATCAAACAATGATCTCTTTAGGCAAAATGATAAACGCCCAACAGGCTGTCACAGTCATCTAGGACTGATTTTTACACTTGTTTTGAGCTTGTATATGTAATCTCCCTCTTTAAAATGGCAGGTATGAAGGAGACTAAGCATAAAAAGGTAGAGTATTGTTAAGAAAGCACAAAACAAACCTTGTAAAGGAGTTCTAATAGTGTGAAGTTTAGGTCCAATGTGAAAAGGCAGTGAGAGGGCAAAATGCAGTCATAATTAACTTGACAGTGAACTACTTGTTATTTTGTAATTACCTAATGCCTTTTGTGCAGGGCTAATTTGATTCCTTCTTGTCTCTAATGATGGCTATGTTCACATGCTTCAAATTGTAATTGGAATTCATGCAAAAGTTGTGTTTGTAAAAGGCAAAAAAAAGAAAAGTTGTCAAATGTTGCACTTTCCTTATGTGCATTTTGTAAAAATCTTGCTCTCCACCCTATGAGGTTTAAATCTTCTTGTTTATGGCCTATTTAGTCAGCAACAAGGTAGAACTAAGTGTTCTTGTGTCATTTGGAGGATCTCAAGTTGGAAATTTGATT
The DNA here is from genome assembly GCF_030272615.1 of Cryptomeria japonica. Classification (NCBI taxonomy): domain Eukaryota; kingdom Viridiplantae; phylum Streptophyta; class Pinopsida; order Cupressales; family Cupressaceae; genus Cryptomeria; species Cryptomeria japonica. Next base: position 671,379,589 of record NC_081412.1, read on the forward strand.
CTTGCCAACAAACCCTACCAAAACCCTCTTTTTATGCCCATTTTTGGGACAGTCATGGAGAAGGCCTTAGGGACCCCTAAACTTGGAAAATCTTCAAGAACTCCCAAAAGGGTGTCTGAATATCAACTTTGTTTTGCTTGGAAGTCCATCGCTGGAGCAGGGTGTGCACAAAACCCCAAAAGGAGGGCTAATTCCTAGTAGCCCGATTTAGGCCTAAAATTGGGTTTTTGACAAAATGGGTACACAAGTGAGGAATGTAAAGCCTAAAAACCATCAAGTCCAGTTGAGACAAGTTGTCCTTGCATACATTTAACATATCTGGTGGGGTAGACTCCAAAAGTTGGTTTTGTAGCACTAGAGAGGAAGACAAAAACAATGGATTTGAAGCCTTTGAGCAACCAAGATGAGTTTGACATAGGGAGGTGAAGCAAGGTGAGTTGTTAGACTACCTTTGATCCATTTGCACTTTGATCAAGGTGTTTACACCTTGAAAATAGTAAGGAAATTTTGCCAAGCAAACATACTAAACACCTAACAACCACCCAACACTATCCTCCCTATCAATGGAGTCCAGGGATACCTTAGTCTTGTCTATTGATCTCAGCTCCTGAATAGAAGCAACCCTTATTGCATAGATCGGCAATAGGGATCTCAAGACTTTTCTTACCATAGTGGAATCTTCTATTTTACCACCTGCACTCTTGATATCTCCAACGATGGTTTTGATTCTTATTCCATACTATTGAATGGTCTCACCTTCAACCATCTAGATATCTTCAAACTTCCCTCTCAAGCTTTCTTCCTTAGTCTGTTTTACATGCTCATCACCACCATAGATATTTTCAAGAGTATCCCATACCTCTTTGGGATTTACCTTATCCTGAACAGCAATAAACTCAATGTCAGGTAAACTACTAATTAGGGCTTCCATGACTTGCCCATTCTCCTGCATCTCTCTCTTTTGGTCATTGGTAAGGGTACCAATAGGAGCAACATAGATAGACTCAACATAGATCCAGTGTTGAGCACCCAGGCTTCTAATGAATATCTTCATTCTATCTTTCCATATACTAAAATTTTCCTTGTTAAACTTTGGGCCTTCCCTCTTCATCATTTGACTGGGATCTTTACCTCAAGCGGTTAAGCTTAAAACACAGAGGACCTGGAGGATGCTCTGATACCAATTGATAACTCAATGATGAGTGAATAGTACCAAACCGGTACTGAGAGGGGGGGGTGAATTAGTACAAACAAAAAATACAGTCCTAAACCGGTTTGACAGCAGACACTACAAATGACTAGCAAACAGCGACATCGGTTTTAAATAGAGTGCAACTGGTAAAGCTAAGAACGTCTAAGACAAGCATTAACCGGTTACTCACTTAGCTTTCCACTCAGCTCAAGACTATACTACCATTTCACCCTTATGCATAAATAGGTAATCTATCATCAGATCATAATAACAGCTAGTTTAACATGCTTTATTAACAAGCATAAAACATAGAACCATCATATGTTTGACAGACAATAGCAAAGCATCACAAGATAAAAGCATCACACATGACACACATATTTTCCACGTAGAAACCCAACTAGGAAAAACCACGGTGGGCATGAATACCCACAAGCTATTTTTGAACTCTTTAGAAGTCCACTCTATTAGAAGCCTTGTCCTGTTAGAGACATTACAATAGGTTCTACTAGGAACCGATCTTGTTAGAGATCACCTGGTTAAGGGATGGCTACAATACCCAGTTAAGGGTTCAACCCTATTAAAGGTTACCTTGTTAGAGGATTTGAAGAATTCAATAACTAAAGGATTCCGAACTCAGTAGCTTTGAATTACCCTGTTAAAGGATTTTTAGCAAGCTGGTTAAGGCTACCCTGTTAAGGGATTTTACAACTATTGAGGTGGTTAGAGATCAATAGGTATTACAATGATCTGGTAACAACACTCAATGCCAATGCAGATCTGCTTAAGCTCCTCTTCACCTTCTGCACTTACACTCTGTAGGTATCACTTCTCTCCTTTTGGTATGGCAAGAATCACGTATCCCTTCTCTTGGATACACACACACAACTTTTTCCAACAACCTCAGAAAGAGACACAACATTGACCTTATAGGAAAACAGATAGGTCGGTAGCATAAACCCCAAACCCTAAACCCTAAACCTGTTCGGTTAAGGAATTCAAACGGTTCAATCCTGACCATTGAGCACACTGCATTAAATGTAGCAGATCTTGATCCAAACTCAAGACATTCTCCATTGTCCATTTCCACCAATTTTATGGTGGCTGATAACCCATCCCATGTTATCACCATTTTACAGACTTCGCACATTCGCGAGGTAGATAGGAACAATCTCCCTCATGGAAGATCCTTCACACACATAGGCTTGCATGACAACATGATCTGTTCTTCTTTACAATGCTAACTCATCACACAATGTCATCGGTTGAGCCACACAGGCTTGAAGCACATCAATCGAAAACCCTGAAGTTGAGAGTACCAATCGGTAGTCATACAATGATTCCATATGTCGGTTCCCATAACTATATGCCGGTTCATCATGAACAAGGACACCACTTCACTTTGGCACAAATGTCGATTCACAGTGTTATACCGGTTCTCACATATGCCAGTTCACACCTCTTCAACACATTGACATCAATGACAACATACAATGCCATTATGTCCACATACTAGTTCACATAATGCCAACAACGTCAACAATGCAAAAAAAAATTCCTCATACAAACCTATTAAACCCTATAATTTGAATTCAACAAACCCTAAAAAACTTATATATTTATCAAAAAAAATAAAAGCAATTATGTTGATTTCATACATACCAACTTCCTACTCCCCCTTGGGTCTCATACTGCTCCATAGAAGTCATGTTATGCAATATTTTTTCCAATACATCATGTTGCCTCTCCTGCTATTTCCTCACTCCGCATTTACCCACCTTGCAAACAAAATTGCATCCACAAATCTATCAATTTTAACTTGATATATACTTAAAAAACTTACTAAAATCCGCAGTACTTCCCTCTTAAGCACTTGAAACCCTAGAAATATAATAAACCATATGTAACTTTTAAACCACCAAAATAAATGCCAATTATCTCCAATTCATACACACCTACTTTTTTGGCCGCCTTTTCTATTTCCTACTCTATTTCAATAAACTGCGACATCTGCCTTTCCTATTCCCCTTGGGTCTTTAACTGTTATTTCATGTTAACATGACGTGGTCGTTCGTTGACCACTACTTTATAGATGTTGTATTATGCACTATTCCCATGCATCATGTACACTCTTGTATTGTTTTCTTTAACTGCCTTTAACCACCCTGGAAAAAAAAATTCCATCCTCAATTCTGTCAATTTTAACCCCATATATATATGTATATATATAAAAACTCTATGTAACTTTCAAACCACCAGTGAAATGCTAATGATCTTAGTTCCATACACACTTGGTTGTTTGTTCACCTTTTGTATCTCCTCCTCTATTAGTTTTGGTCTGTTTCAGCTTACTGCGACCTCTACCTTTGCTATACCATACTTTAGTCTCCTCCTAGTAACACGTCGTTTTTCTTCTCTGAAGCATCGTGTTATGCAATGTATGTATTTGGAGTTCGCTTTCTCCTCACCTCTTATTTTCTCTCTTATTTTCCCACATCAGTGAAGGAAGAGGATTAAAACAGAAAAACAAAATTATATTATTGATTGATTAAAAAACCGATTACATTGCATTCCTTTTATAAGGCATTTAATAGCACGAAGGCTAAACTCAAACTATTACAAAACTACAGTTGCATAGAGTGGATCTGTCCATCGCTTTATTATCAAAAACTTAACTGCCTGCTAAACTTTAGAAAATCTGAAATATAAGGAACAGTTTAAACTTCTAAGAGCAGTTTGTTGCGCATGCGGTGGAGCTAACATAGGATCAATCTAATTGAAAATCTCTTGATTCTTTGCATGGAGGATCTAACTATTTAAACGGAGGATCTGATTGTGGAGATAAGGTACTCTGCATGTTTTGATGATTTACCTTGGACAAAATTTCATAGTGGAGTGCTTGGTCTGCCTGGATTTGGGTGATCAACATGTTCTTCTTGTTCTTCTTCATTATTTGCTATTGTTGCTCCAATTGTGTCCGATCTATCAATATTACCATCCCATGCTTCTTCCTCCTTAAATATGACATCCCTTCTTGTAATCATCTTCTTTGAAACTGGGTTATATAATCTGTAAGCTTTTGATTGCTCACTATAACCAATAAAAATATATTTTTCACTCTTATCATCCAATTTTTTCCTTATTTCAGCTGGAACTAAAATATATGCAACACATCCAAAGATTCTAAGATGAGATACATAATTTTTCTTACCACTCCATGGTTCTTGAGGGATTCTATCTTTAACACTCTTCGTGGGACTTCTATTCAAAATGTATAGAGAACATGCTACTGCTTCAGCCCAAAAATCATTAGATAAATTTTTAGCTTTTAGTATACTCCTTTCCATCTCCATTATGGTTATGTTCTTCCTCTCTGCTACACCATTTTGTTGTGGTGTGTACCTTGTTATGAATTATTTCTTGATCCCCTGATCTCTGCAAAATTTCAAAAATTCTTTAGAACTATATTCACCACCTCTATCAGATTTGAGTACCTTGATGAAGAGTCCACTTTGTTTTTCCACCATTGATTTGAACTCCTTAAATTTATAGAAATCATCAGACTTCTCCTTCAAAAAATATATCCAATTTTTCCTGTTGAAATCATCAATAAATGTCAGAAAATATAGACTTCCTCCTAAAGATGGGGTTTGAATAGGGCCACATATATCAATGTGGACTAGCTCCAAAGCACTCTTTCTCTATTTGAACTTCCTACAGGAAATATTTCTCTATGTTGTTTTGCCATTATACAACTTTCACAAGAATTAGTAGGTTGCATGATAGGTGGCAAAACTTTTACCATATTCTTCTTCTACAATAAACTCAATCCATCAAAATTAAGGTGTGCGTACCTCAAATGCTAGAGCCATATCTGGTCTAAAATTTCCGCCTTGAAATTAGCCTCCTCTATTCCATACATTTGAAGGGGAAACATCATTTTCTTGGTCATTTGGACCTTGGCAGTCAACCTGTCACTAGGATTTCTATCCAAGATTGTGCAGACATCATTCTTAAATCCAAGATTGTGCAGACATCATTCTTAAAGAGAACTCTATATCCTTTTTCAATTAATTGACCAACACTCATTAGATTGTGTTTTAATCTAGGCACATAATAAACATCGGGAATAAACCTTATTTCTCCATTTTTGGTCAACACATTTATTACACCTTTCCCCATTATAGATACTACAGTATCATTTCCCAATTTTATTTCAAATTTCACAGAATCATCCAAATTAGAAAATAGTTCTCTATTAACAGTTAGGTGGTTACTACAACCACTATCTAAAAACCATACATCCTTAGAGTTTCTTGTGTCACATTGCATGTTACAAATAAACTACCTGAATTATTATCAAATACATCTGAATAATTTGCTCTAGGTTTCTCAAATCTTGTTTGTTTCTTTCTACATTCATATGCAAAATGACCATATTTCTTACTATTGGCAAATGCACACTCCAATGAGAAATTGTAGGTGATTGAAGGTATTGTCATTGATGGCAACCTTACAATCATGTGATACCAGCAGATAGATACAGGCACCGACACCGGCAGAATCTACACCGACATACAGAACACCGACACTGAAAAAGAAGATTACCGACACCCTAGCCGACATGAATTTTGTGTATTTATATTTTGAAATTAATTGTAAAATCTTTTGTAAGCCAACTTGGCAGATTGTAATATGACTCATATAAGTATGAGATCATTGTAGATCATTTAGGGTGTGTAATGCAAAGATAATAGCAGACCTAATGTGTGAATTATTGGTATAAAGGTTTATGTATATTGTAGAGCTTAAACCGGTACCGAATCTGGCATAGCAGATACTGATCTGAAGTAGTACAAGATATTGGATTTGTATAATCCATTTTTGTAAGTCAGTGTAAGTTCCTTTGTAATTGAGCAGTGAGCTCTAGGCACTTGGCCTTCCTGCATGTGCAAGCCCTTATTGTAAGCAGTAATATTCCCTTATTGGCCAGTAAGCGAATATTGTGGGTCACAAATCCCACCGAGGTTTTTCCCACACCGGGTTTCCTCTTTAAAAATTAATGTGTTATGGTGTGCTTTTCATGTTGTGGTTGTTGTTCTTATTTAGTGCATTATTTTTGGTTTACCAATACGCAGTTTTAATATGCTTTTCATGTTATAAGTTAAGTAAATTTATATACCAGTCAAATATTGATTCACCCCCCACTCTCAGTATCTTTGGGAATCCTAACAATTGGTATCAGAGCCTAGTCCTCTATTTTCAGAAGCCTAATAGCTTTAGGAAGATCTTGACACTGGTAGAGATGGAAAACCTAAGGAAGCAATTGGAAATAGCTCTTTCAGACCATGATGCAAAAAAAGTGAAAAATATCAAACTTGAAGATGATCTAAAGGCTGCTCAGGATATTATTCAAGGACTTCAAGAAAATTTTACTATTGCAAGGAATATGGAATAAGGTTGAGGATCTATGTAAGAAGGCTTTTATTGAAGAATCAAGACCTAAAATTCGCATCCACGACCTATATGTTGAATTCGCACAAAGCAAAGCAGATGAAATGGGGAGATGGCTGTGGTGGATGGGTGACCCACGTAGTACACGTGGGTTAATATCAAAAGACAATGCAGGGTTTGAACTGGCTAAGTTTGAGCAGTGCATGCATCAAAGACTGTCCCAGATAGCTCTCAACAACCTTCAAAATCTGTTGGTGCTTCAGCTTATAGGCGTGCAGAAAATGAGGAAACTTGACTTGGGTGGGATGGGATGTCTCAGAATTATTACATTACATAAATGCAATGACCTGAAAGCGCTTGACTGTATGGAAAAACTGCAACAGCTGGCGTGGCTTCAGATAAGTGAAGTAAATCCAATGTTTAAACTTCCAGAGCTAAGCAGCCTCAAAGGATTACAACATCTTCAGATCAATTTAGCAGGCAGCCAGGTGCTCAATCAGCTGGGAGATCTTACCAGTTGTGCTTTTCTGAGAGAGATAAATGTTTATTGCCGATCCCTCTGGGAGTTTCCAAGGTTGAACAGTTTGCGGTATTTGGAGAAAGTGGAATTTAGTGTGCGTGATAATGTGAACGGGCCCCTCGACTGTACAGAATGCGTGGAGTTGCAGAGTACTCTCCTCAAGAGACGTTCCCGGTGGAATAAGACAACGGCCTACCTGATTGGACGTAAGACACTATCCAAAACTGTATTATGGGATCGCGATGCAGTGAAGGCATGTCCAGATTTAGATGCAGTGAAGGCATTTCCAGATATAGATGCTCAGGTAGAGTCGTTTGTTGCATCAAAAGATGTTTCAGCCCTCAAAAGTTTAGAATCGTGTGAAGGGCTGAAAAATCTTCAACTATGGAATTTGAGAAATCTAGAGGAGCTTCCGAGTTTCAGACTTCTATCAAATTTGACTGTGCTAAAAATTGGCAAGTGTGGTATAAGCGAGGCCCCGGATCTAACGTGTTGTCTCTTGCTGGAGGATGTTTGGTTTTCCACACTAGAAAATTTACAAAGCTTTCCCGAGTTCTCACCACTGAGGAAATTAAAGAAGTTAGGATTATATAATTGCTGCAGGGTTGAATATCCTCCTGACGTTAGTGGCTGCCATGAATTACAGGTATTCCATCTAGTCTACAACGACAATCTCAAAGGACTTCCCGACATGGGAGAGTGCCCACGATTAGAGGAAATCAAAATGAGTTGGTATTCTTCTGAAGAAAATGATGTCAAAAATTCTAAGGACAGTTCTGAATTCAAAGACGAAACCTTCTCAAACTTAAGTGATGTAAGCGCGCCAGAGGCATTGAAAGAGTGGAAGTGGCTGGAGGGCAAGACAGTGCTCGGAATAAAGTATGTACGTGGAGGGAAGATGTATTATTGTATCACAGCTCCGTGCGAATCTGACGACAGAAGGCAGTTTGTGAGAAAAGTAACGATAGTTGAAAGCTCTCTGTTTCTACCCGACCCGTATTTCTATTTATCTGTATTAATTATGACATCCCTTATTTCATATCAGTTATATATAACAGTACTGGTGGTAGCTGAGGGACGTAAAGGCTTCACAACTCGGTGCGGAGACTCTTGTTTTGCATTCTACAGAGGCGTCCGTTTTGCATCCGTTCTTCTGCTTCTTATAATGCTTGTGTTTATTTCTCACTCTCTATTGTCAGTAATCAGACGAAGGTTCTCAAAAGATCGGCATCTTAACTTCCCTACATTGTATGTGGTAGTTAAACGAGATCTTGGTGTTGTTGCAACACTTGCGTTCATAGTTGGAATTTTACAAATTATACTTGTGGTTTATTTTGATGTCCATGTTATAGGCTTTTCTTCTAGTATAGGCTTAATATGTTTCTTACTGGCCAATCTAAGGTTAGTGTATTAATAATAATGTATGAAAGATTTGGTTTAGAACCTAGTTTATATATTCAATATTTGAATGTATTTAGGGTTGTTATAAAGTACTTATAGTGTAATTGGCCGAAGCCTGAATAGCTTTTGATTCAAGTCACAGCTTAGAATTCCACTTCAGATGTTTTTATTGGAAATTGAACTTGGGTCTCCAGAGTGAGAACCCAGTGTTTTAACCCATTAAGCTCAACCTCTTGGACAACATTTTAAAATTATATTAATCATATATTAATATGCATAACATAGTTTTGTCATTGTAACCTTAGCATTGTTAAATTATAACATACCTTCAAATGCAATAACGGGGTCTTAGGATTTTGAGTCTTGTAATTATTTATAAAAAAAATAATTAATCCATTTTTTTGTCAAGATGAATCTTTATATAGATAAGAGAATATATGAATGTTATATAAAAAATTATAAATATTTTTATTAAAAAGTGAAATGAATATTAGATAAATGATGGTCATCTATGTCACAAACTTGATAGCATTGATGGAGTGCATCTATCAATAGACTGTCCATATTCTTATATAAGATAACATATGGTTTCAAAATATTCATGGAAATTGCTTACCCTCAACATAGAAAAGATGTAATTCTTCATGAGGAAATGGTTTAAATAATTTATAGAGATATAATTACTCCTCTAGTGATGCTATTGAATTTCTTTATTACTTTTTCATTAGTTTTTTAAGGAGTTTGTGTGTTTCTAAAGTATAATTGATTTGTATTATTTTACTAATTTATTGCAATTTAAATATTTTTTTTGAACGTTGTAATTAAAACCAACTCGGATATCCAATTCACAAATAACTTTGAAATGAGTTCGGTGAGTGGAGGGCGGCAACGACTAGGGGAGGTTCAAGGGGACTCTAGCAAGGACGATGCGACAAATCTGCTCCCATCTGGTTCTGTCGTTCAGGACCTTGTGCAAGTGTTGCGTTTTGTTGATATTCGTATGGATTGCTTCAGAGTTTTCGTAGAGATTGGGAATGTGGATGGTGTTCGTGACTTGTGTGGGTCCTTCTTGGAGCCCTCCTTGTCCTCTTTGATGGTGTTCAATGGGGTTTCTTTGGGGTACTCATATCCTCCATCTTCAATTTTTGCTAATCCTCCATCTGGAAGAATATTTTTTTGCAGATATCAGTCTCCCCGACACAGACTGTGTATTTATTGAGAGATCCGAGAATGACACTTTTGTTAATATTAAGAACTCCTCTCACAATCTCACCATGGCCAAGATAGAAAACACTCTAGTGGGCAATTTCAAGGGTAGACAGCCTGAGATTATTGCAGTTCGTGTTGGAAGTGGTTTCAATCTGAGAGGGAGTGAATCAGAGTGTAATAAAATTCAACAATAAAATTTTTTGAAAAACTTGATAGACCTTTTTAATACAATACAACTTGTTTTAAATGAGAAACAAGAAATGCTGATTAAAGATATTCAACCCTTACAAGATCTAAGAAGAAAGATTAGGATATATTGACTAAACAATCTGCATATGCTTCTATGAGATACATCTTTTACTGCAACTATCAGACGAACTAAAACAACTTCACATGCAAGTGATACTGCAGATTTACAAACACATATTTGCATATAATGAATGACATAAATATCAGAGATTGACCTAATGAACAAATATGAAAAAGGACAAGATTTTCAAAACATTTTACAAGACACAAATGTCATGAGTGGAAAACCCTCATGGTGTATAAAAACCACTCGTAACCTGTCAACTTTATTTCATCTCGAAAATCCAACTTATCACAATGGTGGAGTCTTTGCTCAACACCTCAACATACCAACAACAATTTAAGAACAAATTCAACAGTGAAGTGTTTTGATGGAGTCTGGACTCAACATCTTACAGCTTAAGAACCTGTGAAAAAATTGCTCTCAACACTGACCCTACAACTGCATTGTATTTGCAGTTCCAAAATCATGATTGCTAGCAAATCACAGGAATAGTCTATGAAAACTTATTTGAGTACATATTCTATCAACCAAAACTGATTTAACATAATATAGCAGAATGACAAAAAACACTCCCTTATAATTTCTTTTCAAAAGAAAACATCTTACTCTGTTTTCAACATTCGATGCTCAAGACACTTAAGACAGAGCAGCTAAGTAGCGACTCATATGATTTTTTTTATTTTTCACACCCACTTCTTTCATATTACACCAAATATATATGCATTCGCTTTTTAACATAAACGAGTAAAAATAACTTCCTTTGTAAAAATGAAATGCTCATAACTGAATAACTGGTATGCAAACTACTTTTTCAACTGACTGTCAAGAGAAAACCCTTCTATATATCATTTTTCATTAAATTGAATCCTTTTTTATATATGCTTAGAAGAATACCTGACTGTGCCAGTAAAAAGTCAAAAAAGAAACTGGAAAAACCTGATTGCATCTTTTGCTCGAAGTCCACCTTTTGTGCATGATGACAATAATCAATTTATGCTTTACGATATCACATTCAAGACATGGTGATAAAACAAAAACTAACTGCAGCATCTAAAAAACAGTTATCTAGTAGTGCCTCCAAAACCTTACATGGTGGGTAGGGTTCGAGGAAATGTTTTCGAAAGAAAGCTAAACAATATGATATACAAGCCCCAAAACAAACAACGATGATATTTGAAATCCGAATAATATCAAGCGCCCAAAGTAAAAGTTGCCCACATGCCAAAGGATATGCATTTAATCAAGTAACTCGCATGGACTCCATTTGCCAAGTGGAATAAGATATGCATTTAATCAAGTATCCCCATGAGCAAGTAACCACTACATAAGGAGCTACATATTAATCAAGAAGTCAAACTCCAACTTGTCATCTCGACCACCACAAGTTGACCTAAAGGAAAATAACAAATATAAGAGACCAACAAACTCCCCCTTTTTTCTTAATGGCAAAAAAATATGCACTCTGCAATGCCAACAACATGAACCATGAACCATGAACCATGAACCATGAATCATGTACTACCAATAACATGAACCATAAATCATGAGTCGTGAGCCATGCAATGCCAATAAGATGAATCATGTATCATGAGCCATGTAAAGTCAAAGACATGAGACATGAACCATGATTCATAACACATGCAATGTTAGTGACATGAGCCATGAATCTTGAATCATAAACCATGCAATTAACAAAGCAGTCTAACACCAAAGTAAAATGATATAAGAATCTGAGCATAATCTGGAAATAAAACAACCTAAGCATATTCTGAACTAGTCAAAAATCCATGTAACACCTATAACCTACCATGTAACACCTGTATGAAATATGAAACATCTCCCCCTTTTTTGTCTTCAAGGACAAAGGGTGCATACTGATGGAGAGAAAAGCTCCCCCTCAACCAATAAACAACGCATTAATCAAGAGTACACTGAGAAAGAACTCTGAGTCATAATCGAAGTCTATCAAATGCATCTGGAGCTACGGGCTTGGTAAAAATGTCTGCAACCTATGCTTGATTAGGAAGATAGTGCAATATAACTTCATTAACCAAAAAAATTTCACGAAGAAAGAGTAACCAAGTTGCAACATGTTTCATTCTGGAATGCATTTTGGGATTTTTAGAGAGACTGATAGCACTAGTATTATCACAAAAAATATTAAGAGGTTTGTCAACAATAATACCCATATCTAGAAGAGTTTGAGCCTGATGAGTAATGATGAACAATAACTATCCAACATGTACTGAGAGTGGGGGGGGTGAATCAGTATAGACAAAAACTTTCTCAACAACTCAAACAGCAAAGACTGCACTAACAGGTAAACAACATCACCGATCTAAGTTAGGGCACTACCGCTAAAACATAGTGAGACTATAAAAGACATAAACCGATAACACTTAGATCTTCTCCATACCTAATATCTCCTTTCCACTTCACCCATATACATAAACAAGTAATACATCAGAAATATAAAGACTACTGGCTCAACATGAATTACCACTTAACAGAAAATACTAATCATCACATGAAAAAGCATCACACATGACACACTGATTTTTCACGGGGAAACCCAATAGGGAAAAACCACGGTGGGGATGAATACCCACAAGATGTTCTTTGAACTCTTCTAAAGTCCTCTCTGTTAGGAGCCTAATCCGGTTAAGGACATTACAATAGGTTCTGCTAGGAACCGATCCTGCTAGGGATCACCTAGTTAAGGGATGGCTAAATAAACGGTTAAAGGTTATAACCCTGTAAAAGGTTACCTGGCAAGAGGATTTGAATAACTCAATGAATTTGAGTCACCCTATTAAAGGATTTGCATAAATCCTGTTAAAGCTACCCGGTTAAGGGATTTTCCAACTGCTGAAATGGTTAGAAGTCAATAGGTAATACAATGATCTGGTAACAACACTCAATTCCAATGCAGATCAACTTTATTTCCTTTTCTTCTGCAATCTCATTCTACAGGTATCAACACACTTCTCTGGTCTGGCAAGAATCAAGTATCTCTACACTCGGATACACACACAACATTTGCTAACAAATTTAAATGAAAAACATCATCAACCTTATAGACAACAGATAGGTCGGTGGCATAAACCCTAAACCCTAAACATTTAGGTTATCAATACAGTCAGTCCAATCCTGACCATTCAATCACATTGCATAATGTAAAATGATCTTGAACAAATCTCAAGACGTTCTCCATTGTTCATTCTTTGCCACTTCTAGAAGCTGGTAACCCATCACGCACTCTCCACCATTTGTTGAGACTTCGCACATTCCTGAGGTAGATAGGATCAATCTTCTTCATGCAAGACCCTCAAGGAAATCCTTCACATGCACAAGGCTGACGTGGCAACACAATTTGATCTTCATTTCAATGCTAACCCATCACAGAATATCGTCTGTCGAATCACATCTTCTCCCCAATACTGTAGATATCTTCTCCTCTTCACATCTTCTCCCCCTTTGACAACAATGGCAAAGTTAGGGCATAAACAACTATGTTCCATTATGCTTCTCCCCCTGAGGAGTAGCATCCTTCAACACACCAATCTTGAAAAGATTTGACAATGCAATACCTGACTAATGTGGAGCACAAACCTTTAGTTCACCTCTTGAAGGGGCAGCACCCCTAATTCACCTCTTAAATAGGTAAATTTAGCCTTTGGTAGAGGCTTGGTGAATATATCTGCTAACTGCTCCTTACTAGAGACATGTTCCAATACAACTTCTATAAACTAAACTTTCTCCCTCAAGAAATGATACTTGAGCTCGTAGTGCTTGGTTCTAGCATACAAAACCGGATTCTTGGGAAGTTTGTCATACAATAATAAAACATAGTTAGTCTTGGGAAGTTAGTCATATCGGGATGCTGAAATACAGACAACAATAAACATAGTTGGTTTTACGTGTTGGTAATTTTGTTTTCCTTTTACCGATTAGTTTCTAAGATCCTGGATGCATCCCTAATTCATGAATCTATTTAAGTGTCATCCATTACCATTACAGTGTAACCTTTAGACTTCATTTATTGGATTCATAGTGCCTATATCTAAATCTAAACCATTCATCTTGCTAACTCGTTTATTGCTTCTAGTCTTTCAAACTGCTTGATTTTCAATTTTAGCTTTTCTCAAACATATGTTGCATGGCCTCGGTTGTAGCCTAATTTACATCTATTTTAATACATAAAAGATGCACTATATTCATCATCCTATGGAATTTAGGTTTACTGTTGGATGTATTAAGGCATTCAAATTTTGTTTTGAGCAACATATGATAGAAATAGAACTGCACAGATTGATTCTCTTCAAAATGCACATTCATATCAAAATATCAAATAAATAACTTATGTATTGATTTGTTGAAAAAATATGCATACAGATAGTAAGAAAAAGCTTCCACTATTGAAAAAAACTATACCTATATCCAAAAAATGTGTCAAAACACTATTGCAAAAAATATTGTTAGCAATTGAAAACCAAAATTCTAATACTTACATAGATAAGGTCTTACATTCGTATATACCAATTGTACTAAACATTTATTCCAATCCTTTGGTCACACACAATATATCTTTAGAACACTTAAAAGAGGAAAATGAGAAGCAATGGCACCAATGTACGACTTGCATATTGAAAGATCTAGAAATTAGAGAGACATAGAAAATAGAATTGAAAAGAAGAAAGGCTGTGAATAATTTCTTAGAACTGATATTGAAAAACTCTAACACTAATTTACAATAACAGTAATTGCCTTATAGACAATCATTTTCTTAAGAATAGGAAAAACAAAAAACTTAAAACAATAAAACTAAAAAAAATTGTTTTATAACTAAAACTAAAAACTCCATCCTATCTTAGCAGTATACGACTGCTGATTAACAAAAACAAAAGCCAACAAGAAAGCTATTTTATTTCCACCACAACATAGTTTTATTTCTAGCGTTCAACTCCAACGCATCATTCATCCTTATCTTCAAACTCCCCCTAAATGATGAATGGAGGTAAGTCCCAATTGAGGTCTGAAAGTAACAAAAGTCGATACTGGAAGATCTTTGGTGAAGATGTCAGCAACTTGTTCAGATGAAGGACAGAACTGCAACTCCACTTGTCCATCTTGAACCAGTTCACGAATGTAGTGATGTCAGATCTCGATGTGTTTCATTCTGGCATGAAACACTAGATTCTTTGTCATGGCAATAGTGCTATTTTTATCACAATAGATGGTGGGTGGATGCTCAAGAACAAAATATAGATCTGTCAATATCCTTCTTATCCATACCGCTTGAGAACTTGCTGATGAAGCTGCCATGTATTTTGCTTCTGCTGAAGAAAGAGCCACTGTTGCCTATTTCTTACTACTCCGGGATACAACTCTAGAGCCCAAAAAGAACACATAACCAGATGTTGATTTCCTATCATCCACTGAACCAGCCCAATCTGAATCTGTGTAACCAACTAATTCAAACTTGTCAGTGGGAGAATACTGAATGTCAAAATTATGTGTACCGCTCACATACCTCAAAATTCTTTTAGCAGCCAGCCAATGTGACTCATGTGGATCCTGCATGAACCGAGAGACGACGCTCACATCATACATAATATCAGGTCTCATGGTTGTGAGGTACATGAGGCTACCAACCAAACTCCTATACCGAGTTGCATCAACCTTGGGACTAGCATCTTCCTTGGGTAGTTTTTCACCAAGGGCTACTGGGGTTGCAAATGCTTTGCATGCCACCATGTTAAACTTCTTCAATAAATCAGCTATATACTTGGATTGAGAAATAAATATACCTTCCGATGTTTGTTGTACTTCCACACCAATAAAATAGTGCATAAGTCCTAGATCTAACACTTCAAACTCTTGTTTCATTTCTATTTGAAACTTCTCTATGAGAGCTTTGCTATCACATGTATAAATCATATCATCAACATAGAGGCAAACTATGAGAATATCATTACCAATACATTGGACATACAAGGTAGGCTCTGAGTGGCTTCTATTGAATCCTTTCTTCATGAAATAACTATCAATTCTAGCATACCAGGCACGAGGAGCTTGCTTCAACCCATAAAGGGCTTTCTTCAACTTGTAGACTAACTGTTCTTTTTCTGGAACTTCATAACCCATAGGTTGTTCTACATAAACTTCCTCATCTATGTAACCATTGAGGAATGTTGATTTCACATCCATCTAAAATATTGGCCACTTGTATTGTGCTGCAATAGCCAATATAATCTTGACTATATCAAGTCCAGCCACATGAGTAAAAGTTTGTTCATAATCCACTCTAGGAGTTTGTGCAAACAATTTGGCAACTAGTCTTGCCTTATGGCGTTCTATTGAACCATTTGCATGATATTTGACTTTGTAAATCCATTTCACACCAATCACCTGCTTACCTTTGGGAAGTGGAAATAATTCCCAAGTATTATTCTTATGAATATAATTTATTTCATCATTCATAGCATCAACCCATACAGATTCTTTCACTACTTCTTCATACAAAAAGGGTTTAGCTTTAATTGTACTAAACAAAGAAAAATTAGCAACTGGACTTATATTGGTACTCCTCTGATAAACATTAACAAAACTTCATACCTTTCATGGAACGGATGCCGGAGGTGATGGTGGAGTTGAATCTTCACCTAAGTTTGTGCTACTTGAAGAACTAGGTGAGCTTGGAGGATTGGAACTGGAGCTAGAACTTCCACTTGAGCTTGTGGGGAGAGAAGGAGGAACACTGTTATCTTCCATGTTGATGTTTATTGATGGATTTTTCTGCACATCATCTTTCCACTTCCATACTCCCCCTTCATCAAAAATCACATCCGGGTAAGTGCACCAAGTTGTGGTACCAAAAAGGTGCCACTTTTTACTTTTTCATAAAAATGCGTCATTGGCATGAAAAGGTCATCCAAACCTACAGGTTGGATGCCCAAGGCAAATCCAACCCAAAGGGTTGGTATTCTCCCAAGCAAACCATTTGGCGAGCACCAAATATGGTGCTCGCCAAATACAAAATTTTGAATTTTCACATTTGGCACTCGCCAAATGCAAAAATTTGAATTTTCACATTTGGCGCTCGCCAAATGTGAAAAGTCAATTTTTTGCATTTGGCAAGCACCAAATTTGGCATGTGCCAAATGTTCTGCATTTTCCAATGTGAAGGTTTTGTGAGTGTGTAGATTTTTCAATTTGGGCACAAGTTAAATCCACCCCCGAAGGAGAATATATATATGAAATATAACATTTAAGTATAGCTCTATAGGACTTATAATGTAGATTCTAGTTTTTAGAAGATCATATAAAATTTTAGACTTAGTCAAATTTCATTAATCGGCATGTCAAATTTTAGTAATCAACATGATCCTATTAGCATTCTTCAGCTACATATCTCACTCTCTTTATCTTCCCCAAAATCTAGACCTATCTCTCTCCCTCTCTTTTCTCTCTCACTTCTTTATCCTTGATTCTCTCTGTCTCTCTTCTCTCTCAGTCCCTTATTGTTTCTCTCCCCTCCCACTCCTTTCTCTTGGTCACTACCTATCCCTTTTATCCTCTCTCTCCCCATATCTAGGGTTATCCCTCCCTCACTATTCACCTCACTGTCTCTCCCTCCCTATATTATTACCCACCTTTCTCTCCCCCTCTAGGTTTCTCACTTATCTAATTGTCCATCCTCTAGTTCTCTCCCTCCCTCTCCATATTTCTCTCCCTTCTCCTTACCTCTATCTATTTATGAACTCTCTCCCTCTCTTCTCTCTCTCTCTCTCTCCAAACCTATCTATCTCCTCATTCTCTAGGTCTCGTAGTCCCTCCATGTCTACCTATCTATCCATCTCGTCTTACTCATCTCTTTGTTCTTCTATCTCTTCTATTCTCGCTCCCTCCCCTCTCTAGGTCTCTACCTTCCTTTCTCCCTCTCTCCCTCTCCATCTCCCTCTCCCACTCTCTCGTCTTCTCTCTTCCTCTCTTATTCTCTATCTTCATTGTCTAGGTCATTACCTCTCCATCCCACCCTCTCTCCCCTCTCTATGTTTCTCCCTCCCTTCCTTTCCACCTATCTACCTCTACATATAGGTCTCATTACCCACCTCTCTTTATCCCCCTCTATCTATCTCA
This sequence comes from Cryptomeria japonica, assembly GCF_030272615.1. Lineage (NCBI taxonomy): Eukaryota > Viridiplantae > Streptophyta > Pinopsida > Cupressales > Cupressaceae > Cryptomeria > Cryptomeria japonica. The sequence goes on from NC_081412.1 coordinate 671,397,820, forward strand.
CTCCACTCTGTCCATCTAGGTCTCTCACCTATCTATTTGCCTCCTCTATAGTTCTCTATGTCCCTCTCTACCTCTCTCTCCCTCCTCCTTAACCCTATCCCTTTATGAACACCCTCCTTTTCTCTTCCTCCTCTAACCTCTTTATCTCCTCCTTCCGTAGGTCTCTCACTCCCTCCATGTCTACCTCTCCATCCATCCCCTCTTACTCCTATGTGCAGCAGAGAATGTGTTCCTTACAGCCTTAATATTGTTCTTGATTTGAGAAGATACTAGTAGGTCCTTAGACCATTGAATGTCACCAATTCCCAGTAGGAAATTCTAAAAGTAAAAGAATAAACCAATCAATAATTGACCAAATTTGAACTTTTGTCTGCTCTCTTTCTTTATTGATGGCAGATTCAACATCAATTGACTCCTTATAGCCTTGCATAGGTCATAATCTATGTTCTGGGTAATCATTCTATAAGTTGTATGCACAGCTCCAGATGGAACACTATTCATTCTACTGGAATAAAATATCTTGTAACCAATAACCATAGTAGCCAGTCTAACCACTGGGTCCTTAATGTTGTTAACTGAAAATGCACGTCCGTCAGAGGTGGTCTGAGTTAATGTAGTCACGGACTCTTTTGAAATCCTCCTCAGCTTTGGAACTTCACCGGTTTGCAAAAACCAGTCACAACATGGATTGCTTCCTTAGTGATTGTGTGTGACCTTTCAAGATACATATTTTCACCATGCACCCAAGTAAGAATTATCTTAACATGTTCCTCTTCAAAGTCTTCAAGAAAATATGTTTTATTGTGAAAACCCTTTTCATAAACTCTAATGTACTCAGGTTTGATCTTGCCACTTTTATCACACAAGGATTTTAGTTGAGAGTAAATTGATAATGATCCTAAATCCCCAATTTTATAGTCAATGTAACTAGATAAATCACCTTTTATAATAACACCATCAAGAACTTGAGACAAAGCATTATATGACATTATTTTGTTTATTTTCATAGACTCCATGGGTTCAGCAATGATCATAAGTCTCTCTACATACTTAGACGACGATGCCATTTTGGATAAACATGATTTGAGAGAGATTAACAAAAGAATACCTTAATTCCTCTGCGCCATCAAGGTTTCCAGTTGATCTCTCAAATGTACACCAGTTCCATCTTCACTAATCTTCGAATCAGCTTCAGTCTTTCAATTCACAACACAAATCCATCTATAATCAGCTAGCAATTCTCTTTTCACTCTGCAAGTGCTCAAGAACTCTCTTTCGAATACAATTAGGGTTAAAATAACAGAGTAAAAATCACTTTTATAAAATTTACCCGCTACATTAATTGCTCGACTAATAGGGTAACAAACACTAATATACCACTTACCAATACTGATAGGTATATAACCGGTTGATAATCTTTCAAAAAACTGATAGACAAATATATCACTATTTCTCACAAAATAACTCAAAATGCCAACTTTCTTACCATGCATTCTTCAAGGGGTCTGGAAGTAGATTTATCACCATGCTCCCCTTAGGTCTATTGAAAGGCTTAGTTCTTTGGTGTAGGATTCTCCACACTGGGTGAAGGATTGGGTTCTTCTGTAGACTTATCCTCACTCTTCTTCTTCTAGATTCGGTTCATCTCCTCTTTGGTTTCCTCAACATTTACCTTCTGCTTACCTTTCTGATCTTCAAAGTGGTTAACAAGTTTTTTCTTTATGGTTCTAAAGAACTTCGCCATGTGTCCCGGTTTATGACAATAATAGAAAGCCATTCCAGATGATCTCCAAGGTCCTACATTACCTCTTCAAGTTATCCTTCTACAATTCATAGCCACATGACCATAATTGTTACAAATGGTGCAAATCACATTAGTTACTTTTTCTATTTCAAATGGACTAAACCGGTTGACATAGGTTTTGTGTCAGTTCATGTTTCTCGAATTGTCATAGGTTCTCCTCTAGACACCATTAGGTCTTGTATTCACATGTGGTGCTAGATTGGTTTCTCCATATCTACATTCAACTCATCTATGTCCATACATATTGCATGTAAAATAGTGACCTTCAAATCTCCTAGATACATACCTAGCATTTGCATTAAAGCCTATATTCTCATTAGGTCTGCTTCTACATACATTTGCAGTGTGACCAGGTTTATCACAGACAAAGCAAACAAGTTTAAATGCTTTCTTACTGGTAGGCTTGTTAGCCTTAGGAGCAGTTTTACCTTTATGTATGTTGCTCTTTGAACCAGAAGATTCTCCTTTCTCAGATGTATTAAAACCTAGTCCATATGTATCACCTTTCATCCTTTGAGATTGGATATGCTCATCCAACATAAAATAACTCTTATTGAACTTTTCCAGCTTTCCATTAGCCTCAAGGAGCTCTCTGGTAGGATCTTCATTGTGTTTTGTGAGAATCTCTCTTAGAGATGTTTCCAGTTCAAGATCTAGCTGCAAAGCCTCCTTTTCTTCTTTTTCTTCATGTCAATGCTCATGCAAAGTTGCATTCAATTGTTTGATCTTCATAATCTCATGATCTCTTTCTTTGATTAGGTCTTCAATTGTCCTCCTTGCTTCAAGCTCTTGGCTCATGCAGATAGTGAGGGCTTCTAACTCTCTTCTCAGATTTAGCTTTTCACTGTTTAGTTTTTCAACTTCTTCAGCCAATGCATCAATGTTAGCTACACCTGAAGAACTATTATCAGATATCTCCAATAGTTGTTCAGTCAGCTCTCTCCTTTTGACTTGTGAAGCTTTAAATCTAACCCTTAGGGTTTCAAGCTCTTCCTTGGTAGCTTCAAGAACTCTAGCCATCTCAAAGTAGCTCATATCCCCCATAGTGGATTTAGGGTTTCCTTCCAAGAGATTAAGCCTTAAGAAAGTTTGGCTATGATACCAATTGATAGACGGGGGGGGTGAATCAATGATAGCAAAAACAATACCACTTGAAACATAGACCGATAGAGATACTTAACAAGTTTACTTAATACTATGCATGCAATCCAAAATGATATTAAAGAATCCACAACAAGTAAAACATCCACCATAACACAAGTGATTATACATGGAAAACCTAAATGGGAAAAACCATGGTGAGATGGGACTCACAAGTTAACTATCTGTAGTAATAGGTAACTGATCGGTTAAGGTCTACAAAAGTTCTCTACTAGGAGTGAATCCTGTTAAAGATCCCAAAGCTCTTTTAGGAGCTATACCCTGTTAAGGTAGTACCCTGTTAGGAGTAACCTCAATAGAGGATTTCAAAATCCAAACTAATGGATCACCTTGTTAGAGGATTCGTACATTGAAGCTTGTTAGAGCTTACTCGATTAGGGGATTTGACTATTGATTACAAAACAATGGGTGGTTTGATCTTAGAAGTAGCACAAATTTCTTGAAGAGATCCTCTTATGCTCACTCAAAACTGCATCACCAACATATTCCACAATGCCTTAACAACTTAACACTTCTATTTTTGCATCCATAAAAATAGTTCATCATAATGTCATTATATAGACATTAGACTTAATGTTAGATCAGGAATCATATCATAATTTCCTAGGTGCTTTGTATCTGGACAATCTAACATAACTCATCATAGATTACTGCCAAATCTTTTGGCTAGGGATAACTCATCACAGCCGATGATAACTCATCACACAATCAATGAATACCGGTTGGAACACTGATACTAGTTAAGAGTTAACTACATTCAACACATAAATCGATTGTCCTTCATTTGCTTCTTGATGGTCTCCGTTGAATCTCCAAGCTGGTGTCAAGCCATTCCTGCATATACCGATTGTCTATATATACCTATTAGACACCCTCTAAACCATCTTAAACTAAACATCCAATACCGGTTGCAATACAAGGGACTTTAGGAGTAATACTGGTTTGTCTTAACTAAGATGACTAAGATAATCTGATCATATGTGTATGTATACATGTGCCATCAATGACAACACATGAAGTCATATATTACAATCAACATCAAGCCAACATCATGTACATATGTCCATATCATAAGCATCATAACATCATTATAAACATCATCATATAAGAACATGCATACAAAAACTACATCATCATATAGACCAATACATAGGAATAGATGCATATAGCTGCCGCAAGGAATGAGTCATCTCATATATCAAAAAATTATAAATGTCATGATTCAATGATGTTAATAGCATATAAGGCTACAAAATCACTCGAAGGTGTCTACATCATCGTACAAAGAAAAATGGTACAAAAACTAGATGTAAGAGAGCTATGATGAACTCCATCCCTCAGAGCCAGTTGGCCTCAAAGGAATCTGAGCTCTCAAAGTCCCTTCTCCAGGATCACCTCCTCTGTCTCCTCTGCCTGGTGGTGCAGGTGGAACCATAACCCCACCACTGGATTCCTATCATCTATCTCCCCCCCTATAGTAGTCATCCTAGAAGCTCTCCTGAAACTCCTAGCCCTCATCTCTAGAGGAATAGTTGCATAGTATAGATCTCTCCAGTATATTATCTCCTCCCCTCCCCATAGGAAATATGCATATACAACCCCTATGTTCTTAGATTCTCTCCTACCTACCCTCAATGCTTCCTTAGCCTCAGTATACCTCTAGATGGACTGATCCCTCTCCCTCTGCATCTTTGCTAACTATCACCTCAATCGAGTTATGTCTCTCTCGAGATCCTCGATCTCATTAGCCTATCTTGTTGCAATCTATTGTAGCGCTAGCAGATCATCCTCCTCCTCATCTCCACCTTGAGAATGCTCCTCTGGCCTAGCTTTTCCTTATTCATCTCTCCCTAGTACTTGTCCCTATACCTGTCCACCAACTTGTAATACTTGTCCTCCTCTACCCCTTGGTGGTCTCGGTGGCCTCCCTACTTGTCGATCCTATCTCTCCTCAGCCCTCTCTCCAGCATCCCTCTATCCACCCTTGCCCCTCACCACCCTCCTCATTGCTCCTCTCCTCCACCTCTTCCATCTCCCTCCACCCCTATCATCATCATCCTCCACTACCACATGCTCATGTAGATTTATCAATCTTAGTATTGGATGTGTTTCAAAATAGAAATCATACTCTACATCTGTACCTATGTCAACCACATCCCTCATTAGATCCCATGGAATAGGAACCATCTAGTCAAATTATGTAACTGTAGCATTATAGGACAAAATCAGCCCCCAGTGAGCCTACTCTCACATTGTCCATCCAAAATCTCTTGATCCTCGAGGCATCCTCTATTGTAGCCCAAATTTCCTACATACCCTGTCAATGATTTTCATATCCAGTATATAAGGCATCCACCTAATCAAATACCTACTCCTAAAAACATATGGATGCTCTGTAGAGGTGTCCTCCCAATCCTCACAATCAAGATAGGGTCTCCAAATGACACTATCTATGTCATCCATAACCAACCTCCAATAGTCCACCTTCCCAATCTGTGACTGCGAAGTGATCATATTGTACAAGTGTGTGTAGGGTTGTCCATACCCTCTCCCTCTGAAGTGAATGGGTCTAGTCACTGCAATGTGCTCATATCGTCACACCTGTAACAAAGGCACCTTGGACCCTAACCCATAGCTACCGAGATATACAAACTGGAGTAGCTCATGATACAAATGTACTAATACACATGACCCCCATGCATATCTACTGTTTTGTGTCACCAATATATCTATAGTCCTCCCTTAGCCAGTAGTCATACCCTATGTCACCCTGTCTGGACAAAGGTAACCACTAATCACTCCACCAACTACTGTCAGTAGTCTATGTCCAGTAGCTAGGATAACATCCTAGCTGACATGACCCGATCTCATCTCCAACTCTAGGTCCCCAAAGACTCATTTCAGTGCATCCCTGTCACCCTCTCTATCATACGACACTATCTCATCATGGATCAATATCCTCAAGATACTATAAAAATCCTCTAAAGTGACTAACATCTCGCTAGTCGGCAAATGAAACGAATAGGTCTCAGAGTGCCATCTCTCTTTTAGAGTAGTCAATAATTCTCTATTCGCCCAAAGCTCAGGTAGATACATGATGTATCTCAATCCCATACTCTTGATAGTTTCTTGCTCCTCAAAGGTCAACTCTCATCGTAACCTTTGTCATAGGGAATCTCTCTTGTGACTATATCTTGGGAAAGTACTCCTTCATCCAATGAAACCAATCATGTCAATCCTAGTGGTACGCATTTCCATCACATGGTGCTACTGATCAGAAAAGTACTATACACTTAGTACTGTACAAAAAGGCCAACTTTGTTTGTTTCCCTAAAAACGCATGTTATAAGCGGCTGGGATGCTTAAGGCATTGTAAGGTTGATGTACTATTTTTGCTAGATAATAAGAAAGATTGGACAGTTGTGTACGGTGGATGTAACCCATTCTGGGTGAACCATGTTAAATCTCTGTGTTATCTGTGTCCTATCTTATTCCTTTATCTTTTGTATTTAAATCTGCATATAATTGTTAGTTCATATTTGCTTCGGATCTGCTTGAAACTCTAATAGCTACTTCTATCCTAGTGCTTATGTCTATCACATGGTGTTGCATCCTAGTGTATATGTTCATCACATTGCACTTGACCCTATTTCGAGGCCCTTCTTGAGAGTATCCTCTCAATAGCCTATCCAATTGACAACATATGTTCATAACATAATTGTTAATTCTATCCTATCTCTCAATTTGTTTTCCCTAGAGGCTCTACGTGAGTGTATCCTCTCAACATCTTATCCAATCGATAATGTATGTTCATCACATAATTATCGATTTGAGCCTACTTAGACACAAACGCATTTTCACAATGCAAACATGGTTTTCATTAACCCAGATGTGCTTTCTTTCCCTAGACATACCTGTACATCACAAACGCACCACTATCCTACATAGATGTGCTTTTTTTTCACAAACACGCCTTTATGACACAAGCATGCCTTCTAAACCTAGACGTGTCCCTATCAAACCTAGACACAATTACATTCATATATGCAACCAAACCTAACCTAGACGCACCTATTCTACCTAGATGTGCTTGGCACTGACCTAGATATGTTCGTAGTGCAAAATACTGATTTTGTATTTTTGTTTATCTACCCTAAAGTTCATTAATGATAGTAATAAATGTAAAAATGTACAAAGAGGCTTTGAGGTACTTACATGCTCACCCATGTCATTTGGTCTCTAATATTGCTGGACTCAATTGATCCTATGGACTCTATCCATCATCGCTAACTTGTCTGACTGCTCTAAGCTCTCTCTCTGCAGTCTGATCTCTTAGGTGTGTGGATGCAAATGAGGATGTTTTCCTTGTGGCCCTATTTTATACGCTACTTAACCCTAGTCTCCCGTGTTAGTCTCTTCTTCTAGCGTGACCTTGTCACCCTATCTCGTCGGGCCTTTCTAGCCTTCATTTTCTTACAATCTTTCGAGAAGGCATATCATTCCCATCATGGAGAAACTTTGTATCAGTTTATCTTATCTTTTTTGCGCCAACGCGACAAGTTGCATTGTCTCAAAGAGGGGAAAAATGTAGACACCTAAAATTGCCCTGTCTAATTAAATAAATACTTTTATTTATTTAATTATTTTATCCTAATTCTTCTATTAATTAAGTAAATTCATATTTATTTAATTAATTCATCAATCCTTTTCTAAGCCTTTCCTCATTTAAATAAAATATTTTTATTTATTTAAATTGTCATTTTCCTAAATTAAATAAATATTTTATTTATTTAATTATCCCACTTCCTCTATTAGTTAAATAAATCTTTGTTTATTTAATTAGTTCAGTAGCCTTTTCTACCCATGAGACATGTCATTCATCTCTTAATTCTTCTCTTACCTACCCCCTTTATCATTTAATTATTTTATCTACCTACCCTTTAATCGTAGCCGAACATTTATCTTTACACCTCTCAATCTTATCCCTTTATTTCTTACAGTATCATATATATAAGAGGATACTCTCCTTCCTAATCACCTAATCGTCTAATTATCAAATTCCTTATGCAATCAAGTCTTATTGTGATCAAGCTATCAACCACATTTTTTTTCTTTGTTGAGCTCTTATGTATACATAAATTCTAAGAGCAAGTATATCAAACAAGATCAATGGAGAGAGGAAGAAATAGAGATTGAAATCCTAATAGACATGTGAATGGTAATATTGCTTTATTTTATTTATTTATATGATCTTAGGTATCTTTATTTGTGTATGGTGGATTTTTTTCATTGTTAGGCTAGGGTTTTGTGGTTGATCCTTGTTAGTCTTTCAATATTATTTTTTTCATTATCCATTTTCACCATATACACTTATACTTCTAGTTAGGCTTGTAAGGCTTATCATATTTCTCATGCTTCTCATATTTATCATTCCTATCATGCTTATCAAATTTATCATGCCTATCATATTTAGATATTCTCTCCAAGCATCTAGAAGAAAAATGTCCTATCTTATTCTAAGAAAAACATTCCAAGGGCAATTTTCCATCATATTTACCAGCTCCTTTAGGCAATCTTCGAGAAATCAATGCTTCAATCTCCTCCAATTCTCTTTCTTAATCTTCTATTTCTCCTCTCTCTCTTTCATATATGGATATTTCGCATTCATCGGGATCATATTTTTGCTTTGTAGATATAGATGCTCTAAATGTTGTCTCAAAATTTCCATCTATTTCACCAAATTTGCTCAGTTCAAATGTGGCAGTCTTTCCAACCAACATATCTCTTGTCATAGTAGTCACACTCCAGATCTCATCAATAGTAGCTTCCTTGTATTTGTAAGTAGGAGGCAATAATCTCAACACCTTAGCAACAATTTCATCTCCTTCAAGGGTCTCGCTGACACATATGATGCCTAAGACAAGTTCATTCACTTTATCCATAAAGGAATCTATGTTCTCATCTTCTCCCATTCTTAGCATCTCATACTTCCCTTTCAAACTCTACAACTTAGCAACTTTGACTTGTTTATCTCCTTCAAACAAGGTCTCAAGCTTCTCTCAGATTTCATGTGCAGTCTGAAGTCCCATCACATTAGTAATTTCCGAATCAGTTAGGGCGCTCAACAATGATTCCTTAGGTCTAATGTTATTTTCAGCTTCCTTGATCTCATCAGCCATAACTGGTGCATTTAGAAGAACAAAATAGGCATTCTTTGTAATCTTCCAGTAATCTTCTCCAAGACATCTCAAGTGTGCCTCCATCCGGTTCTTCTATATAGCATAATTACTTCCATCAAATCTCAGACTCTCCTTCTTAAAGATAACTCGTCCAGTTGCCATCCCGGATCTTCCTCAAGCAATTAAGATTCTTTCGGAGGATCTAGCTCTGACACCAATTTTTGGCAACAATAATGAGAGAAAATTGAGAGGGGGGGAATCATTTTTCACTGGATCTACCAACTCAACCACAAATACAAATCTAATAAATTGCAACAACAACAAAGATAAGAAAATTAATAGCACAACACACAACACCAATTTTTTGATGCGGAAAACCTGGTTAAGGGAAAAACCACAGTGGGAACTACCCATAAGAAGATACTTCATAGTATTATGTGAAAATCGTTACAATGGGGAATGCACCAGTATTCAGGCACACTGCCTAGAGCTTACAACTCAAGATACAATAACCTAGAAGACTACAACCCTTAGGGAAGTCTGACTGACTTACAACAAGGTACAAACTACAATCTAGAAGGAATGAACTACAATAATAGCATCTGCAAATGCTTGATGATAATTTTGATTAAGCACATTTGTCTTCTCTACAACACCAATCTCGTCTTAATAAACCACACCGAAAGATGAATCCCTTGTTCACACATACATCACTCTCTGATAATGCAGACATAACCTCGATAGCTAAATTACATGACTATATCACCTATTTATACAATTCATCAACCTTTACAATAAGGTCGGCTAAATCCTCAACTCATAATTATAAAATTACATCACATGATACAAAGATCAACCACTGGACCAATATAATGATATACATGATAAAACATGGACCTAATTCAAATCTCTAAATATGCATCATCACCAAGAATCACACCAAGATCAACTGCAACACACTACACCATCAGGAATACCGCATAACCTAAAGGACATCACCGGTTTTGAAAAATCACCAAGAACTTACATAACAATCAATTTGGATCATCAAAAAAAATATGACACAATTAGGAAACACTAGTAGGCATGTTAGAGTCATTAGTAACAACTGCAACAACACCACTTATGAAATCTTTATCCATCAACATCTAAAACTCAAGAGAACTCAAACAATAACAGCTGTCATGAAGAAAGATAACTTGTGGAGCACCAAATCATGAACCATCTAAAATGAAGATACACAAGACCATCCAAAACAATCTCCCAAAAACTTAGCTCAAGACCTGATCACACCGAAATATACCAGAGGAGATACTAAAATCTACAAAGCACTGATCAAAAGAAAAAAACTACAAACCACATCATATGATATGATTAATTAAGCTTTCCAGATCACCAAAACCAATACAAAAATATATAATGATACTTGAAATACTCCATACACCAAACCATGATCCCAACAAACCAATCTGCAACCACCAGAGCAATAAATCATAGGAATATGTTGACATCAATGACACCAACATATCCTAGCACCAACAATGCCCAACAAAAGATCTGCCACCAAATCACATGCTGAGGATGCAAAGACACAACCATTAGTGAGTGAGAAAAGTGTTTGAATTTTTCTGGCTAGGAGAATAGGAGCACATAGAAACCATTAGCTTTCATGTAATTTTTGTTAGTTCACTCTTTACTGTCATATAGAAAATTGATACATATAGTATTTTAAATGTTGTGATATTAAAAATATATTTTTTTACATGTGTTGATGTTGTAGAATAGTATGTGGTACAACATACTCGTATCTTTACATATGGTGGTGTTATGATAGAATCACTAAATAATAACCCATATAAGGAATATAATGTTTGTAGGAAGCATGAATATTCTTGCAAGGGAATTTGTAACAAAATTAAATCTCATGTATTATATTAGAGAAAAATAATATTTGAGAAGATGGCACAAGGTATGAGAAGTAGGTAACAATGAAGTTATACTTGTATGTATTAGTATAAGTTGTGAGCTAGTAGAATTGGCTATATATTGATAACAAGTTTATACCAACAATATTAAGGTTGTAACAGTGAGTTTTTAGGTTCCCCACACTCTCACAGGATTTATTGGTTTATTATTTTATCCCTTGCACACTACTGGAAAGGTTTAAGCAAGTTGTGCCTTGTGTCCCTGCAAAAATTGTGATGTCAACAGATGAAACCTAATGGGATCTCGAGATATACTTGTATTCTCACAATTAAGGAAAAGTTATGCCCCACGACCTCGCAAGTTAGTGGATATTTCTTATTAAATATTTGTGGGAGTGCAATGAAATAGAGATGTAACTGTTTGATGTGGAAAAAGTAATTTCCATGATTGCATAGGTTATTCCAAGTTGGAAAGAGTCAAGTAGTGATGAGTAGGAAGGTACCATGTGTCTTGGGGGAACTAACAGTTGGAGTAGAAAGAAGGCCTTGCACCCTTGCAAAGAAGATGATGTGGACACTAGATGGAATGTGAGACAATAGGAAATGATAGGTGTCTTATAAGTCAAAATCTAATATGAATCACATGTCCCTCCATGATAGCGTCAATACTGACATCCATCGCCAACAAGCTCTATATAACTTTTGCATTCACTTGAAAGGTTTGGTGCAAAATGAGATCATGGCTCCTTCATTATGTCATCCATAGAATAACAAAATTCAACATTGTGATTTACATGAAACATTTCCTTGTATATGAAAATTGCCACTTGTGGTCTACCATACAACACCTTAGCATTCACCTAGCACTAACAACCCTATTTTTTTTAAATTTCCTAACATGCTTCTTGCATGGAGGGTTGTTCCTATGGTCCTCTAGAATACATCCACACACATAAATACAATACAACCTCCCATATTATCAACTAGACATGTTATAAAAATTTAAGATTGACAAAGTATTGTGATGAATCAATCTACTATCCAGGAATACATCTTTGTGGTGTGTTCAGTGTACACTATTTTATGGTTTTCTTTATGCTTCTTATGGACAAACATTACTTCAAAACCAACAAACATGGATTCCCCTATCAAAAAATGCATCCAATCTCGCATGTGGAATTGTTGCACAAAGGTCTTTTATAGAATCATCTCTAACGTAAATTGTTGTCCACTCAATGTTGTTTGATGAGAAATGCAAGACATCTTCACTACAATTTTGGACTTACAAATCATCAACTTGCCATTTTTATCATCTCCCCATCCTAACAACTAAATGTACCAGACCTGTGGTATATGGAATATAGTACTAGTACACAAGGGATATAACAATATTTAATAAATAAATATAATTGCAAGTATGTCTATTCTTAAATAATAGTATATTCATTATAATCATTTTTTGTATATTATCTTCAATGTTCACATGCAACAACAAATTAGATATATATGTTGTAAAATCATGTCGCTCCTTTCAATAAATGTGAAATGAAGACATATCACACATCAAACATTCAAATAAGTTTACTTCTGAATCTTCAAAAATATGATGTTTTATTTGCCATGGAAGTTTATGTAGCCATTTAATTAGAAACATCTTGGCAATATGATTGATATCAACTACATCATTTGTATTACTCCCTAACAAACAACATGAACCTAATGATAATGAGCATATAGTCATTCTATAAGAAAGACAACATTGAGACTTGGCTGGATAGAGCCATGAATAGCAATCCAATTCATTTTTTTTTTAGGAGCACTAGAGACATGAAGTGTCAAAACAAAGGAAATGATAGTTACGAAGATGGGAACGACACTATTTTATTATCAAGGATAAACATTGCATATCAAATTTTAATGTTGCAAAGGTAGTCCTCAATCTCCCAACAGCTTTTAGAGACCATTTCTAGGCTTAAATCAAATGCATTACACTCCACCTAAGACAAAGATAAAATATATGTATGCATTGTGTCACTGAGAAGGCATCCTTAGTCGTAAAGTAAAGTCTTAGCACTATTAGTGATGTCACATAAATTATTTGTAGTAATTTAATCACTCTCCCTAGCAAGTCACATGAAACTCATAGTAATGGTCTTGTAGTCATTATATAAGGAAAACAATATCGAGATTGTCATTGCATAAAGCTAGTATATGACAAAATGATAATCTAAATTGAATACAAGGGAATGACACTATAAAATTATTAGTGGATACAAGGGAATGAAAGTACACAAAGACATTCATAGTTGGAATGGTGACAGGATGGTGATGAAGATACCTAGATAGAGCGATGAATAACACTGATTCATAAGATTTTCTAAAAAGCATCACAGACTTGAAGTGTGAAAACAAATAAATATGACAACCACCAAAAATGTCAGACAGTCATGGCATATCAAATCCTTATGTTCCAAAACCAGTCCTCAATAGCACAACAACTAAGAGAGACAATTTGTAGGCTTATATCAAATGCATTATAGTCCACCTAAGAAAGATCTAAAAAGTATACATAGTGACAATGAGAAGGAATCCTTGGCCTACAACTAAAGTCTTTTGAAATATAAGTGATGACACATAAATTATATGTAGTAGTTGTAGCATTCCCCCTCACAAACCATAGTAAGATTACCATACCATTTTTAGTACACAAATACATTCATAGTTGACATGGGGACATGATGGTGAGGAAGATGGTTGTATAGAGCCATGAATAATAATCCATTTCATATGATTTTCTTAGGAGCAGCAGAGACATTGAGTATCAAAACACGTGAAAAGAGACAGTCACCAAAATGTACACCAAATATGGAGTGAATATTATGTTCCTTCTATCTTACAAAATGCATGCCAAACATTCCCTTTGCACAATGCTATCGATATTTTATTTTGTTGTTCAATTATAGATTAAATAAACATTTGAAATCTACATCATAGTTCCTTCGATGCTATATTGTTGATATCATACTTATCTTGAGAACATCGATGGAAGGAGCTGTATGATTGATATGTGAAAAAAATCTTATAGACATGTCAGAATATGAAGTTACTATTTCTTATATTGACCATAATCATTTGATCTATTATATGTTTATATCATGATCTTCATCTATGTAAGGTTGTCTACCACCAATATTTACTAGTTTCATATCATTTTATCTCAAGAACCAGATCGTGCAATCAAATTTTCATTGATACATGGAATAAATTTATTATTTTATATAAGCTACTTTGTGACTTGATATCTTTTGATTGCTCATGTTAATGTATGAATAGAAATTGATCACTTTCTCTTATTATGGCAACAAGTTCCAATTTATTATCTATGTGTTTACTTCAACATGATCGATGGGAAAATCGCCAAGTCTTATAGATAACACTATTTTCCTTGATAGGATATTTATGTCAAACTTAATGCAACTATCTATATTGATACAAAACTAACTACTTCAACTGCTAATTGTTATCTACAAAAAATATCTACATCTATTTCCTAGCAACTTGGAAATGTTCAAGGTCCACCACCCCTTGATCACACATATGTTTTATTGCGAGTTTCCTTAACATGTTCTCATGAGCCAGAAAGAAAATTTACATCTACACTAACCCAACTATGGCTGACACAACGAAGGGAAGAGAATCCATATTACCCGAGGTAAGTAATAGAATATATATATTAATAGTTCATTTTGTACAGTGAATGAAATAGTTAAGGGCCATGATTATGTTGTGAAGAAAGTCACCACCTTTCAAAAGAGAGGCTATTTCCCAAGGTACACATCATTCCAATGATGCAAGGAGAATATAAAGAGAGGAAGGCTTGGATAAAAGGGAACACAAAGAATACTCTAAAAATCAAACTATCATCATTACAAAAATTCTGAATAAATCAATGTCTATGTTTGCATTTGTTGTTTCAAATTGATTCCAGATTTCAAAGCTTCAACAACACCTTTCAGGGATATCAATTCGTGAGTTGACATTCTAATATTACCTGATTGCAAATGTGATTTTAGGGTAATACAAATGAAGGGACATTACACATGTTAATGATGGGGAAATCTAAAGCTAGTAATCATATTGTAAAAAACACTTATTATTATCTCTGACTTAGTTAGCTATTCCTGATAAAATGCACATAACACTTGGATATGATTATATTTATTATGTCATTTTATTTTCTACTGCTATTGAAATCACTTTCATGATACTTCAACGATGCAAAAATCATTTCCTCATACAAATCTATTAAACCCTATAATTTGAATTCAACAAACCCTAAAAAACTTATATATCTGTCAAAAAAATAATAGCAATTATGTGGATTTCATACATACCAACTTCCTACTCCCCCTTGGCTCTCGCACTGCTCCATAGAAGTCATGTTATGCAATATTTTTTCCAATACATCATGTTGCCTCTCCTGCTATTTTCTCACACCGCATTTACCCACCTTGCAAACAAAATTGCATCCACAAATCCATCAATTTTAACTTGATGTATACTTAAAAAACCTACTAAAATCCACAATACTTCCCTCTTAAGCACTTGAAACCCTAGAAATCTAATAAACCATATGTAACTTGTAAAGCACCAAAATAAATGCCAATTATCTCCAATTCATACACACCTACTTTTTTGAACACCTTTTCTATTTCCTACTCTATTTCAAGAAACTACAACATCTACCTTTCATATTCCCCTTGGGTCTTGTCCTGTTATTTTACGTTAACACGACGTGGTCGTTAGTTGACCACTACTTTACAGACGTTGTATTATGCACTATTCCCATGCATCATGTTCTCTCTTGTGTTGTTTTCTCCAACTGCCTTTACCGACCCTAAAAAAAAGAAATTGCATCCCCAAATCTGTCAATTTTAACCATATATATATATATATATATATATATATATAACCTACTTATATCCTTCCCTCTTTTGCACTTTAAAACCTACAAATCTAATAAACCCTATGTAACTTTTAAACCACCAATGAAATGCTAGTGATCTTAGTTCCATACACACTTGGTTGTTTGTCCGCCTTTTGTATCTCCTCCTCTGTTAGTTTTGGTCTGTTTCAACTTACTGCGACCTCTACCTTTGCTATAGCATACTTTAGTCTCCTCCTGGTAACACGTCGTGTTTCTTCTCTGAAGCGTCGTGTTATGCAATGTATGTATTTGGACTTCGCTTTCTCCTCGCCTCTTATTTTCTCCCCTATTTTCCCACATTAGGAAGCCTTCGCGCTCATGACACTCCCTTTTCGTCCAACAACTCCATCCGTATGCCATCTCCAGTAGGTCAACCGCATGCAATTACCAATTTGCTGTCGACTTCACACAGTTACCATTTTGTTGTCGACTTCACGCGGTTAGTTCTCCAACTATTCCTGTCAACGTCCATGAGGCCACTTTTCCCATTTTTGGCGACTTAACGCATGCATGTATGCTGAATGATGGTATGGCACTTTTGTACGATTCTATGTGTGTAGGGAGTACGGGGCGCAATTTTTTGGCTAGATAGCCAGCTCCTATCAGATGAGCGGGCTCACTTTGATCATCCAACCGTGAAATAATTTGACATGATTGGTATTATCCAACAGTCAAATAATTGCTCAAGCTCTACAAGCACATTAAAATCTTGCCTTCCCCAGAAGAAACACAACTTCATGCATGCTCTGTTAATGGTGAGTCGGAAAATGCAAGGCGAAAATAAAAAGACTGAAATATCTGACAGCGTGCAACACTCCAATCGTCTTTCATTCTCATCTCATATAAAGAATACCTTCATGTAATAATGAGAGGAATGGTATTTACTAGCGCTTGTACTTAAATGAGGTGTAATGATTACACGGATAGCAATTTATATCATATTTATCAAAGCAATTTCCGTCTGTATTATTTCTGTGAAGAAAATATATATCTAATCTGTATTACTTATATTCCCAGTCTTGTTTGATTAAAACCAAAATCTCTAAACAAACAGAACATATTCATTGGTGTGAGCTGAAATTTAGAAAACACAATATAAGAAATTCCTCTCTTGTAAGAATATTGTCTCTAGTTTTGTGTCTGAGAGCTGTATATAGATAAAGCATGAATCTAATTAGCGCCTCTGGACTTGTTTTATGTTTCAATGAATGAATGAAGGGTTTGGATAATGCTGAGCAAGGGCTCTTAAATAGTAAGTCTTTGTTAATATTAAAATTGCATTAACAACATCAGCAGTAGCTAGTAAAAATTCAATATTAATAAAATAATTTTTTGAGAAAAAATGTTGTCAAACTGATAATTAGTATCAATTTGACAAAAAAAAACATTCATTTTCCCAACATATTTCAATGTAAAGAGAGAAAACCTTTAAACTACATAAGCCCAATCTAACACAAACAAATAAAATATTCATATGTTAATAAATACATATAATTTATTTTCTTCATCAAAATTAAATTGCATTATATTCCTGAAATAATCATATAAATATATGATATAAAAAACCAAACAGTGATGTAAATTTGAAGTGTTTATTTTTTGGAGAAAATCCACACTAATTTATAACAGCCCTAAAACAGCACTACAAGCTGACAAAAATTCCAGTTTTTGGCAGATTTTTCCCAACCCTGAAAAAATAATGGTGTTTAGCTTTCCTCCCGGGTCCTCTTGTGAATGTTAAAATCGAACAAGAAATGGCAGTGGAAAGAATAGATAAATGCACATTAATAGACCTAACATCATTCGGAAAAAATACGGAAAACATTAGGTTGGATTAGTAGAAACGATTTTATGTGGAGCCCTTAAACGTCCAGTCTTCCTCAACCAGATTTTGTGTGAAAACAAAGCGTACAGAATTCCACCAACACGAAAATAAAGTATACAGAATTTAATATGGAATTCCGGCAAGGCAGAAAAAAACAATGATAATTCCCGGTGTGAGACTAATTTCCGTCGTGGGGTGCCCCCACACGGGATAGTAGCAGGGGAGCAAATAAATCATATTATAATATTATTATATTATTACACGGAGATATATTGAATTTTTTTTAATGTCAAGTATTATGGTTATGGTTAGCATTAGGGTTAAGGTTAGTGTTACGATTGGGGATAAGGTTTACATCATGATTCGGGTTAGGGTTAGAGTTATGATAATGGTTAATATTTATATCATGGTTAGGGTTAGCATCAACGTTAGGGTTTGGTTTTGGTTTAGGATTATGGTTATGGTTAGGGTTATGGTTACAGTTTAATATTAGGGTTAAATTTATGGTTAGGGTTAGGGTTAGGGTTTAGTGTCAGGGTTACAATTGTGTTTAGGGTTTACATCAAAAGTAGGGCAAGGGTAAGAATAATTACAATTAGGGTTAGGGTTAGAATTATAATTGGGGGTATCATTAGCATTTGGTTTATGGTTATGTTTTGGATCAGAGTTAAGGTTAGTATTATGGTCATGGTTAAGGTTTACATCATGGTTAGGGTTATGATTAGGGTTAGGGTTTAAGGTTAAGTTTATGGTTAGGGTACAGTGTCAAGGTTACAATTATGTTAGGGTTTACATCAAAGCTAGGGTTAGAATAAGGGTTATGGTTCAATTACATTAAGGTGAGGGTTAAATTAGTATTAAAGTTAAATTAAGATTAGGGTTTGGGCTAGAATAAGGCTAGGAATAGATTATGATTAAAGTTCAATTTGGGTTAGGGTTAAGTTTAGGGTACAATTAATGTTAGGGTTAGGGTTTAGGATTATGGTTAGGTTAGAGTTATGATTAGGGTTAGGGTAAGGATTATGATTAGGTTTAGGGTTTAGGATTATGGTTAGGTTAGAGTTATGATTAGGGTTAGGGTAAGGATTATGATTAGGTTTAGGGTTTAGGATTATGGTTAGGTTAGAGTTATGATTAGGGTTAGGGTAAGGATTATGATTAGGGTTAGGGTTTTGGGTTATTGTTAGGTTTAAATTGTTTACATCATGGTTGGGGTTAAGGCTATTAGGTTTACGATTATGGTTAGGGTCATAGTTAGGATTATGGCTATGGTTAGGATTTACATCCAAGCTAGGGTTAGGGTTAGAGTTAAGGTTAGGTTTAGGGTTAGGGCCATGATTAACACCATGGTTAGGGTTAGATTTAGGCTTAGGGTTAGGATTTACATCATGCTTAGTGTTGGGGTGAGGATTATGGTTGTGGTTAGGGTTTAAGATTAAGCCTAGGGTTAAGGTTATGGTTTGGGTTAGGGTTTAAGGTTAGGATAAGGATTATGGATAGGATTTACTATTAGGATTAGGGATAGGTTTTGAGTTATGATTAGGATTATGGTTAGGATTAGGTTTTAGGGTTAAGGCTAAGGATTATTTTTAGGGTTAGAGTTTATGGCTATGGTTAGGTTAGGGTTAAGGTTTAGAGTTATGGTTAGGATTATGGTTAGTGTTATGGTTTATATCATGGTTGGGGTTAGAGTTAGGGTTAGGTTTATAGTTAGGCTTAGGGTTATAGTTATGGTTAGGATTATGACTAGGGTTAGGGTTTACATCATGGTCAGGGTTAGCATTAAGGGTTAGTGTTAGGATGAATGTTAGTGTTTATATCATGGTTATGGTTAGGTTAGCATTTGCATCATGGTTAGGGTTGGGGTTAGGGTTATATTTAGGTTTAGGGTTATAATTATGGTTAGGGTTAGGGTTCGGATTTATGTATCATGGTTAGGATTAGGGTTTACATCATGGTTAGAATTACGGGTAGGGTTAGGGTTAGGTTTAGGGTTATTTTTAGGGAAACAACTATCCAACCCTTAGGATGCACCAAGATATCAATACCCTTCATATATTATTAATGCATTGTAATAGATGATTAGTGCATTCTAAGGGTTGTAGAGTTGTGTTCCCTATTTTTATGGTTAGGGTTTAGGGTTATGATTAGGTTAGGTTAGGGTTAGGGTTATGATTAGGGTTAGGGTTTGGGTTAGGATTAAGGTTAGGGTTAGAAAAGGCTTAGGATTAGAATAGGGTTCAATTATGCTCAAATTAGGGTTCAAGTTGTAGTTACTAGTTAGGGTTCAAATTTATGATTAGAGTTGAGTTTAGGGTTAACATTCAATTAGAGGGATTAGGGTTAATGGTTAAGTTATAGTTAATTAAAGTCGGGGCTTGATTGTGGAAAGGGTTTAATTATATTTAGGGTTAGGATTAGAGGTCAATTAGAGTTATGATTCAATTACATTAGGGCTAGGTTTAAATTAGGATTAGGGATAGTGCTTATTTATGGTAAAATTAGGATTCAAGTTGTAGTTAGGGATTAATTCTAGGGTTATAATTAAGCTTAGGGTTAGGTTATGGTTAGGTCTCAATTATGATAAGATTAGGTTATTGGTAGGGTTAAATTAGGTATAGATTAGGGATATGGTCAAGGATAGTGTTTGATTGTGATATGGGTTTAATTATAGTTAGGGTTAGTATAATATTTTATTTTGGGCTAGCATTAGGATAATTATTCAATTACATTAGGGTTAGGGTTAAATTATGATTAGAGTTCAATTATGTTATGGTTTTGGTGTAAAATTCAATTAGGATTAGGTTTCAAATCAATATATGGATATTATCTAGTTTACTAATGGAGTTATAGATTAGGTTTTCGATTAGAGATATAGTTAGATTTAGGGTTATTATTAGGTTAGGCATAAGGTTAGGGTTAGGGTTAGGGTTAAGATTTCAATTAGAGATATTATTAGAGATAGTATAGCAATTATGATGTTTTTGTTGAAGATTGAGGTTAGGGTTAGGTTTAGGGATAGGGTTATGGTTAGGGTTAGGGTTTAGTGTTAAGGTTAGTATTATGGTTAGGGTTTCTATCAAGGTTAATGTTAGGGGTAGATTATGATTAGGGTTTACATAATGATTAGGGTTAGGATAAGGATTTTAGTATAAATATTATTTTAGGTGATGACCTAGAGAAGGGAGGGACAAGGAAGAGGAGACAGGTGAGAGGGTTGAATTAGGATTAGTGTTTAATTAGAATTAGGGTTTGTACTAGAAATCAATTAAATTAATTTTTAATTAGCGTTAGGGATAAATTTAGGGTAGGGTTCACTTATGGTTAGATTAGGGTTCAAGTTGTATTTAGGGTTTCATTCTAGGGTTAGATTTTATTTTAGGGTTAGGTTATAATGGTCAGGGTTGAATTATAGTAGGATTAGGTTCAAGGTTAAGGTTTCACTACATTTAGGATTACAATTTTAGGATATCCTTGGGGCAAGGATTTGTGTTAAATTGGGGTTAGGATTAATGTAATGTTATGATTAAGGTTACTATTACGTGATAAATTTAGGGGTTATGATTAGGGTTCAAATATGATTTGAGTTATAGTTTAATTAGCTTATGATTCAAGAACAATTATGGCTTCAAGATTTAGGGTTACAATTTAATTTAATGTAAAATTAGGTTTAGGTTTAGGATTTAACATGTCTTAGGGTTTTATAAGAACTTAAGAGTGTAGTAAGGTTTGGGTTAGTGTTAGGGTTCAATTTTGTTTAAGATTAATGATGGATTAGATTCTATTAGTTTAGGGTTACAATTTAATTTGATTTACAATTAGGTTTAGGTTTAGGGTTTAACTTGTCTTAAGGTTTTATAAGAACTTAAGAGTGTAGTAAGGTTTGGGTTAGTGTTAGGGTTAAATTTTGTTTAAGATTTATGATGGATTAGATTCTATTAGTTTAAACACATTTAATTAGGGCATATTGATTAGAAATGAGATCACCTAGTAAGACACTAATTAGGGTTTTATAATTTAAAAATCATTAAAATAGGATTAGTCAAAGCCTCAATTCAAGGTTTAGGTTTAAGGTTAAATGTTGTTGAGTGTTAAGGTTAGGGTTCATTCTAGTATAGTGTTTAATTTGGTTTTCAAGGTCAATTATTTCTATTTCTTCATTCTCCATGATTGGAAGATTTGGATTTGATTTGATTTAGGGCTTTGGGTCTATTTGCTATAGACCAAGTTTGATTTTGATTTAAGGTAGAATTTGGCCTAGGATTAGGGTTACAAATAATTTTTTTTAAAGGTTAGGGTTCAATTTGGTTTATTGTTAAAGTTAAGTATCAATTTAGTTGGGTTCAATTTGGTTTAGGGTAATATTTAAAGGACCTCTTACTCTATTTATCTTTCTTTTTATAGATTATAGTGTGATATGAAACATTAACTCAAATAATTATTAGATAATTAAACTTGAAAGAATTTATAATAATCACATGTCAAGCCTTAGTATTGAATTATTTCTCTAAAACTTATTAGTCATAGAAAGATATAGATTTGTTGTCACACTTTATTTGGTAGCCATATTTGTTCACTTTCAAAGAACCCATTAAAGATTATATATGATAGAAAGTAAAAAATTATAGACTTTTTAAAAATATTTATTTTCTTGTTATATTTATATTTATAAATATGGAGAAAAATTGATATAATATTATTTTATTTAAGTAATTATTTTATAGAAACATCATGGATTTGGGAAATGAATTTAAAGGCAAGTAATAGATATTTAAAAAAAAAACAATTTTGTTACTATATTTTGACACTTATAAATATGAAAAAAGTGCTTTTACATAATCTTAATATTTTTAAGTACTTAAATTTGAAACATCATGAAATTGAAATTATAGAAACATCATTATAATTTGTTTATAAAATAAAGAAATGTTTTATAGATTTGTTTAAAATAATAATTTTATTTTGTTCGTATCTATAAATATGAAAAGATAATTTGATGTGATCTTAATTTATTTATTAAAAAATTATATTATAAAAACATGCTAAAATTGAAAATTGTACTTACAGATAGATATTTTAATAATAACATTTTTAACTATGTTCATATTTATAAAAATGAAAAAATAGAACTTTAAAATTGAAAACTGAAAACTCTTTAATTATTTTTTGGCATTGACATGAGCATAATATTTAAGAATGGTAAAAATCTTGAAATGCGTAAATCAATGGTGTAGTTCTGGTCTTGGGGAAGGAACAACTTGTCTTTCTTTGTCTTTTGGTGATTCAAGTGAAGGACCTCATCTACCACTTAATATGGTTTGTCCTCAGGAGTAAACTACAAACAATTAGGAAAAAGAAATAGATTGAACAAAAATATTAGCGAAATCAATATGAGCAAATGAGGTAAGCTGTTGAAATTAGAAAGCATGGTGTTGAAATTAGAAAGCATGGTGTGGATATTTATAGAAGAGTGTGATAAACACCTCAAATGTTAAATTGTGTGTACTTTGCATGTATCAGTATTTGTAAAAACAAATTGACAGATCTATTTAGTTCCAAGATTTGATACAGACAAAGAGTATGATGCAATCGTTTCACTGCAAAACAATAATATAAGAGTTCTAATCAATAAAAAGAATGATGATTAACATACCCAAAAACTGGGTTTACTTCTGGGCATATTTTTGCACACAATTCCTCAATTGAAGCTGGATTTGTTAGGTCTAGAAGGTGAAAGCCCTCAAAGCATTAAGAAAAAAGAATTGTTTTATGAAATAATGGTCAAATTCTTCAATTTATGAGATTTCTATTTTTCTTTGGAAAAAATTCCTATCTTTCTCCCATGAAAAACTCATTATCATACCTTCAAGTATTTCAGTTGACTAAAATCCAAAATAATCCAAAATCCTGCATGCATTAATATAACTAAAATCATAAAAGCCAATTAAAAATATATAACGATTATAATTCCTTGAAATAAGACACAGAGAAACATTTCATTCATCAAATGGAGATAAAACACACTATAAAGGAAAACCATGCACAATATATGTTGTGCATCTAATTTCTGAAAGTTTAAGACAATATGCAAAGCTATGAAAATTATAGAAATAACAACTATATATCTTTCTAAGTCTTCTACTATCAAAAGTGATGAATACCTAATACAAAGCAATTCCTGTTCAAATAGAAAATCTTCCTCATCTAGAAAAGATGATCAAAACAAAAAAGATTCCCACCCTATGCTTCTTATGAAATTGAGTCCCCTTGCGCATGCAGTGGGTAGCATAAGTTGTTACAGTTGCAGATTGGGAGGACAAAGAAATTTGTAGAATGCAATGAAATGACGAGTAAGGTGTTTTAGCGATTTGGGAAATGTTTAATATTACATATAGTGATGCTATTTCTTTACCAACCCGACTCTTTGAATAGCCTCATTTTTCTTGTAGATACTCCATGTTTGTATACAAATCAAAGGCTTCATGAGAAGATCATTTAGATAGTTATTCAAATGAGAGTGAGTTCTATGTAGCAATCACTCTGTACAAAATAAAACCAAACAAAGAAATGTAAAATAAAAAACTACTTACCAATTCCAGAATCGCATCTTGATATGTTTCCTAATTATGCAAAACACAAAATGACAGCTTTCAATTTGTTCTTATGTGAATCTGTCGTAAACCCAATTGACAATCATATTAAATGCAGTGCTCTAGTTTGGAAAGAGTGGCGTTAGGCATTGTGTATTTGCAAAAAACATTTCTTTAGTCTACGGATTGTGTAGAGTGGTTCACCTCGATGATCCAGTCAAGAAACCAACAGTAGTTACGGGGGAAGCAATGGCAGAGCTAGTCTATGTAGCGGGTGATTCAGCCGATCCTGTTGCTCATATAGATCCAAACTGAGAATCGGTTATGGATCCATATACTTTTTCCTTGAGTGGTGTCTTGGTGAACTGACTGCCCATTTTATATAGGCCCTCTTAATGTCTAAGCAGAGGCCTCACCCTCAGCATATCGTATACTGTATTTGATTTCTTCATTCAATTAAGAATGGAACCCTAGCAAGTTGTGAATAGAAACCACTTCAATGCGATAAGATTTGTTTCTTTTTAAAGCTACCGAGAGTGATGAAATTGAAATGCTTGCCCAAATGCATTTAGCGATGGAGAATATAAATTAAATTAGAATGTATCTACCCCATGCCTTTGTAACCAACTCTTTGCACTTCCATAAGTTTCATATTTTCCACTTCTCTTGGATTTGTAACTATCTCCAAATCATCAATTTTCTTTAGTGTTTACACAAAATATTCTATTTTTATTCTATCTTTCACCCCCTGCTGCGACTGTATAGGAATGCCTCTCGACATAAATATTAAATGATAATAATGTATTTTAATTTATCTTTTATTATAATTTTTTATAAAATATTATATTTTAATATTTTATAATTTAATATATTTTAATATTTAATTAATATTATATTATAGTTTTTAGTATTTATTAATTTAAAATTGTTTCAATTTTATTATTATATAAAATAAATTAAAAAAATAAAATATAAATATAAATATAAATAAAATATAATATAATATAATTCAAATTGTATAAATTTATCAAAATATTAAATATGTTAACATTAAGTAGAACTATTGTATTTTAATTTATATTAATTTTAAATAAATGATTAATAATAATGCCTAAACCTTTTAATTTGATAAACATATCATATAATTTTAAATTTAGACTATTCAAATTATTAAAATAAAAAAATAAACATTAAACTTTTTAAAAAAATCACTTACACAATTCATTTATTTAAAATGCGTGCCTATTTAATTTTCTTCCACCAATAATAATAATAATAATAATATTTTAATACATATAATGTTTTGACTTTTTTTTTTACTTATTTTAATATATATTTCAAATTTTGTTTATTATTAGCTTAATTATTTCTTTTATAAAATTTTAAAATTATCTCATTTTATCTCTATTTCTATCTTTATTTTATACTCTCCTCCCTCTCAACATCTCCATCTTTATTATTATATTTTAATATTTTATAATTTAACATATTTTTCATATTTAATTAATATTATATTATATTTTTTATATTTTTAAATTTATCAATTATATCAAATTTAATATAATATTATATTAAATTTTTTGATATTATTGAACTTATCAAAAGATCAAAAAATACTTCTTTGACATTATTGAGAAATATTTTTAATATGGTATTGTTGAATTTATCAACTATATCAAAAAATACTTCTATGACATTATACTAAATTTAAAAATTATAATTGACAATTTAAAATTGAAAAAAACATCATTTTGAATATTATGTTCTATCAACAATGACCTAGTGTTCACCTAGAAATTTGTTTAATTAGATTTCTTTTTCATGGATACTTTTCCTTTCTTTTATCTACACAGTATAGAGAGCACCATTGACATTTTTATTAATTTATTAAAAAAAAAAAATCATAATTAGATTTATTTTTTCTGGATACTTCCTTCTTTTATCTATACAGTATAGATAGCACCTTTGACTTCATTATTAATTTATTAAAAATTAAAATATAATATTTTTTTTTTTTTAAATAATTAATAATCATGGTCAAACTTTCACTGCATATATATACTTGCTAAGCTGTGAAAGATGGAATCGGGACTTTCCAATAGTGCCAGAAATGACGGGGAAAAAGAAGGCAATGATGATGTTATTATAGGTACACGACTAGTAGTTTTCAATACTCTTTAATAGAGAAAAATAGATTAAATTTTCTCACATTCTGTTTACCCACCCTGCAAACAAAATTGCATCCATAAATCTGACATTTTTAACCCGATATATACTTAAAAATACCTATGAAAATCCACAGTCTTTCCCTCTTAAGCACTCAATAACATGACGTGGTCGTTAGTCGACCACTACTTTACAAACATCATATTAAGTACTATTTTTCCCACGCGTCGTATTCTCTTTCGTGTTGTTTTCTCATAATGCTTTTACCTATCCTGAAAAAACAACTTCCATCCCTAAATTTATCAATTTTAACCTAAAATATACTTAAACAACCATCTAAAATCCTTTCCTCTTTAGTTTTTTATTAATATGATTTTTAAAATATTATATTTTAATATTTTTTTAATTTAACATAATTAAAAATATATGTACAGTTTGAATTGGTCTAGTACTGGAAAACTTGTATTATTTAAAGAGAGCACACAAATTTGAATTCCACAAGGGGGAGGGTGTGTATGCCTTAACGACTTTGATCCATTATGGATCCAAGAAATAAATAAATAAATTTAATTAATTATATATTATATTTCTAAATTTATTAATTTAAAATTTTTTCAATTTTATTATAATATAAAATAAATTTAAAAAATAAAAATAAAAAAAATAATATAATTTGAATTGTATAAATTTTGTCATAATATAAAATATGTTAACATTTAGTAGCCCTGTTGTATTTTAATTTATATTAATTTTAAATAAACTATTAGACTAAGTTTTTAACTTAGGTGTTCTGATTTTTAAATTAGATGTTTCTAAGTTTAAATTATTTAGGTGCTTTTCTTTAAAAAATATTTCACCATTGAGGACGCTGTGAATACTCAGTGATATCTCTGCGTTGACGTGGCCTTCGATGCTTGCGTGGAGGCCAACTTTGCACTAACGGTTGTGGAGGAGAATGTCTCCTCCATGTGGTTTGTTCCCTCTCTCCTTA